>NW_028186150.1:3752203-3822776 GCF_003343005.1 Rhea americana
CCCCCCCCCCGCGCGTTAGGCACCTCCGGGCGCGTCCGCGCTGTTTCGCAGCCCGCGGCTGCCGGCGAGACTCCCGTCGCGGAGGCTCCGGCAGGCCCCGGTGATCGGGGAGATGCTGCTGCGGGCGCTTAGAGGAAGGGCAGCAGCGTCTTCCTGCGTTTGCCGTCCCGCTTGACTGCCTCCTCCCAGGCGTGTGCTGCAGCCCCTGCCGCGGGCAGCGCGCCGGACCAGGCAGGCCTTGGAGCAGTGCCTGTGCCGAAAAGCTTATTTTCTTGTAACTGCGGTTTTGTTGAGGAGGGATTTGTGTGCTGGATGTTTTGCAGAAAAGCTGAAGAGTACCTGCGGCTATCCCAGGTGAAGTGCACGGGACTCGTGGCTCAGATGACAGCGACGAGCAGTGCCGTGATGTGCCTGGACCTGGCAGCTAGTTTCATGAAACAACCAGTGGACAAAGTAAGATGGAGCGTGTCACTTGGCTGGCTGCTGCCTTCTCCATGTGCCTTCTCCATGCTGTTCTGTGTGGTCTGTGGCAGAGTGGGAAAGGAGTAGTAATAACTGACATTGCTTCTGCCCAGTGTATTGCTGGGCCCTTATACAAATTTAGTGCTATTAAAGCTTTCATTGCTCATTTGAAATTGGGAGAATTGAGATCAGCATCATTGTCATACACACTTCATGATTTAAGCTTGCTTTGCTATTATTTTTACCTCATTTAGTAATGAATTTGGCAGGGATGTTAAATTTAAAATCTGTCCCTTTATTGTGAGAGCAAAGCAGTGGCTCCAAGGAATCCCTCTCTACAGTGGTACTTGTAAACCTCCATCTGCAGAGCTGCCAGATAAATGGTACTGTGCTGCCCAAGTAATGTTTGATATAAGATGTTCCTGATTGTCCGTTCACAGACAGAAGAGTTTGGTTGCACCTGATCCCATGAGCAGTAGCATGGAAGTATTATGCATCTCTACAAGTTGCTCAGATCTTGGGTACCTTCATTTTTAACTATGATGTGATAAAAGGCCCACATCATATTGTAGAGAAAAAACAAACCTCAGCCCTGGGGAAATGATCTAAAAATAAAACTGCATTAAAAGGTGTGGCATTCCTAGGCAGTTAGTCTTTCTCTGTGCAGTGGAAACTTTCATTGCTCATTGCACGAATGTGTTTTATCTAGCAATAAAACATTATTTAGAAAACTTAGTATGTAGTTTCTCTCTACTCTATTTCAGTTTTCTGAATAAGATATTGGAAAGTAGTCTCTAAATAATGCCTGGAATTTGTCTTTCAAAGAGCTACTTTGTTAAACTCTCCGGTTTGAACAAGACGACTTACCAAAGCTCCATGAAGTCTTTGGAGTGTTTGCTGGGAGTGAACTCCAGACTGGAAATGCGAGACTTAGCTGTGCAGTTCTGTTGCATGGAGGCAGTGAGCACCGCTTCAAAAATGCTGCAGAGGTGAGGAAGCTCTCGCGATCGTTCTGGGAACCACCAGTAAGGCCCTTTTGTTCATTAGGTGTGTAAACACCTTGAGGGTCAGAAGGGCCAAGTATCTCACACTGACTGGATCCACCACCAAGGTGAGCTGTGAGCACTGATAATCTGGCCATTTATATAGGCCACTTCTTAAATTACATTTTAGACGTAGATAATGACTTACCGAGACTCAGTCTAAGTCCCCGTTCTTCAACTAGGAATAGAATAAGAAAGATTTGACTGCTAGTCCATGTTTTTGTCTATAGCATCACAGTGTCTTCCATTTAACCACTTGCATCTGATAGTGTCACAGAAGCAATGATCAGTAAAAACAAATCCTCCCTTCTGAAGATGAGTCTTCTAAAATGCACGTTGCTCTTCATGTAAAAATAAGAACACTTCAGCTGAGGTTCAGTTAACTAAAACCTTGCATTCTGTAACATCTACTTGAAGGTGAGCAGTTGCTGACAAGCTCTGTTCTGGAGTGCTATCACCTTGTTGGCATATGGGTTCAGAGTATTCTGAGTTACAGGAAAGTGAACACAGGCAGCGTATGCATGTTTTTAAGACAAACTAAAACGAATGGCCTGGGCCCAAGTGAACAATGAAAAATGAAACTCTCCACAGTGCTGGAGTTCCATTATGTCATTTTCCATCCTTAAGGCTTAAGCCTTCATCCTTGTAATATATGTATTAAAGTATCACAGGAATTATAGTTCTGCCCTCTACAACAGGATGGATTGGTGCAAAACATCTCATAATTTTTAAATGTAGAGATGGAAAGCACTCTTAAGGATGGGGAGTAGGAGAAATAGATTTTACTGATAAGCCTTGATCCAGATTCATGATTTAAAATACCTTTATTTCAAAAGGAGAAGATCCCCATCCCCCTTTTTTCCCCTTGTCTCTTTTCTCTTCTTAGCTGGTAGTAGCTGTTTGTGTTTGACAGAGTTGCAAAGGACCAAGCAGTCCAACACATGTTCATTTGTTGAGGAGCATGTGACAAATTATTTCAGCAGATTCCCTTGAGGCAAGCGTGCTGTGCGATTAACACTCCTGTTGTTTTTAGGTATGAATCTAGCCTCTCTGAAACACAGCAAATGGACCTTGATTTCTCAAAGCCACTGTTTACAACAGCTGCGCTATTCACTGCATGCAGGTGAGTATAGCCTGACAGATCTTACATGGGCTCAAATGCCTAATGAGACATCAAAAAGCAAGAATGTTCGTAGTGTAAAAAGCTGATTCATTTTTCAGCTGTCTGAATAGTCTGAAGGATCTTGCTTAGCGCATCCTGCTGCTCACTTCTGGATTTGGAGACAGCCCTAACAAATGARTCATTTTTCTTATAGTAAAGTCTCCTACCTACACTGTGTTTGGCTTCAGGAGGAGGAGAAGTGTTACATCAAATATGCAGTAGGATACCTTGAATTATTTGTTACAGACTAAATGAAAGCTGTCTTCCCTGGTGCAGAATAGATGCTCTGAGTGATTCCATTAAGACGTATTATCCAAGGCAGTGGTAGAAGAACATCTACTAGTGCTTTGTACTTTGCCTCCTCCCTCTCAGTCTAACCAGCATAACATAATCCCTTAGTAACATTTTCAGATTTAGTGGGAAGACTGTTTCCCTTTGTTAGTATGGATTTAAACTTAGCACAGAGCAAAAAGCTGTTTGTGGCTGTTGTTGAGAAGCTGCTCGAGGTTCAGGGATGGCTGCTAGCTTACCTCTGAGCACCAAGATGCAGCCATTGTTCTGAAGAATGAAAAGCTCTTAAGCTCTAGACCCTCACATCCTGAAGTCGGTCGGATCTTTGGGAAATGGGTTCTTCTTAGCTGAAGGCCTGCATCAGCTTGGAAGATAGGTGTCAGCAGAGCGTGACTCAGCCAACTGTTTGTAAGTTTGCTTGCATGCAGATACCTTCCCTCTCAGTATTGTGGCTTGTAACAATCCTAGGAATCAGTCTAGGTGCTACGTAGTTGCATAGCTCTCTACAACTGATCTCCCAGCAGTCATTGCATTCAGTTTTTTGCAGTAGTGGGATTTTATCCTGCTTCTCTCAAACACTAGAAAGTACCTTTTCCTAACAGAATTTCCTCTAATAATCTGAACCAACCATGGGCTTCAGTTCCAGATCTGTCCTGATTGAGTTGTGTAAGGGTCTATTAACTAACTAGATTTTTCTGAGTGAGATAAGTATTAGGCAGATAAGGCAAGAACTCAGGCTTCCTCTCCTTGTTCTTGCAGACAGTGCTGGTACAGTAAACGTAGCCTCATTTGAGTGATATTTGCTTGAATATTGCTTCCTACAGAAGCTGATTTAACTTTCTCTTATAGGCAGCTGAAGCTAAAAGTAGACAAATCTAAAATGGTGGCTACATCTGGGGTGAAAAAAGCAATATTTGAGCGGCTGTGCAGTCAGCTGGAGAAGATGTGTCAGCAACTCAACAGTAAGCTTTTGGCTTTATCTTTTAAAACATCCTTTTATCCTCACCAGATCTCACAGTGCCCCCATCCTTCTACCCTGATGATTTCGTTCTGATCACTTACAACTGCTTCCTTCCAGCCAAGCTTGGTTGTCTGTTCAAATGTGTTTCCTGCAGTCTGGATCTCAAAGGAAGTCCCAACAGCTTAACATGTTGCAAGGCCAAAAATAACTATTTTCTTCGCTTCTCAAATGCTCACTGTTCCTTACATTCTCTTCTTTTGCAACTTATTCCTTGCTTCTCCCGTAACTACCAGGCCTATTTTGGATTCCTCCTTTTCACGTTTTCTGCATCCCTTTTAGTGTAAAAACATAAAGATTAACATAAATACCTTGTTATCTTTGTTGCTGTGACTGATTGACTTTCGTGTTTTCCATTCCTTCCCCCACAATAGGGCTAACACAAATGTCTAAGCACTGCTTTTCTGTGGTAATTCAGCTATTATGTGGTACTGTCCCATCACATGCAGTAGGCAGGCATGAGGAAGGTTGTCTTCACCTGTTGTTGAACATACAGGTCTCCCTACTCCTTTTAGTGGAGGAAGAAGATGGAAATATGCTGCTAGCCTTCCTGAGCTTGTATTTCTGCTCTTTCCTACTGACTTCCCCTCTTTCCTAGGCTTGCTTTCTCAGTACCTCGCTAGCAGCACCCTTGCTTCCCTGTCTTCACACTTCATATCATGTTTTTTTGGAATGTGCTGCCTGAACCCAAGCTGCTGCTCTTTCCCAGGCAGAGACCATCCCAGAGTGCAGTGCACTATAAAAAGTCTTGCTCCACCAGTAAAGCAGCTAAAAGCACCTGGAAGTTTCTGTATTAGGTCAGGGAAGAGAGGGCTGTCTGTGTACATAGATGCAGCACACTATAGGTAGCAGTAATACAAACAGATTGAAGAAATGGGGTAGAAGGGAGGAGAAATAAATGAGAATCCTGCCTGAACAATCAGTAATAAAGTGGGGTTTGGGGAGTACAAAGATGACTGGTTAGGTGTTACAAATAGAGCAGTTTACAAAAAGCAGCCAGCCAGTCCTTGCAACCCCTGCAGTGTGATGGCACCTCTACATGTACAGCTTAGGGGTCAGCCTGGACCAGGAAACTACTCTGACTGAGAAATTACGGTTTCCTGCTGGGCTGTCTTCCACCCAGGTCTATCACCTAATGCCTTGCACCATCCAGCTGCACAAGCAGCTGTGCTAGGCAACAGACAGCAACTTGGGAGGAAGAATAGGTCACTGAGGGCAAGGTGGCCCTGCTGTCAAAGAACTACTATCTTTGGGGCTTAAACAGCATTCAGAAATAAGGCAGCTTTCTGTATTTTTAGAAGATGATACTCCTTTGACTGTTGAAACACCTGAAAGCCTGCAGACCAACCTGGAGTGCTGTGAGAAGGAAAATGGTAAGTTGCGTTTAGCTATGAACTACATCAGCTCACCAGAGCAGCTCTGGGCTTTGTTGTTGCTTAATGATATTTTAGTTATATGCCATAAGGATCTGCTCATAGCAACTTGTTCTGCTCTGCAAACCACTGGCTTATGGAAGAATTTAGAGGGCTTAACAGAAGGGCCATGGTGTTTATATTGAGTGGTCCTAGTAGAACTAAGGGCCTCTCTTCCATCCAGAAACAAAGGTGAAGAGGTTACTATTGCAGTGGGAGTCGGGGAGAAGGGGTACAGGAACAGCAGCAGATTAGCACAGCAGCAATTAGAAATTTAGCAAAATAGCACAGATCAACTAATATAGTTAGTTCCTGTGCAGTTCCTGTGCTTGTCTGCACATATTTATATACTGTCACAGTTATTCCCAACAATATATTGCCCATGTTGGCACATCATGGACTTTCTCCTTCTCTCATAGAATCTGAAGATGAAGAAATGCCATGTAAACGGCCAAAGACTGAAACAAATCAGGACTATGAAGAATGGAAAAAGAGAATCCTGGAAAATGCTGCTAAGGCACAAAAGACAAATAGGAGTACTGCCTCTAAAGTGTCATCTAGCAATATCACGGCTGCTTGCTCCTAATTTTAACTCCCCTTCCACTCTAACAACTTCCAGTAGCATGTGGAACAGTGGTTGGCTAGTAGCCAGCTAGTTTTATTTATGAGATAGTTTAAAAACTATTTAAGAATGTTGTTTTTAATAAGTGACACCAGAATTATGGTGGGTTTTTTACAAGAATAAGCATGTCTGAACAGTAGCCAGGCTGGTGCCTGAGCAGCTATGGCATTAGGTGGTAGGATGGGCTTAATTTCTCTCACTGCAAGCAGGTAACATTTTAATGCCACATTAAATGTGAATAAGTTACAAATTACTTGCCTTTGTGCCTCTGGCTGGAAATAGTCAGTAAAAATAGAGGGAAAGGATTAACGATGCCTTGTTAACAGCAAAAAAAAAATAAGAACAGTTTATCAAACTCTTTAATTATTGCCAAAGAAATACTGTTCAAATGCTGAAGTTAAATTAGTTTTTATAATCTGTGTGGGACTGAAGCCTTTTGTACCTGTAAGGGGCCCCAAATATTCCAAGAAACAATAAAGAGACCTGGGGAAGACTTTGTATTATGACTTCAGGTTCTTGTCTCTTGCTTAAAACATAGACAGCCTTAGATGGCAAAATAAAATTAGACATATGGGAAATGTCTATGCTTTGAGGAGGAAAATAATCCAGGAGACAAGGATCTCAAACCCTGTACACCAGGCAGTAGAGCTTTGCAGGGTGTACAGGAGAGTTCCCTATGTCTTACGGCAACTTCTGCAATCCTACGCTTCCATCCCACCTACTGAAACTGCCATTTGTGTTAACTACGTTCTCAAGAAACATCACAACTTTCTCAAGAAAGATCACAACTTTTAGCAGTACAGGGCTGTGGTGACTGTAATAAAACCAGTCCACACCTACTGTACATTTTCCTTTAATATTAGTATTTTCTGTCTGGGGCATGTAAACAAATTATCTTCTGTAAGCCCTTGTTTCAGAACAACCCAGAAAACCCCTACGGTCCATATGAAGCAAAAGGAAAGTATCTTGTGGTTGAACGTTCAGGTTTGACACACTGCCCCCATCCGGGCTTCTGCTCAACAGGATTTTAATAGCGTGCCAAACGCCTCACACTGCTGCACATGCTCCTTGCTTACCTGTGCGACACCAGGGTTACAGACAGGTGATGCCGTGCTACTAGCACACCGGCCAGCTCTTGTAYTCACTGTTCCAGAATCAAGGCTAGTGGCTCACATGTGATTTGTCCTTGTAGCCTGTGGTAGATCCCAAACTTTCCCATCCAATAAAATTGAAGCTTGAAAAGGGAAATAATTTCTGGCCAACTTAACTTGAATTAGAAAAAGCTAATTAGAAAGAGCTAAGTTCCTGATTACAGTTCAGAACTGTAATGACAACTTCATTTTGGAATGGACACCAACCATCTGATGAGCAGAGAAAAATCTATAGCCCACATTCAGAAAGAGCTGTCACAAAATGCCCAGTCTTTAAAATGTGATGCAGTATGGAGCAGAGTCCTCAGGATGGGGAAGAGACCAGCCTAATGGGTTAATATTCTGTACTTATGACCTAGTAAAAGATGCCCTTTTTTAATTATTATGTCTTCAGTTAAAACCAAATTTGAGTAATAGGTCACTTTCATTTTAATGTAATTTATTAATCTTAATTCATAAATATACATACCAATAAATATAACCATATTTAGCATGCAGTACCACTGTGAAAGGAAAACATGAACAACAGTGGGCCTTCATGGAAGGTCATACTTTAATCAAGATTATTTCACTTGATTTTAATTCTTCTCCAACTTGATTCTGGAAATGCTGCAGAAATCCAGAATTCAGGTGCAAGCAAAGTGAAAAGCGCTAGAGTGGGAAAGACAACTAGACTAGCATAAGCCATTCTTAATCCTCTTTATTAGTAACCACTGTTTCCGAATTCAAGGGATGTGAAGTCTGTAAAGTCAATGGGAGCTTGACAGTGGCTTGCTGATGCCTTTGCTGAAAAGCTAGTTTTAACAGTGCTAGCTTTTCTTTCTTTCTTTCTTTCTTTTTTTTTTTTTCTCCCAAAGAGCTTATTCAGCTCATGCTGAGTTTTGCAGAATCTAGAACAGGAGGAATAAAGGAAACCACAGGCTTAGTAAAAAAATGTTATTCTATTAGCTGAGGGACTGTAAGTGGCTCCAACTCTTTACACATCAGGAAAATATTTCTGTTTAAAAACACAAATAAGTTAATATTGTGAGGAAAAAGCCGAGTGTTTGAGAACTAAACGGAAAAGGGGCTCTAGCTTCTTTACTGGGCCAAAGGCAGAGTCCTGCAATGCACCATCTCCCAGCCACTGAACAACAACAAAACTATTTTACATATCACAACATGTCAACTTCTTGGATAGACTTCTTCACATTTGCCAAAAAGGAGGAAGGAAAAAAAAAAGTCCTCAGACTAAAAACATACAAACTTAAGTGCTGCAGTGACAGTCAATGAGAAACCTTTAAAAGTTTTAACAACATGTAATTCAATGCCTGGAAATACCATCTTCTCTGAAAAAGATTATTTCAATTTAATTCAGCTCACCATTAAAAATAGCAATGGACATATTCACTTGATTTGCTTTGATACCAGGATTTCTCATATTCCCAAAATATTCAGTGACTATTTTTTTAAAGGAGATAGTAGAATTACTTTATATATATATATATRTATGTATGTATGTATGATTATATATTATATATATATCTAGTGTTATATATACATACAAAAACACACTAATTAGTTTGTGTGCATATACACACACACACACATATATATATACACACATAAGTATTCAACTGAGTAGTTTTGCTTGTCATGTTTTAGAGGGAAAAGATGCAATCTTTTTGGAAAAATGACAGAAAAACAGGATATCCAAACTTTTGCTTTAAATAATAGGTACTTGGGGGGGGGACGGAAAGTGCCACAGCTGTGGCAGTGCTCTAAAATTGATCAATTACATCAGCAGTGAAGAAAAAGTCTTCAGAGATTTTCTGTTTGATATGAGAAATCAGAAAACTGCTGAAGTGTTTTCTGGTGTAAACATACCAACAAATTTCTGTAGAATTAAGGTCTTCAGCAAGAAGACAGTCCCTCTAAGAGCCACATTTTCKTATCACTATCTCCAATAACTAAAAACTTGCAAAAACAAGCCAGGTAGCTTCTGCTTTTAGAGATTATTTCTRTGCTTCTGCCCTGAGGCGTTTCTGGAACCTAAGCACTCTAATGCACATAATACTTGAGAAGAACAGACACAAAATCTTATGTTATAAAAGAAAGAGATAGAAATTAATGAAAAAAATGAGTCCTTCTTTCATGGCTAGATGCCCATGTGGAGTAGCATAGATGTTTCATACAAGCTCATGCAAGCTTGACAGACATGCTCTGAAATCTCTTCAGCCTGTTGGCAGCAGCCACCACATAAAAATGTTTCTGTGAACAAAACAAGAGTCCAAATGTGAGTGACTGAGGTGAAGGACATTTTCTGTGGCTGACATGAGTTCTGCTCAAGTCGGAAAAAAGACATTTCTTTTGCCACTAAYGTCCCACACCTTTTGCAAAATGCAGTGCAAAACAGCTATGTTTTCTGCATATTACAGACAGTGTTATACCTTTCCTAGCTGAAGTCCTATTTTTTTTGCATAGAAACCCRTTTAACTTGGTGACAATTTCATACAAGGTCCAAAAAACAGCACGGACTCAGCCTCAGGGAAGCCAGCTAGCTTGCAGTGTACCACCATTCACCTACAGCTGCCAAAAGCACCGTTTCACATACCATAAAATTGACATCCCTCCTACACAGAGGTGCCAAGTAAATAAATCACCAGAGGAACTCTTCTAGCAGCTGAGAAGAGGTCCACCAGCTTTCCCTGCCTGTCTTTGCATTGTCAGCAGCCTAGTTACCTACCGGCATGCAACAGACCAACTGCTGCAGTTTGGGCCTCTGCGTACTGACAGGAGGAAAAGCAAAGCGGCTGCCAGTCATCAGGGTAGTGTTAAGAATCCTGAAGGATGATGCTCAAATCCTCCCCACAAGGGATCATGGAAGGCTTTGTGCTGGGGAACCAGCGATGACTGCAGAACAGACTGCAATGCTGTTACAAACTACGTAATAATGTATCTTTAGATAATGCTTTTTAATGCAAGTGCAAAAGCCTGTGACCAAACAGCTGGAGTGCAGGAGTGGAAAAATGTAAGCCTCAGGTTTAACTCCTGGGCAATGTATTACAATTCTGTAGTAGCAAAGGAAAACGAAACTCATTTCACTATGTTTTCCTCACATCTCCACAGGCTTGTGTGTAACAAGATCATTGCGTCTGTCCTTCAGGATTGAGCATCTGCAATCCAACAGACACTCCAATAGAAATCTATTACTTATTAATTCAAACTTAGTTCCAAAGAAGCCCAAGATTATCAGGAAGATCAAGTAATTTTCCAAGGTTGTGAAGTGCATCGAGTTCTCTGGATGGGCTTAAGCCTAATTTTTTCTTCTCTCCCATAGTTCTACTATGGGAGGTGCGAAACAACCTTTGGTTGTATCCCTACCACATAGCGRCAAAAGAACAATACAACTGTCGTCAACAAATAAGTCTCTCCTATCTGAAGGGAAAGATATTTAACGTAAACTGAGTAGTATTTGAAGCATCTAGGGAGGGGAAAAAATTTAAAAAAGAACATCTGTAAACACCAAGCCAAAGAAAGTATAATAATTTGAAAGATGAATTGCTAAAGATAGAAGCAATATCATTCTGCAGGAGAGAATTCAATTTGCAGTTGAAAGTAGAATTCCCAAACTCATTTACAAGAACTCTTTCTTGCCCTGTGCACAGAAGCACATCAGCCTACAGAAAAGGAAATAACGACCCTGCCCGCACTGAGCTGATTGTCCCTCTAGAAATAAGATTTTCCAGGCTTCATCTATTTACCTTCCATTTTCTCTGAGCCATGTAACTCTGCAACAACAGCTGGGACTTCAGGCGACACTTGGACTTCTTGGCTTTGGCAGGCAGATTGTTTAACCACTCRTGCTTCAGACACTGCGTTGCGCTCATCCGGCAGCTGCGGGATAAGATGCCWTGTAAACACACCTACCACAGTTGCTATTTTTTCAGTACCCTGTGCTGCTCAATATTACCAATCAAAGAAACTGCCTTAAATACACCAACAGAAAACTGAGTGGAAAGGCATTTTTAGATGCTAGTCACCTCAGTGCATGTGTGTCTGCATGACATTTTGCACTCCCCYATATAAGACATGAGTAAAGAGCTGCCAGGGGGGCTGCAGTGCATTGATTGCCGGGTGCTTGAATGCTGTACAGCTATATAGATTCATCAGTTTCATAGATATTCATAGAGTGTTCATAGATGTTCCCATAGTGGAAGGGACCTCTGGAGATCATCTAGTCCAACCCTCAGCATAGCCCCATATGGGGATTGAACCCATGACCTTGGCATTAGCAGCACCACACTCTATCCAACTGAGCTAAACCTGCCCGCAACTGATGCATGATTTTTGTTACCTTAATGAAGAAATTCACAAAGAGAATTAGTGAATACAGAAAAATAAGACAGTAGTAGTAACATGTGATGTTCCTTATCTGTCTATGCCCCATATTTAAAAGGCATAGATATGTATTCACCTTTAACTTGGATTAAGCAAAACTCACACTACATCCAGGTACTCAATAATGGGCCCAAATATGAGGATGTCTCCAAAAGCCTCAAGAAATAATACGGTGATAGAGAAAAACTGGGGGAATGGAAAGGCTAAAAGAGTTTAACTCGCATTTTTCAAAATGAAAGCCTCAGTCCCCTATGCTTAGCTCCTGCTTGTCTCAGCTGACACTCAAAAGAGAAGACTCAGACCCAACCAGCAGCTTGCACCAGTTTCAGTAGCAAGGAAAGGCTCAGACTGCTCTTGCGCCAGCCCAGCCGTCTCAGAATGGCAAAGATGCATAGGAGAGCGTAGGCTGGCCTTATGCTTCATGAACAACTGGGCCAGTTAGTCATTCCTCTCTGTATTTTAGTAATAATGTTCTTTTATTGCACAGTCTTTTCATTCGCAGCTTCTACGAGACTTTGCAGYGTCCCTATGGAGTCCCTATTCTCACTGCGTAGATAGATAGAAGACTAAAGCAAAGATCATCTGCGGTGTCATAGCAAATCAGCAGCAGAGTCTGAAAAAAAACCCTTTTGTGACTCCTGCTGACTATTCCTCTGCTGTTTGTTTACTCTTAACTTTTCATGTGACTGATTATTTAAAATATAATTAGTATTAGCATTGATCAGTCTAGTTTAGGTAATGATCTGGCAGATGTCAATGCTCTAAGCACTCCTTTGAACTCCTTTTGAAAACAGGATCCATTTTCATTGTGTGCCTCGTTTCCTGTTTTGATTAGTTTTGTACTGCTATTCAGAAGAGAAAAGTTTCTACACCCACTTTCCCCAACTCAGCAGTTGGGGAACAACAGTCTTGGTCTGACATCAGTATCGCCCTCATTCTGTCTTCTAACCCCATATGTACAATTACTTTTTATTTCAGTGCAGCCAAGACTGAGAAGCCATACGCAGAGTTAAGTCCCAAATGCTTCTCAATATCACCCAAATGCATTTAGAGCACTTCAGAAGAAAACAATGCACATTTTCACAGCTGCAGCTTCCATTTATGCTTCACAGGATTCAAGAAACATTTTTTCCAATTTGCATCACTGTTTGTGAAAATCCAAAGTAACAGAAGAAACAGCTTTTGCTCAGAGAAGAAATACTGATACCTACATAGCAAGGAACAATCCTTCCAGATTTGCTCTACTCTGCGTATATTGATGTTATTGTGGAAGGTAGCTCTCTTCAGTCAAGGTACACTGTCATTTTCATTTTAAATAGGGGCTTTGAATCTGTAGAAATACCCAGTAAGCACAGATACAACATACAAAAATGTCATATCTTGTTGGTTGCAATCCAAACACTTAGCTAGCAGAAATTCAGTGATATTAGGAGGTGCAACTGTCCTGATCATCACAGAAAAATGTACCTTTTCTCCTTCACGAGTAGTCTGGAAATAAAGTCTTTTGCTTCCTCTGATAGCTGTTCAAATGCTTCTGCATCAAAATCCCAGCTGCAATTGACTACRTAATTCATCGTCTCTGCATCAGTTTCTCCCAGGAATGGTGACAGGCCACTAAGCCTTTAAAACACATCAAAAAAACAAAAAACAAAAAGAGAGAGAGAGAAATAGAAAGAGAGAGAGACTAGCAGTTAGTGTATACAGTTACAGTTGTGGTTAGTGTACAAGAGGAAGTACTCCCAACAGTGGGGATTCCACTTCTCAGTCTCCACCAACATAAGCCAACAGTTCGGAGCAAAAAGCATTAATGTTAGTGTTACTCTCCAGCAGTTTACTCAGCTAAGTGAGGGAGCACTGCTAATGGATACCCAAATAAATTAATTTAGTGAGGATCTAGGTACATGCTTTAGCCCTTTGTCAACCAGGAATGCTAGGGGGGGGCTCAAGGCCTACATTCAGATTTGGCTTGAATTAAACAAAACTTTGAACAACAGAGTACTTTTTTTCAATTGGTCTCTAAACCCAGATTTATTCCTTCAATAATTTATCATTCCATTCAGTTGCTTTTTGGCTAACGTATAAATTCAAAACAGAGATTCGTCCAGACCATGGAAAGCAGTTATGAAAAATTCTGGGATGCAGTGCCAACTCATGAGAAGGCTTTGGACAGACAAGCCTCCTGTGGCCACCACACAGACGCCAGACAGAAGTTTTCCCCATTTGTTGAAAGACGTTTGTTGTTTAGATGCATAGCCTAACATCCCCAACACTAATTCCTTTGTGAGCACCAAGTCTCAGCTGCTAAAATGATCAGATTTGAAATGAAAATTAACCTAAGTGCCCAAGAATTCAATGAAAATGAAAATTCTGACATGCTTTGGGCAACTTTTCTTAGTAAATAAGACCTGACTCATTTTCATTCACTAAATAAGAAGGTAAGAGAGGCAAACATTTAAATATTTACAGAGAAAGATTATTTGTTGTACAAAGAATTCACACCCACAGCAAGGTGCCTTTGCATGAAAGGTCTGTTTCCTCTAAGGCAATGAGTTGGGCAGAGTGGCACGCRGACRGGCCCAGCAGCTGCTGCACTCCTGYTCTGCAGGTACCCGCCACCCGCCTCTTGTTGCGGAGCCTTTGGTGCCAYCACTGCGACCCCTCACGGGCTTACTCACAGCATGTACGTGATGACACCCACACTCCACATGTCCGTCGGGAAGGAAACAAAGTCATAGTTCACCACTTCAGGAGCCAAGAATTCCGGAGTGCCAAAATTAACTTTCAGTTTCTCACAAGGTTTGTACCTTTTATCAGAAACAGAGGGGTATCAATGCTGCCAACAGGTTAGGGAAACACATTCATACTTGTGTTAAAAAKAATAAAAGTAAATATAAAAATAAAAAAGAAATGGCAAAAAGAACAGCCAAAGCACAGCAGATTCACTCAGGCACAGAACAGCATTAAAGGCTTTAAAGGATAAACTGGTGAATTTTGCTGTAATGGCGGGGTAAYACACCACCGGCTTACCCCTTCGCCAGAGCAAAACCAGAAGGAAGTAACAGGACAATAAAACTTGGAAAGGCCTCCCCTACAGAGGGGCAAGAGCTTTAGTCTCTGACAGGCTCCACAGGATACTTTCCAGCAAATCTTGTGCAACACCAAATGACTAAATCAGCTTTCATTAAAACAGGTTTGGAGGACCTTTGTTCAGTAGAATGCATCAGCTACTGCTGAGGGTAAAGGTCTAGATAACAGATATGAGCACTATGTAACTGCTCAAGTGCAACTCTGAAGAGGATTATTTGGGCTTGGTAACAAGCAAACCAGTGATCCATATATGGAGAAGAGGATTCTGTTTTCTGTACTTAAAAAGAAGGCTACAGACACTGCATCACTAACAACAGCCACTGTTGGCAGTTTCAGCTGTGTCTGTATACACAGACAGAACACATTAGTAAAGTGCTGTTTTTACACCTCCGAAATCTAGTTTTCAGTCCTGCTTTAGTAAGAGCTTGCATCTTGAACCTCCATTTCAAGAGGAACCATAATTTAATCTCAGTGTATGCATTTCTGTTGTACATATGTACGAAACCTTGGTATTTCTCTATAAATTTTTTTTCTTTTAAGAGTAATTTGGGAAAACAGAAATATACAGTAGCCTTACAGGGTTTAGAAAAGAAGTACTCAGAGAAGTATACATACTGGTGTCATTGCTATCTGTTCTAGAAGAATAGACTCATACTCCCACAGCTCTCCTCTAACAAAAACTCAGAGCAAGCAAAGGAAAAGCATAGAGATAACACCATAGCGCTCTCAGCATTTCTCATTTCACACAGGATGCCTCAAACATGCATTTCATTTTGCAATTAGCTTATCTGCCTAAGGAGTTTAGTACACAACTAGAACCTGTACAATAAAACTCAGTAGTCATGAAGTCTCTAAGAATCTTCATGGAGTCCCTAGAGTAAAAACTACACTGGGGAGCATCTTAAGATAATTAGAATAGCAGTATAGCTTTATCCAATAGAAATGTTATTTGAAAAAGTAATTAGATAATTAATGCACATAGCAGAAAATTCATGCTTGCAGGAGCATACTACTTTGTTCATTCGCATATCAGAATCAGTTTAGAGCTATCAAAATGCATAAACAAAATATTTAAGAAGAACTACCAAAAAACACATCAGTGTTTTATAATAAATTGATAATTGAACCCTCTTACCTCCTTGCTAATCCAAAGTCAATAATTTTAATCTGGTTTCCTACGTGATTTACACATAATATGTTTTCAGGCTAAAAAAAATAAAGAGGCGTTTAGTTAAATATACAACTGTTTGAGACAAATCTAGTAGAAGAACAAGCAGAAATTCATAGAGGTTTTAATCATTATTTTTGGATATTTCTTTTATTTTCCTTACTACCAAGGGAGAGAAGGATTTGGCTCTGGCATCCTCCCATCTGAGTTTGTAAAAGACTTGGTTTCGGAGCTCCATATACAAGTTTAACTTCTGCTGCTCTTTAACAACATTTCTATATTTCACCACAGGTAAGAGATGGATTTTGAAAGATAAAAGGCCTTCTGCATAAAATGTTAGAGTCAGCCTGGTAACTGGATCAAGCTAGATTTACTGTGAAAGTACAAATGTAACTCCGTAAAGTTATAAATGCCACATAAAAGGCCACAGGAAGCATGTCAAATGCACGCTTTGGTTTGCTGACAAAGGCAAAGATTTGGATTTTCCAATGAGAATATTTGTCACTGGGAAAGAAAAATCCAAACTTAATGTAATTGCAGAAATGTCTCTAGGCCAGCTAGACTAAACTAACATCATTTGTTTAAGGCATTGTATAAACAGGAAAAAACAAGCGAGTTCCTACTCAAATCTATTAAGGAACCATTAGGAAAACACACTACCATTTTGCCACAGTTTAGTTCCAGGCATTAAGAAATGCAAACAATAGGAAGACGACAGAATAGTTACTCGAATACAGTTGTGCGGGATAGGGGAGAAGAGGTTGGAAGACTGCAGGCACTTCTTTCCAATGTGGTTTGTTTTGTTTGTTTGTTTTGTTGGGTTCTTTTAAACGACAGGAAAGGGTATGGTTTAATTTCAGACAAAATGCAAAACTTCTCATCCAGGAGAGGCAAAAGCAGAGAACGCTGTTTATTTCACCATTCTGGGCAAGCTACCAGACACTGAAGAAAAAAAATAATTCTTCAAAGCTTATTTAATTCAGTAGCCACAATGAATCAAGTATTTCATTATGAAATAAATCAATGAAAAGAGAAACGATCCTGTTCCTGCAATCTCCATGCTTGGTGATTTTGTCATGGCCCACATCATAGTGTCATTAAAGAGCAGAGAGCAGAAACTACTGACCTTCAAATCTAAATGGAGAATATAATGCTGGTGCAAGTAGTGGACTCCTTCACAAATTTGCTTGGTAAACAGGATTGCATCCAGCTCTGTTAGATTGTAGTTTTCATCAGTGATCCGGTCAAATAATTCACCACCATCAAGACTAAAATATTGACATAGAGGAGTGTTAAAAACAGTAAGACTCCTTAATTACTCAATTTATTTCCAAGTTGGAAAATTGAGTTTCTAATTTAACAAAGATCCTAGCAATATACCCCAATCTAAAGCACATCAGTATTCTCAAAACTTCAAGAGACTTATTTTTGAGCGTGAAATTGCGCATCCGTCTATGGTACCTTCTGAAATGGCCAAGTTGCTGCAAACATTCAGCAAAAAAGCCCCAAACCAGAACCACACAGCCAGCAACACTGAAGATACCAGAAGGAGTATCAAAGTACCTATTACGCAAACATCATCTTGACAGCAGAGAGAAAATAAAAGTCAATCTATAAAACTTATTAAATGAAACTTCTCATATTCAAAGTTGTTCTGCCCAAAATGCCAATTGAAATTTATTTTGCACATAAAAAATAAACAACATTAGACGTAGCTCTAACGAGGTTCTGCTAGAAAAATTTCATCAAATCCTCTTCGGGTTTGTTCCGTATTTAATGCCGACAAAAATTCTTATTCAGCCTCAAATAATAGGGTATCTTTATTAATCCTCAAAAATTCAAAAGGAGCTAGACCATGCACATAGCAAATCACTTTTTTGGTTTCTCCACATCTCTTCTAGGTCTACTTAAGATACCTCATTTCTTCTCATGCCTGGGTCTCTCACATTGTCTTTTTCTCTACTATGATCTTTTAATTATCTCCAGCACCTTTACATAATTTGGCAGCTAGGGACAATAATGTTAAGGCCTGTAAGCTAAGCTCTTAAATGAAAAATTATAGCAAAGCTTTTCATCAACCATCTTGCAATTTGTTTCATACTCTGGAATATAGCTGCTTTACTTACCATTTGTTTAAATAACAATCTTATGAAATATGATTTTTAACCTAAAGAAGTTACATTCAAAATGCAAATTTTTCATTTTGAAAAAGGAATCAACTTTCTCATAGGCTGGGAAAACACCCCAGTCTTTCTCACACCTCAGATGTATTTTTCCTTAATTCCTCTAGCGACCTGAGCAAAACCAAGTATCTGACAATGCCGAGATCTTTCATACTTACTATTCCATGATCAAAGTGATATTATTTTTGCCTTCAAAAGCATCGTAAAGTTGTATCAGATTCACATGATTTAATTGATTCATGATGTTAATTTCATTTTTTACTTCCTCCTGAAAAAATAATAAATTAACAAAAAAAATGAGCAAATACGCTTCTTAAATACCAACATATTCAAATGCAACTATTTGTAAAACCCAGCAACAGCCATATCACAAGTCTCAAACAAACAAAAGGTTTAATCACAAGCACAGGAGATTACAAACAGTCATAGAAAGTTAGTTCTAATATCCACTAAGACAGATTTTACAATACTGGATACTACACAGTGAGATGCTAATTCTTCAGAGCTGATTCAGTGAAGTGGTATGGAGGTGCTTGTAATACGTGAGATTTACAAGATTTGCTCATTTAGATTTACAATAACATAATTACCTTTTCTTTTGCTCCTTTCACTTTGATGATTTTGGCTGCTAGGTTGAGACCTGTTGATATTTCTGTGCATTTATGAACTTGCCCAAAACGTCCCCTGTTGATGCAAAGCAAAGGATGGGAAAACGGTTTAACACAACTCACCAGAGAAGCTTTTCAAACAACTATTCTTATCGTTGATTAAAAATAGCATGGTACAAAGTGAACAGAATCAGGTGGCCAACAGCATGAATCTCCTCTTTCTCTCAGCTTATGAAGGATTAGTTTTATCTTTCCAGCCAGTTGTTCAATGCTTACATTAAAATATTATGCTCCCTACATATTACTACATTTCACAGTGGTATCATGACCTGATGATATTCTTTTTTGGTTCTGTAACTATACCCACTTGCTGTCCTTCAGTGATGTGTTAGTGGGTATATTAACAAGGATATTTCTGTCCTGATCTCATAACTTTTTTAATGACTGCAACACCAGTCACTGTAGCCACTCCACAGGCTGCATTTCTTGCATGTTGTAAATTCTCCCCCAAGCCATCCAGTTATATTAATGTCCCTTGGGATGATTTTTAAACACCATCTTTTCTGCTATTGCATCACCAGGCTTATACTTACTAAGCTATATTTGTACTTAGGTCAGCCTGTAAATCAGACCTTCTTGTTAGATAAGTAAGTATACAAGAATACAAAGGCTGAAGCAGCTGCAGACTTCCTATGAGTGAAACCTAAATGTAAGGTCAAAATAATTACAAATTTTCCCTTCATTCTGTTTAATATGCAGTTCAGCTCTGAAAAAAAGATTATGGAAGCTGCCTGACCTAATGAGCTTTGCTGGCTTCAGATGCTCTGAAATCTGTCTGAAGGTTATAGATTTTCTCATGACTCCAGCTGTGGCCAGGATTGTTASAGCAGATGCAGAGAGCAGTCACCCAAGATCACAAGCAGGGGTCTGAATAAAGAACTGGGACTCAAACCAGTCATCTAAGAGCCTTGGAGGGAGTGGGGAGAAGTCAATAGGAGGTACAAGGAGCCCAGCAACTGTAATAGCACACAAGGTCTTGATGATGACAAGAGGAATAGAAGGATCTGACACCCTATCCACACGCTCCATGCTCTACTATCCTAGGCCAAACTTTTCTCTCTTATTGCTCTGGCCTTCAGCCCTCACCAGCTTATCTTACAAAATCTAAAGCACTGAGAGTAAGAGCAGTATGGAAAGAGACTGTATAAAAAGTGTAGAGAGGATATTCATAAGATGTTCTACAAATAACTGCATCAGATATGTTTGCATCACCTTTTACTGTAGTCAAATCCGTATAGTAAAAAGCGGTGAGCTGGTAGCCATTGCTCCGCAAGCTGCTACAGGAGAGTGCTACWGAGCCCCACCAGCCACAAAACACCTGCTGACCCGCCGGCTGCRGCAGGCTTGGACCTGCCCTACTAGGGCGTCACGGAGCCGTGCAAGGAAGAGAGCCCTAGCTCACCAAGTAACTCCATTTCTTCATGCCCTGGCCACCACTTGCAGCACAGCATTAGGGACAGACAGACTTACCCCCCTAGTACTTCATGGCGACACACAGAGTAGCACGTTGTCACCTCCGTCTGCTTGACACTCACTACACGATGTTCAAAAGGAGCTGGAGGAGAAGGGCTGTCATCTAAAGAGAAGACAGCCCAGTCATGTGGTGTTTTCTCCACAAATCACTGCACTCAGTGTCAGCACCCTCACACCAGCACTTTCAACCCACAAAACAGCAAACACAAGGTAATGCGTGGAAGTATAATGAGAAGCGTCAACTGCCTAACATGCTCCTGGCATCCTCATGCTCCACAGCTCCACAAAAGCCACTCTCCTGAGCTCCCCCCTCCTTCACCATCACTGCTGCTGAAAGGACAAACCCAGTTACTCAAAGGCATTGCTGAAGCAGAGCTGGGATTGCAAACACACAAGCACAGCTTCTCCCCTCCCCACTGCTGAGCATTTTTGTTGCGGGGGGGGGGGGACACTCTACGGGAGAAATACCAAGGGGACAAACAAGCACCCAGATGAATCAGACCCAAACAGAACTTTACTACAGTGCTTTAGTAAAGCACTGCCCTCTCTCCTATCTTTTCTCATTGCCTCATGTTCCTCTACCATCCCATCGCTTTTTCTTCTGCTGGAATTCAGACAAGCACTGAAGCACCTGGGTAACACTAAGCATGCTACTCCTTTGCTATTTTTAGGAGAGGAACGTAAGAAAAATAACCAGAAACAATGGAATTATTTGCTAATTTATATGATACTCTGTTAAGAACACATGCTCAAGTACTTTACCAAACAGGGATTTCAAAAAAATATTTTGCATTTATAGAGAGCTGGCAGAAGCAAGGTGCTGCCAATATCCAAAAATCTCTGTTGCTTCAGCTGAGGAACTTTTGCTATTAACGTCTTTTTGCAGATGAGGAATAAAGGTCCACAACTGAGAACAGGATTCTTACCTCTCAACCCCTGCTTTTTAATATAGTAAAGTTCTAGAAGATCAACATCTTAATTTATTGCTTAAGAGAAAGATTCACCTTACAAAAATATCTGGCAGTTTAAAAACTAGAATACTTCAAAGCAATTGCACAGTTAAACTCCAAATATCTTGTGCCACAATTTAACATGTATTTTGTTCATCTCCAGCCACTGCTGAGAAAGCCAAATCCAGGACAATCAATATTCACAAAGTAACCAAATAGAGATCTGTGACCAATAGCATAACAAAGACCACAACCAGTTACTCTTCCTATATTTTGCTGCCCTCTGAACTCCAATTCATAGTTACTAGGACATACCCAGATTGCACATTCTTTATCTTATGGAATAAATGTTTTATCCCGTCCCCTTCCTTCAAAAAACAAAGGATATTTTTGAAAAGAGGCACACTTCTGAATACACATATACTTCTCCCAATCTTACTTTAAATGATTTTTTCCCCTGAAAATACCCTTTAAATGGATTCAAACTTGAAAATAGTGTTCATACTCGGCCTGCATGACTGAAAATGGGAAAATTACTATTAAAGGAAATCCTACAAATGTGAATTCAGTTGTTTTCAATACCAAAAGGTCAAAAGTATATGTGATGTTTAAGCAAATGCTCTTGAACTTTAAAATACAGGGGGGGTCTAATGAGCACAGCTGCAGCTAGCACAAACCTCAGCATAAATGTTTGAGAGTAATTGTGAGCAACTTACCAATAATCATTTCATCCTGTTTAGGAAGCTCTTTACTAGCTCCTGATGGTTTAATCTTCTCTGGTGCAGTTCCTGTACACTGACTTGCATCATTTCCACTTCCTCCTGAAGATGCAAACTCAGACGCTCTCCTCTCAGAGTTGATATCCTTCAGGGATTCTTCTGCTTTGGTGGTTTCTTGATGGATTTTCATTTCTATCCCCAGATCTCTCTTTGACTCCTTTGCAGAGGTATTCTGTGAGGTTATGGGCTTGCACTTTAATTCTGATTTCTCTTCAGCCTTTTTAGCTACTTTGGACTTGCTGAGTAATGTCTGTTGTTTTTCTGTTTGAGATGCAGGTTGACTTTGCTTATTGTCCCCTTTCACTTCTTGGTTTGGCTCAGTGCTGGTGTTTTTAGGACTCTGTTTAAGTTTTAATTTGTCAGGCAGCTGTTTAACTGCTTCTACTTCTGGTGGTGTGGAGGATGGAGATTTTGCTTTAGAACTTTTACCTCTTTGATCATTTAAGCTTCCCTCCTTGGTCACCTCAGTTTGTTCTTTCATTTCAGTCATATGCACACTGATGGATATCCTGGAGAGCAAGCAGTTAAGAATAATTTTGCTTTGAATAACTTGATGGAACAAAAATGTTTACAGCCTTCTTAAATCACATATTTCTATGAATTAAGGAAATTTAGCTGTGCAATTCCCTTAAGAAACATTCACAGTGCTAAATGGGGAGTTACCAAAAAGGTGTGCTGACGCTTTCCTGCCTATGTAGGTGTTTGCCCTCTGCTGGGCATGAAATATGTCACACAAAATGAGGCATAAATCTCATCTAAAAGCTCACTCATCCTCTTTTCCCAGTTACTGCAGTTGGTTTAACAGAAGACCACTCATCTGAGCAGAGGAGGTAGCGATCACCTTCACAAGTTACAAGCTGAGTGTCTAAACGTCTGACTGCTTGTACAACTTGGCAAATCTGAATGTTTGTGTCCAAGCCCTCTTCCAGTTGGCTGACATTTGAGCATGCAGGACTGTTTTTATATCTTTTTATGGGATAGCATTCTTTCCACAACTTTCTGTTAAAAACATAACTTTCATAAATTATCTCATTCTGTCACTTTCCTTGGCATTCCAACTACTGGAAACTTACATTTTTTTTAATCTTACCAGAAAAAATACAGATTAAAAACTAATCTTCTATACTTTAAAATTCTGTCAAAAATATTTGTCTCATAAATTTTGAGTCAGCTGTTACACCTTAACATGAGCATATAGTCTGAATTCAGTGAGGCTCCTGAACACAACTGGAGGCTCAAGTTGTATAGTAAGAAAATCTCTGATGTCCAGGAGAGAATGCATTTAATTTTCCCCAAAGTTATTGCCTTTTTAAGTAGTGCTACACCTCATTACAAGAGATGCTGTAAAAGAAATTATTTCCACTTTTGCCTAATAAGGATCTGAAGTTTTTCATGTTTAGCACCTTTAACACCCTTYGCATTATGCTATGAATCTGAACTTCAGGGGGAGCGAGCTGTCAAAGCAACCRAAGGCAGCTCTGAGCAGACACCTCCGCCACTATCTAGACAAGCCTGAACTCAACAGGACTCTTGGGCATTTCTCCAAGCAGGGGAACATAATGTTCTTTCTGTGTTTCTCTGCGTGCTTACAGACTTCACTAAAACTTGCATTCATCTTAGAGGGGTATTTACTACACTCATGTGACTTCAAACCCAAAATGTTATTAGGTAACTATTCAGGAGGACCGCAGCTTCCCTGGGTCTTTTCCTGGGTTAGGTTCTGCCTTCCAGATTTCTCTTGTTCTCCCTCTTTCACAAACCAACCTGTTTGGGGCTCTGATGCCCTCTGCCCAAACTACCTAGCTGTTCCAGAAGCTGCTGCCTCTCCCTTTGAGTTCACTGCCTGGCATATCATCACCAACCAGCACKGATTTCCAAGGGGTAACAGTGACATTTCAACAACTGCTTAACAAACACCTTGAGCTATCCTCACAGCACAGGTGGGAACCTCCAGGGCAGCACTAGGGCGGGCAGCTGAGACGGACCCACTCTGCTGTTTCCAATGAGGTGCCTATGGCTCACAAGCCAGAGCCTAAAACTCATGGCCAAAATACAGAAAGACTCACACTTTCACAGTTATTACAGCAACCAATTTCGATACCACAACGCATACAAAATGTACACAAAGTTGTTCCTGAATATTGGAGAAGAGGTCACAGTAGTGAGAGCTTCTCCCACGCTCTCTCTCCTGCCATGTCCTTGCACTCTTAAGAGAAAAATGTCCTTTGAAGGCCCCAGTCTCTGTATTCAGACTATACCAACAAGCCAACCTTTACAATGAGCCATTTCTCACATGGAGCGACACACACTGACATCAGGACAACTTCCATTCATTTTGCCTATTTAATCTTCATTCATGTTACTTTTAAGAAGTCCTCTAATCCCAGTAGATATCTACCCATTTCACAGCAACATTTAAATGCCTTGCCTATATTCACAAGTACTAACATAAATTCAAAGTATTTGAATTAAAGCGTGCACTTACAAAAGTAGTGCCACATTCTTGTCTGGCCTTGAGACACTGATTTGCACACCTAGGCAATAGGGTAATTGTACATACAAAGTAATACACACGTGTGTGTGTGTGTGTGTGTGTGTGTGTGAAAGAATAGACACATGCGGGTGTGTGAGCATACACACATACAAAAACACACACATACACACACTCCTTGCTATCCACAATAGGCAACACGAAGTAGGAACAACAGTTAAAGGTGGGGGGAGGAGAGCAATAAATAATAAATGCAATTACAATTTAAATTCTGAAGAAATAATACAAAAAGAAAAGGAAGAAAGATGTGTTTCAAAACACCTCTACAAGATCAGGCTACAGAGATTAATGAAGGACCATGTGGCACAAAAAAAAAAAAAAAAAAAAAAAAAAAAAAAAAAAGCCATTAAAAACACTGAGAAGACCAAAGGAAGTAAGTCACTTGGATTTGTGACGGTTATAGAAACAGATGAGTTGGAAAGGAGTGAGTGGTTTATGAAGGTCCCATTCCTCAAGTTATCCTGGAGTGGTCAGCCTACCAYCTCTCTAGTACACAGAAGATTATCATATCTAAAATATCTCATGTATTTACTCCAACTCTTTAGCTTCATAAAAAAAGAATTATAAGAGGCCCTTGCTGCTTTCAGTTCTTTGCCTTACCCATTTGCAAGGTCCCACTGCGCCTTTTCTAGCATGGCCATTTTCCCCCTCAATTACACTGTAGTGGGAGATGCTGCTTTAATAATCTATCTTTACTTTTTCTCCTTTTAACACAYGCAATGTTTCAGGTCACACAGAAAATTACCAACAAGGCCATTACCTGGTACATGTCACTTCGCACCCTGCATCAGATATGGCCCGGGACACGGAGGGTGCAGCTTCCCGGGAGGCTGCACTCAGCCGCACAGGTTTGGGTTCATCCTGCCCAAGTTTCTGATGAAAAAGCTGCCTGCAGCGCTCTTCGAGACGTGGGGCTCTGTCTGTATCGTTTGCTTTAGCAGGAGCACTCTGGTTCCCTACACGGTCTTGATTTGCGAAGGGAAGGCCATTGTGTTGATTCAAAGCTTTGACACCAGTGTCCTTTCGTTGTTGACAAACCTTAGAGCTCTGTGCTTTGCCAGCACCTTCTGCTGCTTGCAGGGGTGCTGGTCTCTCTTTAACTTGGAGTTTAGAGTCAATTTTCTGAGCTGTAGCACTAGAAGTGTTTACCTTCTCAAATGCTCCACTGTTTTCATCTGATTTTTTTCCACTTTTGGTCTCTGAGTAAGACAAACCATTAACAGTGAATAAGCCTTGACAAAAGTGACAGAGAAAGGAGTAAAGTAACCCACCATTCAAAACAACCTATGCAGTTCTGTCATCTGGAAAGCTCAAAAGAAACCCCTGAAAGGTGCAAAATCCTCACCAGCAAGGCTTGAGACAACCAATATTAATGTTCATGGCTTTATCATGGCTTTAACTGCTCTGCTAACTTTCCAGCAGTCTTTCCGGACCAGATAGAAGCTGGATTTCCAGAAAGAAAGAAAAGGAAAGGAAACAAAAGGCTTGGCTCATCGCCTTTCAAATCTGAAGTTACTCTGGGGGCAAATGTAGCAGATAGTGCAGACACTGAAGTCCCAGGGATCAAGCCCCTAAGGGCTTGAGACAAGGCCCCTTGCATTTTTTACAAAAGGACAAGAAGGTCCTTCAGCACCTTCTCATACCAGTGGCTGAGAATATTAACCATGGAAATGTATAATGTAATTTCCTTCAGGGTTCAACATGCATGGAGTATTTGTTAGAAAGATTAGTTTACAAACCTGCGTAGCTTTTGAGTCAGAACTGTGATTAGATGGCTGTTATTTTTGTCACTTCCTAAATGAAGAAACAAAAGAGAGGATCTTCCATAATTTAAGGGATACACTGACAATTTGTGAAGCAGACAGTATAACAGGCCCTGTTCAACATCACATTCACCCCTGTTGCGACTCCACAGGCAAAAATAATGGATGCAACAGGGTAGTGCCCTGACAGATGCATCCTGAATAGGAATCTCTTCCCTAAGTTCCCTAAGCCCTGACATAGCCACGAAATTTGCTGATCAGAAAAAAAAAAAAAAAGAAAAAAAAAGAGATACTGCTATGTCAGCATGTCTCCCTTTCAGAGGGGGAGAGAGAAAGAAGGAAAGAAGGCTGATTCAGCTGCATTGAGGAAAAGGATTTTAGAGGTTTGCTATGAAATATTGCCACTACCTTCATGGTATCCCAGAACTGGTACCACTCTCTTAATTCATCTCATTGTAATTCCATAGCAAAGAAATAGTATAGCCAAACAAAGGTGATGCATTCAGTTTGGCGAGTTTCTAGGTTTTTGTGGGGTCCAATTTGGGGACAGATGTTCTTGTGGAGAAGGGGAAAACAACCCCATATTTTTCTAGTACTGGTGGATGCAGTTACCAGTCTGTCTGCTGCACATTCTGGAGTCAAAGCTTACAGCATGCCTGGAGTTATACATACCTTCCACTGGCTTCTTGTTTTCAGTTTGTGTTCCTCTATTACTAAGCACATGCTTAGGTTTTGCACCACTCTCTTCAGGTTTGTCTTTAGCCTAAAAATGGCAATGGAATATAAAAGTTACAGCCAATGAAGTTCATTTCCCACAGGGTTCCTCTAATTGCGCAGGTATTTAATGTGCGCTATCACCTGCAATCTGCATTTTTAGTTAACCATTGCTTTTCCTCCCCTTTTCCATTATCTCAAAATATCTTAAAACGTTAACTGTCAAAAACTTTGCCTGGCGTCACTCTTACTCATATACATGAAAGAACATGGGAGTAGAATATAAGATAAAGGGTATATCAGAAAAGCAGAATATAAGATAAAGGGTATATCAGAAAAGGAAAAAAATATATAATTCTGTCGCTTTTTGGCAGGTCACTGAAAGACAAGCAATGTTTATATAAATATTATAAAAATTTGTATCACAGCATCTAAGAAGAGTATTCATGATTTGAGCTATGAGCCTGGCAATATAGACAAAGAGCCTCCAGCTTTATGGTAGCTCTTATGTACATACCTTCACCGATGCTGGCTTTGGCATGATTAAAAACAGACTTTTCTTCTGGCAGTACATTTTTATTTTTAAACCCATTTCTTCCACCAATTAACAAAACATAGAGGAGTAATACTTGTGAAATAGCACTACTAAGCACTTTACATAGCAAATACATTTGCAATCAAAACAAATAGGAAAAAATTGCCTAAAAATAGGAAAGATATAACATTATATGTCTTAGCTTCAATTACAGTTAAAAATAGAATTTAATGATTTTATAATGATAGCCTCCTACCCTTCTRTAAGAAATAAGCAACATTTTCAATATTTCTGCACATAACTAATTACATCAATGCTGCAAATCAGCCCCTTCAGCTGTTAGAAAAAAGGGTTAAGGGATCAAATCTTTCATAGTCCAACCTTTACTGACAGCAGAGAAAATCCTGCCTTTCCCACTAGCTAAAAAAAAAAAATCTAAAAAATTAAGACTGTAAAACATCATTACCATTTTTATTACAGCTCTAATCAAACCTGCAACAATGACCACRGGGAACATTWTTCTTTTAAAATCCTTCCTGCAAAAAAGCCTTGAGAAAGTTTGACAGTCTAATGCTGATTTTTTGTTTTGGGGAGKTTTTTTTTGAAAATAAAGGGTTAAGCCTGAGTTCTATAAAGTTCAATTCATAATCTTTTATTAATTTGAAGCGTACCCAGCAGAATACTCCCATAAGCATTCCCATGGCATCTCTGGAATGCTGTCATACCCTCAGCAAACAGCTTCACCAGAAAATCAAAACATGACCTCCTGACTCCCATCTCCATACTTAGTAACCTTGTGCAAACCCAGCTCTGMGATAAGCAGCAATGCTGTTACAAAACAACAAAGGTTGGAAAATAGAAACAATCAAGTAGCAAATTCTTTTTGTGTGCAACCCCAGCGCAACTGTGGACCTCTTTGGACAGGCCTACATCGCTGTCATACAAGAGACCGCAAATCTGAAACATCAAGCTAGCACATGGCCCCACACGAGCTCATTTGTTTTTATATTCACCTATGCTTTGCTCCACGTTGCCCCCGCTAGATCACCTACRTACACCTCCTCATGCTTTTAAACTAAGTTCAGGTATCACTTGCTACCCAGCAGCCATTCTGTGATCAAAGTACAGACATATCTTAAGGTCTTACAACTACTTATACTCCAATTTCATTTTGYGGCATTTAAGCTAAGTTATTTTTCCTGTAATCAAGAGCCCTACATACAAAGAAATCCTTGGAATGAACAAATATCCCATATATTCCACCTCACGCAGTTCCTCTCAGTCTTTCTCACAGTGGGATACGAGCTATTGTGAAAACGCAGAACTCACAATAGCCAAAATTAATTTCAAATGCCTGTATCTTTAAAAGCAACAACCCATTCTAAAACACTGTACCAGCTACACACTGGTCTTGCCTGTTCTCCCTCTCACTGTCCTTAATAATTAAGAAGTGGCTCCAAACTCATGCCTAGGAACTGATGCACTTGCACTTGCAAACAGAATAGCTACTTGATTTGAGGAGCGAACAATCTTGAGAGGGTTTATAAACCAGCTAAGGACAATTGAGATGTCTAAGGAGATATAAATCAGCTTCGTTATATGAACACAAGTCAGCATAAGTTTTAGTAACTGGTGTTCAGACATCAGAATCGATCAGGAARATAGGAACGTCTTCCTTCCCAGTGTGTTACTCTTACATCTTTTTATTAGGGGCTCAATTTACTCACTAATCTGAACGTCATCACAGAAGCCGAATTTTCTTTTACAGTAGCAATCATACTTATTAGAGGATTGCCTGACCCACTTTAGGTGCATCAGACATAAACCTGCAAGGCTTTTTGAACCCTGGTCTCTGCTTCTAGAGGTTTACAATTCAAAGGTTGCATCAGTAAGCTGTAATAGCAGTACTGAAATTAAATTCTGTATTATAGGTGTTGTGATAAATCACAAGAACCCAGAAGCCCTGCTACTCCACAAAGAAGATATCAAGAACAGTAAATCAAAACCAACCTCCACAAGGATTTCCAGCAGACTCCCCTTTTTCCAGGGAACAATGCCTTTGAGAATAAAATCCACTACTTTAGAATTTTTTAAAATTTCTCCCATGAACGTAATAACCTTATCCAGCGTATCGACCCTTTTCTCCATCTTTGCCAGCCTCTCCTTATGCTTTGAGGCATCTAGCTGGACAATTTTCATCAATTTCAATACTTCTGAGCATATACTCTGGATATCAGCCAGCTGTGTACCATCCGATAGCTTTAGGACTTTTTTCATTGCATCAGTCTCATCAGGAGCTGCTCGGGATGCTGTTAGTTTGATAATGTCTTTTTCTATATTATCAACACCTTTGTTAACTCGTTGCAGCTTGCCTGTCAGGTCTTCCTGGAAATTTAACAATTTGTCCACCTTTTCATTCAACAGATTCAGTTTTTTGTCCATCACGCTTAAACTGTTCACTTTTGTAGGCTGTAGCTTAGTCAGGGCATTTCCCTCTGCAAGGTCCAAGTTACTCGCAGACATTCTGTCCAGGCAGCAGGATACTGGAGAGATTAAGCTGGCTTCTCATTAATCATAAGTTAGAGAACAAGTCTCCAAAAATTCATCGTTTAGCCACCCCTCTACCAGACCGTCTCACTTATTGGAGATGCTAGAACATGTCATTAGATAGCTACTGCACAAAAGACTTATTTTTGTGTTATCTCCTGTGTGCGTTCAATGATGGAGTTAGTTTGGCACCAGACAGTATTTTCTTGGGCCTCCTTGACGTCACAAAACCATTTAAAATTCTTTCTCGAGTGGCTGTTGATAGGCAAGCGTCTTAACAGTGGACAGTGCCTGAGCAGACCTCTGTAGGCAGAAGCACTGGTTTCATGACCAATTTCAGCTCTATGCTMTAGAAAGGAACTTATCAGAACATTTCTTTTCATTATATAGAAAAATGAAAATTTGGTGGCCTTGTGTGAAGGCCTGGGAGAGGTCAGCTTTGTAGCACTGATGTGGAGCACCCACCATAGACACAGGCTGTGCTCTTTAGGTTGGCTGGCACTTGAATTTAAAAATAGAGTACAATGACAAGGATCTGAAATGCATATCTAGCACCAGCATGTCTTTGTCAACTGAAACTTCTAAAATTAAATCTTTCTCCTAGACTCTGAAAGTGAGCAGAGTAAAAATCCTCATGAGGACACAGCAGAACTACTCCAACTGCTGGCAACAAGATTATTAAATCATAAAACCTATATAAAGAATTTACTGGCTTAATTTCACTTCTGAAGTACATTATTCTGTGTAATACAAAAGTTACATTCACTAGAGAGCAGGGAAATAGCCACTCTTAACTTGCAGAGCCACCACCACCACAGCTCTGAGCACTATGAACGGAGGTATGGAGAGAGATTAAGCAATTTGTCCAGTGTCAAACATGGCACTGGTAGCAGTAGCCCACAGGTGAGCCTCATTCTCCCACACCCTTTTCCACTATGACACATACATAGAGTAGGAGGAGAAAGCAGTGAGGAAATCCCACTGCAGTTAGCATCCTGGTGTGACAGGGCAATCGAATCCTACCAAAACCACGAGTTTTGGGATACTGAGCATCCCTTTGCCTCCAATCCCTTCCTCTCATACCTTCTCAAAAGGAGCACACAGGAAAAAACTTAATTCTTGCAGTGAACTTGACGTACGAATTAGGAAGCTGTAGAAATAAAAATATTCCCCTTACATGCAGGAAAGGGTCAGTAGTAGCAGAATTAGCATATTCTCTCAGGAAGGCAAGTTGCTCTCTTACTTCTGTAAGAGAGGAAAATATATTTATCTTTCAGATAAAAACACACTTTGATATGTCTACCAAGCCCAGTAAATGATTATAGCTGACTTGGCTGTCTTGTGATATTTATAGGCCACAGTTATATCCCAGTGGTCTGGGATAATATGGTGCAAGTTTTATGATACCCCATCAGCACATAGTGGAAATTTTCCCCTTTCTTGTATCACTTAGTAGCTCACAGGTCAGAGATCTGTGAGAGATTGAGATTTATCAGAAGATATTTAGGAGTAGAAGAGAACTAATACCTGAGCTGCACAAGCTTCAGAGCATAACATGTTAGCATTATTTCCAGTCCTAGCTGATGTAAAGAAAACTACATTTTAGCTACACTGAAAGAAGCTGAAAGAAGACAAAAGAATTTTTAAAAGGGCAATAGCTGGAGTGAAAGTGCAGAACAAATTCACAATTGTACAAGACACAGGAAACTTTTTTTTTTCTTCTTTTAAGCAATAAACTGGACTCTGGAGCCACCTGGTTTTCATTCATGCTTAAAAATAAACGTTAAGTTTTAGATGCTTATGAGGTGATACTTTTTTCCTCAGTAGAAATTCAGGTCAGGTTTTTAATGCTAATAAAACTCAGCAGAAGAGAGAGTCAGTAGAACTCCTTAAACACTCACCACTAAATTGTTTGATTTAATAATACTGCAAGAAATCTGATGTCTTTGAGAATGAAAAATAAGATTCGGAAGAACTTTCACTAACATCAGTTTAATTCCTAGGGCAATTAATGAAGTTATTCTATGAAACTATCTATAGTCCTGKTTTTTTAGTACAATTTCTATGTGGTTCAGGAAGAAGGGAAATGAAGGGGCACTATTAGCATACATATAACCTCCAAGCATACACAAATGCAGTAAATCAAAGCTCTATCTTTAAAATAAAGCACACCGACAAAAAAAAGCTTTGCAAATCTGCTATATTTAAAGATTCAGATTTTTTTTTAAGCAAAATGCCTTTATGTAGTACATAGTTAATTCTTTCAAGCCTATAAACATGCTTGTTTCTTTCAAGCCTATAAACAAATAATCAGATAAACCAGCGTTTTTACTGAATCAAGAGGACTAGATGAACGTTGTCCTTTTAGGGACATAAGGAGAAAGGTCAAGTTAAAATTGCTTTTGAATTGTTATATTTAAAGTCAGACAGCTTGCAACAAACATTTCAGTAAGGAAGCCTAGCCAGAAAAGGTCACTTGCGTTGCATACCTGCACAGCCACCAGCAGAGCTGGCACCAGTGTGCTGTTACAGGCATGGCACGCAGCGTCGTGAAACAATGCAAATGCAACAGAGATGCACAACTGGACTCCGTTTCTTTCTGGAAAAATGATAGTCTTGAAGTCTTGAACCTTATTAACAGCTATTTAACAATGTAAGCAAAAAAGCATTAGTTTCATTAATTGCTGTTATTTGTATAAATCTGATTTTCTAATCTTCCTGATAGACAACTGACCCTAATGGTAAATGCTCTGTGAAACAGCAAGGGAGTTTTATACAACGAAAAGGAAACCCTCAACTTTGTATTAGTTACACAAGGAGACTTGCCAGACAAATTCAAGGGGCACAAAGAGCCTCCTCCCCCTCCAGGCTCAGCCACATGTGCTGCATATCTCAGCAGTACAGAAAAGATTTTGCCCTCTGCCATCTACTCACACAGCACAGTGAGAGATGATCCATTATAGAGAATTCTTGGTACTTGCAGCAAATATTCCTTGTTAGGGTTGCCTGAGGTACAAACAGGCAAGATAAATCCAAAGGTGCCTCCTACCCAGATGCAGCTGTTCAGCTTAAAACACCACTTGATTCCCACTGTGCACCCATAGGCAAAATTATCAGTGGGATGAAGGACAGAGGGTAAGGAGACTTTAGTTGACCCACAATGAGAAGTTTTAAATGTCTGTCATGAAGTTACTAATGTCTTTTTTTTTTTTTTTTTTTTTTTTTTTTTTTTTTACAACTTCCTCCTCTTCTTCCTCCCCTTTTTTGAAGTGCTAGTGGAAGTACAAAAATAAAAATGACTCAGTGGATCTGACTGATTGTTTTGTTTCAGGATGGTAATATGCTCAAATACTGGCAAAATTCCTTTTGCTTTAAATTACAATAGGAGGTAATTTTTATTCAGAACTTTGAGTTAGTGCTTAATGTTTGCACCTTGCTTCAGCAGTCAGAGGAACACATTCAGTTCTATTGACAGTCCGAACCTTTTTTTTTTTTTTTTTTAATAAAGTTAAAATGCCTGGATTCATATTGCAGATCACAGTATACCTATACTTACACACCACAACAAAGTGCAGTTATTATAAAAAATGGAATCGTCTGTTAAATTCACTTTTCCTTTGTGAGGGATTATTGCTTATACTGACATTTTGTACTTACATACTGCTACACATGCTGCTTTGCYTCCAAAACTTCTCAAATTACATCTGAAAAAATTGAGGTGTTACATGAGTGATGAATAACAGCAAGTCCTGCAGGACTTCCATGCATTGTGGAGCTCTGTTCAGTCAGCCTGTGCTGTCATTGGCAAATAAGCTGGGCAGCCACCAGACTCCATCACAGCCTGGATGGTACAGACTTTCTGGTGGTAACTGATCTGCCATTGGTATGTACTTGTTTCTTGTGAGTAACAACAAAAAGCATTGTGGTCTGGAGTGTGTAGGCAAATGCTTCCACTTCATTAATAGCTGAACTAAAACAAAAATCCAGGATACCTTTAAGATATTTCCAAGCTATCAAGTATCTCAGGAGTGGCATAGAAGAGGAACATGAATGCTGGAGAACTAGAACTGCAAGCGACCTTGAGCTGGTGATGCCAAAGACACTTCTGTTCTCAAGGGGGGAAAATGAGTGTTTATTCCATCTTGGCTCCAACCCCACGCACACTCTCCCAGTTGTGAGAGAGCTGTCATAAGATAAGAGAAAAATTCACATATGACACAAGAGTAGTTTAAGAATCTATGATGTGACAGCTGAGTTATGATTCCTCCTTATTAGCTCTGACCAAAAGAAGGAAAAAAGATGCATCATAGGAACAAAGATGGAGTGATGGGAAAAATAAAAAAAAAAATACAGCATGTACTAAAGTGACAGCCGAGGCTTTTAGCCCGAACAAGATATGTCACAGAGGTTAAGACCAGCTGCTCACACAGATCATCTCATTAGATTAGTGCATTGCTTCCAACAACACAGTAGAACTGGAGATGGCTTAAAATATGTAGATAAATAAAAATTAACCTTTTAAAAGGTCTAAGCAAAGCCAAATCTTTCCAGAGTCTGAGTGTGGGCAGGGGGGTTGGGAGAAGCACGTCATGACTGCGATGTAACAGAGTTCTATGGAAAGAAAGAACTAAACGGGGCAAATACTAGGAGCTTATCTGCTGGCTTTTGCTTTTTGTAAGCTCAAAACAACTTGGCCACAACTGCTAAATACATCTCGGAAATAAAATATTAATAAATRCCATTTACATATTTCCAAACCAGCTGGTAGATTTTTCAAATTATGTTGACAATTTACTTAATCTACATCTAGTTACTGCAGTTCATTAGCACATATATCAATTTTTCCCAACAAATGAAGTAACAGGTACCTAAACTTTTGAAAAATTGAGCCTTACCGATGAGTAATTTCTCACCACCAGCCTATCTCCTAGAAACAAGGAAGATAATAAATCATCTTCACAGAGTAATGGTGCAGCAAGAGACACCAATTCTTATGACAAATGGTAAGTATTCAAACAGGCATCAGCTTTAATTCAGAGCAATAACCTCCAAGGCCAGAATATACCTTAGAGTAAATCTATCCACTCCAATAGCTGGATTTCCTACTTATAGCAGACAAAAGATTTCTATGTGCCATATTTGGTAGTGTACTAGGAACTGGTCTACTTTAGAAGGCCAAGAACCTGACATTTAACTCATTGCTCTTGTCAGCCGTTAGTCGAAATCCACCCGCACAATAAAAGAGTCTATAAGCACTATCAAGCAACCCTGGCATAATATATTTAAATATTGCCTAGCACACCACAGTTTGCCTTTACCGTAACATCATATCAACCAAATCTTAACAACCGATATATATAGTTTTTTCTTTTTATGTTTAGTGATGGAAAACTGTTGATATAATAAGTTACAAAACACTTTCTTGCTTAACTCCCCACCCACCCTTTTTATTCCTTTTCAAACAACTGAATCTAAGTACAGTGCTGCTAGGCACTGGCTCAGCTAAGGAAAGGTTAATGAATCAGGGATCATGCGTAATATTTTTAATGCATGCCTGTCAAGCAGCTGACAGCAGATAGCTGAACAGATCAATTATAACATTTCATTTACATCAAAGTGATGAGCTTTCTAGCTAATACTGTTTACCATTTGCCACATGGCTTAACAAGAACTTTTAGATCCTTCCTCCAGGTTACCGTGCCTCTCAGGAGGCCAAAAGAGCACCTGTTGCCTGTTCACATTTACTCACTTGACCTACAGCTTACGCTCACCACAAGTCTTCTATCCACAGAAGCTGCRTTATGAAAGTTAAAGATATGAGCCAGCTTCTTCTTTTCCAACTGTTTGTTCACTTCCCTAAACAGCTACTGAAATATTTTACCCAGAGAAATCTTGGAACAGAAGGCAGCTAATCAGTAATGTTTCCCTGGTGCGGTGGTAACACTTCACACCCCTACTCCCCTCCATCACCCCTGCCCACAAAGAGCTCTCCTCTGGAAACTGAATCAAGTCATATTGCTGGCTCTGCTTTCTTTGAAATACAATGACATTACATCAAATACTGTCATCCCTAGTAAAGCCTGCCTGATTCACATGGGCAGCCACAAAAGCTGTCCTTGGACTTGAGAAGCAAACTTTCTGGCTTCTCATTTGCAAGGTGCTTTTGACACTCACTCCTAGCAGGAGCTCAGCAGAGAATTCTGTGGCAGTTTTTAAACCTGTCAAACACAGCTGTGCTTATGTCAGTTTGCTCAGGTACAAGTAATTGCAAGTCACTAAGCATCTTACTGTAATGCAAGAGTAGCCTGGGCTGTCCAGTAAAGCCAATAAGAATACAATCATTAAAAGCAAGTTCTTGTCAGTGAAGTGATGAGATAGTATGCCTCTGAAAATATATAGGAAGCAGATCTGTTACACAAGAAAGATTATGTCGATTTTTCAGGCATAATCCAGAGTTCACTCCAAAGCACACTGAAACCAGCACAATCATTCTTGCTGACTTCAAAATTCACTGGCTTTGAATCAGAGCCCTCACTGAAGTCTGCTTTGCCAGCAACATGTTATTGTTTCAGAAGATGGAAAGTCACCAAACTGCACTGTGCTTTGTGTTATCATTTGTTCCCTTCCTCCTTTGGAAGACCTTCTTTTAAGATCAAGTTTGAAAAAATACCATAAAAATGCACACAGAGCTGTACCAACTCACTAATTTGTAACAATCATTTCCAACTTTCAGCTTTCTTAATACCAAAACTGATACTTGCTTTCAAATTATATCTGATTTTTTTCTTTGCTCCTCCACTCACTTTTCCAAAGTTGATAGGCAATAACACTTTGCCACTGGCAGGTCTTCTGCCATTCATATTTCCTAACTGAGGATTATAATCACCTGGAATGTAGTTCTGCATTGCACCGTTTTAAATGTCCATGTGTATCTCAAATTGAAAAGCAAAACATTGTTGCAGAGACAGACTGTACTGGAACTAAGTGAATGAAGCATTCAGATACTGGAGAGAGAAATAAGCAGTAGAGCATTAATGAGCACCAGCAGGGAGATGGACTTTAACCTAGGACACAGACGAAAGAAACAAAGAAACCACAAGATTGATTCCAGAGGACAAGATACAGAAGAGCCAGACAACGCAGCGAGAAAGAAGTAACCACAAAGAATGGTTCCAAAGAACAAGATAAGGGAGTAAAAGAGCCATCAACAGCTATGCAGAAGTGAGATAAGCAGTAAAGAACACACCTGGAAACTACAGAAGGGACCAGCTGGGAGCTGGAAGACACCGAACTCTAATATTAGATTGATTCAGAACTACAGGGTGGATGCTAGACTGGAGGAGTTTAACTACCCAGGGATTTGTTCAAAAGGGGTCCCTCTTCGGAGGCACCCAGCTTGAGCTGTAATTATTGTACCTGTGTCATTATATTTTATTTTGCTCTGACTTGGCTTCAAACTTCTATCTCAGTGGGAACCTAGGGTCACATCCTGTCATGGTGGCCAGCAAGCCTCATTTTCCATAATTGGTACAGCCATATAAGGGGYGAGTTTACCCACAACAGCCTCCAGTAACTCAAATATTTCCACTGGACGCAGGAGACCTTGGCTGCTGACACACGCTTTCAGAAACTTCTCCCAAGGATTCACAAGAACAACTAATGCAATTGTTTCAGGCCTTGTGCAATCTGAAGATGCAGTTATCGATTTCTTTTCTCCCTCATATTTCCCTTTAACAGTTGCAGTTGTGGTAAGAGCAAACAGCAGGTACCACACTCAGTGCTTCTTGCAAATCATCTTTAGCACAGGAATCCAACAACGCAAGCGGTGGTGTTGCTGTTTCCCTTCCCCCCATAAAAAAAAAAAAAAAAATCTTTGACATTGCTATTCCCCATTAATTAGAGCAACATGTTAGGGAAATTACAGATCAAGCAGATTATCATCTCTCCCATAATGAAGTTTACTTTATTGCTATATTCATCTGCTGATTTAGATCTCTATGACATTTTGATTTGACGTCATTCAAGAACACAGGAATACCTCTTCATTTGAGGCTTAGTCTCAACAACACAATCCTGTTTTGAAAAGGATTCAGAGAGTCTGGGTACAAAAGCAGGTGATTTTGCAAGCTCTTGCCAGTAATCAAATATTCACACAGAAGTAACTCTCTTTTCCTTTAGGTGAAGGTTCGGTTAAAAAAAACCTGCACCCATTTCAGATGTGCAAAAGATCTTCAGCTAACTTAATAATGATTTTCAACGACTTGGAAAAAGATAAAGGAAAAATGAAAGAATGTCATCTATGGATTTTCTTAAAGGAAAAAAAGGACATACTGCATGTCACCAAAGTGGCAGAAACTAGCTAACAACAGGCTTCAGTCTTTCCACAGCAAGGAACGAGAGGGCAATCTTTAAAGTTTGTTTATTCTTTAAAGTAATGACTTTAAAACATGTGGGTGTGAACCAAAAGCCTTTACTTAGAGGGCCCCAGTAATATGTGTAAGCGCAGTGATCTATTTCTCCACCTGAAGTTGATATCCCAGTATGAATATCTACTAAAATAGAAATCCAATGTACCATTAATATTAGGTGGATCTGTAGCCATTTTCACTCCCAGAATAGCAAATACTCCTTAGAGTTTCTCCAGGAGGCTTCTATCAGAGCTCATGAAATTTTGTTTCCCCAACCTTGCTACCATAAATCAACAGCCAACAGATTCCAGAGTATTAATTTTAAACTGCTACATACAAGGTGCTCTATACTCCTAAGGAATTACTGCTTTAAAACTACTAAACCATCAATTTTGCAATTCTGATATTACATCAGCAACAAATTCATCTTAGCTAGATTGCACAGCCAGTTGCAGTGTAATCCCAGATATGCTGAAAAACACCTGCATACTAGAAAAAGAGCACCAAGTCCTGGCACTGTAAGTCAAAAATCACTCAGAGGACAGCAAGCAAGTAAAGCTTGCTGGATACAAATTTTAGATTTCGTATTAATTGATATGAAGAGCAAGCAGTCATTAAAGGGCAGTAGGGCAGTGCTAGCCACACATCTAGCAACAATACGTCAAGATCTTCTCAGTGTGAGAAATTAGGATATTATTTGTAATGCTACGCAGGATGCTAGAAAAGACTGCAGTAGCATACTGCAAAGAGGCAAGCACCCTGAGAGCAAGTTACACCTGGCAAGTGTTTACCATACAGCCCATGAGAACAGGGGAATAAAGAGCTCCAGTAACTCTGTTGAGCCAGAAAAAGAACAGAAAAACTTTGCAAAGGTTTCTGAAACTCGTGAAGAGTGGATCTTATGAAACACTGTATTGACCAGAATCCAGTAAAGACTGCAACAAAACTAGCTCAGTGTCCATAACAATGATTAGCAACCTTCTACCTGGCTTAGAATAACTCAGCAATGGCCATGGTAAGAACTGCCCTGTGGAGCTGGATGACCCAGTCATTTATTTGATAACTTGTGCCAACATTTTCAGGCCCTAAAACAGATAAATCTCCATAAGACAAAGATAACATAAACAAGAAAGTCAGTCAATCAGTCAAAAACATAGCAATTTATATTTTGCTATAGCAAAAGAGGTCAAGGAAGAGGCAGGCTCATCAAGTGGCCATGTTCTAAAATAAGGATCAGCTCCAGCAAGCGAGCAGAAGAGACACAGTAGCATCAGCAAGGTTAAAAGGAATGACGTAGCTGAATATCAAAGCTGATCAGCTCATGGGAAGGAAAATCCTGAAGGAAGCATAGGCAGTTTGGTCTTCAGGCTTGAACATTTTTCACCACTTCTGCTAACAGAGTCTGATTAGTTTTAGAAACACAGAACCCTTTCTTATTTTCTCAAGCATGAACAGGAAACACCTTCCATCACCCTGAGCAATACCACAGATTTCCAGGCAATTTGTAAACAGGTAGATCACTGCATTGCCTAGCGCTAGAAGTCCTTCCACAACAGAAGGATCAGCTAAGCCAGCCACTTACTTGAGCATAAGCAGGCAGATCATCAGGTACTAAAGCCAGAAAGAGACTATAGCCACCAAGCTGGCAAACAACAGATTCAGTGCTGCAGCTACCAAAATTGGAAGTATAKGGTCATCAGCTCCTGGGACAGGCTCAAATCTAACTGCACGCATGGTCCAAGGTACAATTTAGCCTTATACGTTTCTCTGTTGGTCATATTTTCCAAAAGCATCTTCCCCTTTATGCCGTTTCTTAAATTTGAGTGAACAAAGAATTATTTTAAGAGATAAGTACAATGAATTTGGTAACCTGGCCCGAATGATAAAATCCAATGCAAGACATCCAAAACCAAGTTATTTTTTGATTTTTAGTCCATTGAGCATTCAAGAAAGCCAATAATAATTCAAACTAAGTCTAGGATAGCTTTTCTCTCAAAGCACTTTCAGAAGAGATAGGTATTATTATCACTAATCTTACAGAAAAGGAAAATTGAAGCCAAGAATACGAGAGAACTACTCACAGTCACCTAAAAGAAAAATACACAGAAATCAAATATTCTGAAACTCAGTATGGCATTCATGACAGGGAAACACTGAGCTGCACATAGCTAAGGCACAGAAGGCCGTGCAGACAGAAAACTGCAGTACTGACAKTTTTTTTTCCCTAAACACTAGTCTAAAAGCCCCTGGATGAGTTGCTTTGATAGTTTTAAGCCACATTCTGTCAGGCCCTCCTCAGATATCTTCCATTTGCATTCCTCTTACAATGAGCAAAAACATTCCTCAAAATTTTGTCTTAATTTTATGAACTGTCAAAAGTAAATGCAATTAAAAGAAATTCACAATCCTGTATTTCAGGCTGTTTAATATTTTTCTTTAATAAAAAGTTGAAAAACATTAACAATTTAAACACGCCACTATTTGTTCAGTGTGAAGAACAGTTGAGTAGTATATTTAATATATTAGCAGACAATTTTTTTCTGCTATGTTGGCATAAATGGACAATAAATTATGTGGCCCCAGGTGTATGACAAATCTAGCCTTCCAGATTTGTCTAGCCTTCAATTTTTACATAATAAATTATATTAAAAAAATCATATTGTAGTGTTGGCTACATTAAATACTATACATTACATTAGATGAATTTAAGGCTTTAGAACAAAATACTAACCACTGAAGTCAGTGGAAATTTTGTCATTTTATTCAACTGGGCTGAGATTTCATCTTTCGTAATAACTGCTATTGATCTAGTGTATTTATTCCATTACCTATTTATGAAACTAACATGACTCAAATATAAATCTTTTAAGAAAGCTCATTATATACATATAATTACTATATATATATTATTATCATATCTTTATATGTATTCCTTGGACATTATCACATATACTTTGCATTCTTTTTAGTTTGCTTGCATTTGTTTCATGTTTCAGTCTGGATGGTAAGAGTCATTTCAGCAACTCAAAGCAGAGATAAATGTGCAAAAAAATTTAAGAAAATAGAAATAGTTCTCCCAGACTTCTTTCCACTCTAGTGACTGAAACATAACTCCACAAACGTCATTGAAACACACTGCAGTTTGATGGGTAGCTTACAGCAGTGGAAAACCAGATCTCTATTCTTTGTTCCACCAGTGATGTCTCTGTGATGCTCTCTCCCCTAGCAGTTTGTGGTCTGTTGATAGSTGGTAAGCTTTCAGAGACAGACGTGCTTTCACATCCTTCCCTTACACAACAGGGTTCTGATCTCAGAGCTTTTAAGTATTACCATATAGCACAAATCTGAGATATTCAGCACAGTGTTCAAGTTGATTGCACTGCTTTTACCAAGGCCAAACGGGCAGATACGGATCCTGGCTGCTCATGAAATTGCCTCTGTGTGAGCCTGATGGCAATCTTCTTGAAGACACTGGAGGAAAATCATTTCAGCTGAGGTAAACAAACTGGCTAATTCTCAAACACGACTATCAGTCTTTATTAGCAAAGCACTTGGGAGAAAATACACTAGCAACAGTCTAACTGATGAAGCTATCTCTTGCTTTATGCTGTAGCTGTTTGTTTTTGTATTTCTCTACAGAAATCTTTAGGACTTCAGAGTAGTTTCATTATCTTAAAACTCCTAGACATCTATGACATCTAATCAGTCAGTAATAACTGACTCCACATAATTTGAATGGCAGCCTGACAACCCATTCAACAAATACTAGTTTGAACCTTGAAACATTAAAACCTATATTCCAACAACATTAAGCAAATAAATAATAATATAAAATAAACAAAAACAATTAAACAAAGGAGAAGTCTGTGCTCATCACTTCAGAAGCACTTCCTTGACATCAGGAGTTTGGTAAACAGACTGCACAACTTGGCCAAAAGCATCAAACATACATAACGCTTTACAACAGGCACAGAAACCAATACTGCTCCATCCTAAAACATTTTTACTTGCAAAATAAGCTTAAAATAAAAAAAGAAAAACCACTCAAAATGATTCCCTTACCGTAAATCTCTTTATGTAATCAGAGACACAAAATCCTCCCATGCTCAAACGAAGGGATCGGTGCAGGGAAGATTCTTGATATAAAGTTCCCATTCTTTTGTCTTGTATTTTGGTCAGCCAGGTAGCCCGAAGCCTTTTACTGAATAAAGCTGTAAAGCCTCACTGAATCTTGCTAGAATTCTGCCTGTGTGATAAAACTAGGCATTTCATCTTATCTGACACTACACCAGGCATTTCAGTCATTTCACTTCCTTATCAGTAGTACTAAGTTTTATCTGTATCCCAGCGGCTCACTTCCTGAATTACTGGTAACAGCTACTGTAAGACATGGAAACTAATGGAAGATGACAGCCAAATCTCTTAAAGTCACTAAATAGTCTCCTCTTTGCATTACTCTGCTACTTCATTTATTTTTGCCCAATTTAACTTTGCTTTAGTTATACTTAAGGAGTGCATGTTTGTTTCAGTTAAACACTTTAAACAGGACTGTCATTTATCCTAATGCTGTTCTTTTTGTTCAGTGGCACTTACCAATGCAGCAGAGTATTTGCTTTAACCTAAGAATATGATTATGCATGTGAACATGTCATCAAGTTTTTAAGGCAATAACAGGAACAGAAGGAACAAAAGAACAGACAAAAGAAAGATAAAAGTTCATCCTTCATTGGAATCCACTTATATATACACATCACTACAAACAGGATTTCTACATTTTGATACTGTGACACTGAGCGCACAGTCATCCAGTCTGTAAAATACCTTACAGTCAAACTAAAGCACTCACACAAATGAGAGAGGCACATCTGTAAGCATTTCTAAATCTAGGGGTTCAGAATCTCCTTTAACATTTTTTCTTCATGCAGAAGTTAGATTAATAAGTAGCCATATTGCACCAAATAATGTTCTCCTTCAAATATGAAACCCTCAACTAATCCTTTTTTTATTTTGCCTTGTATAAAACTTAAGTGTAAATATTGAGTTCTTTGTTATAAGACTGTATAAGAGCATAAGATGTGTAAGTGGAATACAAATAAAAAAGACAGTAGATGACAAGATGAATATCTGGATGATCTGAGACAGGAAACAAGTTCTAGAAAAGTAGCAGCAAATAAATTTTTAATTGTGTTCTGTGCTGTACCTTCATTTTTCACTCCTTCAATAAGCTGTAGTAGAATTAGCTTGCTTTGACTACTCCTGTGAGGAGCATGCTACAAGTAAGCTCCACTAACCTGAATCACAACAGGCATAGGTACATAAAATCACAGTCAATCACTACGGACAAATGGCTTTTGTGCAGATAGACAAGCGTCTCGGATAGCAAGGTCAGGGCTTAGTATAGGTCATGGCTTCACAGATTAAACCAAAAATCTGAGCATGTTTTACCATGGTACGATCATACATCAGCTCTCCCCTAAAACAAACAAGCAAGTAGTGGTCATAAGATACTGTACCTTTATCATCACGATCTAAGAGATGTCAGGCCCAGAAGTGAGGGTATAGATTTGGATATCCCTCTCACTACAAAATAAAGTGCTTTGTTTCCGCTTGGGTTTGTGCAGCAAGATAACCAACACACTGTTTAAAAAAAAAAGGAAAAAAAAAGAAAGAAAAAAGGTGAGTACAGACAAAAATCAGTGAATTGGAGTAAGTCAGGAACTCACGTATGGCAAAGACTAGGGATGAGATGGTGATGCTTGCTGTGCTGGAAACATTTCTTACTGCCTGCATGGCATGTTTTTCAGGCCATTCAATGAAAAAATGAAAAGACCAGAGGTTGCCTAGGGTACAGGAGCATTTGAATGCAGTTCTACCAAGAAGTTAGTAGTTTAACATCCTGGTATGAGACATAAGCAGCTTGAGGCTGGCTGAGACACTGGCTTTGAACTTCAGTAAATTTGAGCTCTGTCTCTACTGCCAGTCTCCTGTGCAAATTTTAACTTTATCTCCATGCCTTGGCTTTTCCACCTGCAAAATTGATTCGAATTCTTTCTAATTCACAGGATTTTGCAAAGCTTCAGAATTTATTATTTTTATTCCCCCTTTTAAAGCCAGAACTAAATCATAAGTTCTAGGTCAAAAACACCTCAAAAGTTTTAAGACGCATCATCTAGGCTCCATACAGTAGTGCAGGAAAAAACGTGGCCTTCTTGGCAGTAAGCAGTGAGACTGCTRACGAGCCATTTTGCCTGAATCTGGCAAGACAGTTGCAGACTTTACAGGAGTACTTTGAGGATTGTTCTTTGCATAAACACAAAATACTATCCTATCACATCCAACGGGCATCAAGCACTCAAACGTGGCCTCAAGCTAACTGCCTTGTACTATAATGCAGCAGGTCACATTACCCAGGCCCCCACTCCAGATCCCAAGGAAACAGTGAATACTGTAGCTATTCAAAAGAAGAGCTTAATATATGAGTCAAGAGATTCCTACACTTATGTAAACAGCAATTTTAATACATTTGTGACTTATTTTAATAGGTACAAATAATTGAACTGTTACTTTGAATTCCACTAAGAGATGATATTACTTAATGCAGCAGCAGAGGCACATAAGCACCRTGCCAAAGGGGAGAGCTTGCATGACAAAGAATCCTTTAGGAAATYTGGCAAGCAGTCTGGAACAAGCGATGCTAAGCCTGCAACCTTCCATTAGCAAATCTAAATGCAGAACTGTAGTGTAAAACAATACCTTCCTGCAGTATTTTTGTTAATTACTCCTAAGAATATAATTATTATGGTGATAAGAAGCTTCACTGGCTTTGCTTATGGGGGGGGGGGAGCACAATTTTGGAGCTTTTTTTCTCCCTCATCCTCCTTTCAGATCTTATAGTGCTGTTTCTATGTTTCTAGACTGTGCTTTCAGAAGGGTACTAAAAGCAACAAAGCAGCAGCAATAGCAGCTGTAGAAAATTCAAATCACAAACAAATAGCCCACTTATGAAATGAATTGCTGTAGACAGAAAACAGGCAAAGGACTACATTTTCTTCAGCACTACTGAAAAAAACTAATAGATTTTACATATAATATAGTTTTTAGGGCAAAAGACCAAATTTTAAGGGCTAGAGACAAGGAAAGCTGCCAGTTTCAGTACAGGCATTTTAGTATAGACTTTGTAGATGTCACCAAGCATCACTCACTTATAGAATAAATGCAAAGTTGTTCCCAAAATAATGCAGATAATGCCCAACAAATTAAATTGAAATGAAATTAAGATCAAGGTTAGTACTTTCAGAATCACTCTTTGAATCTGCTATGCTTGGACTCCAAAACTCTTCAGAAAGGGTAAAAAAAGAAAAGAAAAAAAGAAAGAACAGAAATGTTCGACAGCTCGTTCAGTGCATGCAGAGTGAATACCAACAAAAGGCAAGAAGAGCTTAAGAGGCTATTAAGTATTACTAATTTCTGCAGTCAGCTACTGACAGATATTTTGTAACTTCAATTCCTGCATTAAAGACAATGTTAAACAAAGGGGCTCATTTTGGAAAGGGCTTCTCTCACCTCCCAGGATCAGGCTCTGAACTGGGAAGATGCTCACTGCTCAACATACATTTTAAGGGAATTTATAATCTACACAGCATTCCTTAGCTTTCTGTTAACATGGCAGTAAAGTACAAAGTATCTTCTTTCCTGAAAATAAATAAATAAGTTTTAGTTCCTTGGCACATTTCTCTTTTATACACTTAAGAGATACTGAACTACATGTATTTTAGAGCCTTTTTGTCATCATYATTAAGCTAGGGCAGGCAATTAACTATGCTGATGCTGCCTAGCTTAACATAGTACGCTATGCCCCAAATCTCTAACTGAAGGTTCACAGTTCCCTTCTAAAAGGGATTTCCAAACTCTGCCACCAACTTACCCTTTCATTACGCTTCCATCCATGCAAAAAAGCTAGAACAGAATGGCAGCATGTAAGAGTGTTCCCAGGGAAATGCAAACAGAACAGCAGGCAGAGCACTGATACCAGAAATGTTTTTGTTCAAGTCCCCTTCGGTATCTGGTCAGAACTAGTATTCAGGAATTTGTGAAGACTTTGACTGATGAGGCATCTTCTACGAGTGAGCAATTCCTGTTGTCTGTGTGCCAGCATCAGCACATTTCTAGAGTTGCTCCACTCAAAATGGATTAGTAGTAAAGGCCAGGTCTGAAAGGCTCCTCTATCTCATTAATATTCGTTTTATATTTTAAATCCCACAGGGACTCACTCCATGGCCAAGAGCCTTGTAAATTATATTCCATTTTTAAATTTGCAGTATTCATCCTCATTGTTTCAGAAGGAAAACACCAGCCATGACAGCTTTAGGCAGGCTGCTTTTGTTTAAAAGATAATATCTCTTGGGCTAGATTCAGCTCTGCTTTAACTTCATTAGTCCACAAAGATTTGCACAACAATGAATCCTGCCTCTAAAGCACTAACACAACTGTCAGCAATTTTTYCATTCTTTCATTATTCTGCTTTTGTTCCAACTGTCAAAGCTGGTGAACATAATGTCCACAGCTGAATAAACTCAGGAAAGCCAACTTACCTAGCAAATGCATCAAAAAATAGCTACAAGTTTGCATACTATTAAAACAGATTAAAAGAGACAAAGTGACTTAGTACCTACCTTTCTCCTGGCAAACAAGGGCAGATAATTTTGCTTTTAAAGTACACCAGACGATACAGTAAACCCTGCTTTAATTGTCATAAGGTCCAAAGGAAAACAGATTCAAGTATTCTCTGTAAGGACAAGATTTGGAAAGTAAAGCAGGAATCCCATACTTTTGTATAGAACAGAGCCTTACTCTGTGGGGCAACCCTATAGGCAGCAAACAAAACTTAAGGATGCTGGGGCAGACAGTCCTTTCTAGTCTCTGCAAGTACAAGAACATATAGCAAAAAGGAGAATAAACTATCTAATTTTACTTTACTTTCCAAAGGACGTGTTCTAACACAGATTTACTGTTCAGCAGCTCACTAGTTTTTAATGGAAAATACTGCAAAACATCAAGAAGTCACCTTTTGTGAAAACCTGAAACCCAAAGAATTTGATTGCCTCCCTCAATTTCCCTTAAAAAAAAAAAAAAAAAAAAAGACTGTGAGAAGTGTGGATCAAGTGTGCTCTCTGAAAAAATTAAGATAGGATGAGTTGGCTGTCACTTGTAGTGGATAATAGATTTTACCAATCTCCCACGTAGGTAAAGTATTCTGTACTTTATCAGGAGTCATTTAATTGAAACAAACTCTGCTACTCTCTTGCTAGCTCTGAGGTAGCCACACAGTTCAGTTGGTAGTTACTTCCTCTAATCTGAACAGTCCATTAATTAGAAAACACATAATTTCTGTGAATAACCCATAAAGTACATGCACAGCATCAAGACTAGTAGGACTTACTTACCAAGCTAGATTTATTGAATCCTTTTCTTCTCAGTTTGAAATTCAGAGGTGTTTATTTCTGAAATAATTTTAACTTTGGTTATCTGGATTGCTGGACAGTCATATGAGAGGGAGGGAAGAAGAAAACACCAAAAAAAAAAAAAAAAAAAAAACAAAACAAAACAAACAAAAAAAACCCTCACCAAACTGGCTTCATTCAAGCTTCTTTGCAAGATATTTCCTTGTTTTAAATCATCTGTGAAAAACAAGGATGATTAGTCCCAATCTCACTCCTGGTGGTGGATGAACTTGTTCATCTTCCACATCATATCTGAAACAGTTTCCTAGTAGTCTGTAACCACATAAAAAGCCCAGTGAATTCACAGTCTAGGATGCAGATGGAGAAGCCCCATCAATACAGGAAGAAAAGCCTTGCTCAAACCACCTAATTTTTACATAAAGAGGAGCTGCTCAATTCAGAGCAGCTGAAAATTCCCTGAAATTCACCCTTACCCTCCTTTCCTACAAATATAGCACCTCTCTAGGCACCTCTGCCTCTCCACATCTTCCTTCCAGAGATCCAATACACATGCACAGCTTTCACCCCTATGGCATCCTCATCAAGATCTCCATGCGTCTCTCTTGTTATTCTGCCCTTTCCTAATCTCCAGCTCAGTCTAGTTTAACTTCTCCTCTTCCATAACTTCCAGGCTGATCCTCTCCTTTACTCATACAAACATTTCTCTTCACTGCCCTCCCTGTTCCTAACTTGGTGTTTTTCACCCCCATCCCATTCTCTTCCCTGGTCCTTTCCACACATAGCTTTCCAGCCCAATCACCCTGGTTCATGCCTCCTCCTTATCCCAGCAGAGTGAGCCCAGCCACCCTCCTTCATTTGTTATATAAGAAAACTCCAATGCAGTTATAATGGTGACTAATAAATGAGAACTATATGCCTTGAAGCCCCCAAAACTGCTTCAATACACTCATTAATATCTCAGCAACCATCATACAGTGTATCCCACTTTTTCAGTTATTGTGCTTTTGAAAATTACTGCAGTCATAAAGAGTACAAATTATCAAAAAACCCTAAAAATATTATAGCTTGATCCTCAAAAAAGAAAATGGAAGTAAACCGACAAGAGCTGTCAAATGACAACTTCATCTCAGAAACAATTAGTCTTATACCTCAACCCAACTGTTAGTCTCACACAGTACCTATATCGTATTTGTGACCTTCCTGGACTCCCCACACTTAAATAATTCCAATCTCCTTGTTTCCCAGGAATGTATTTAAAACCTAGACACTCAAAATAGAATGTGTCCCTTGTTCTTTTCCAATTGCTATCTTTTATTTTTGATAACTTTATAGTTGGTGGGTGCAAGACTCTGCTTGTTTTGTTCTCAATTTCTCGTAACACATTTTAACAATCCAGTAGATTAAAAAAAAAAAAAAACATTTTTCTAGATATGTTTTCTTATGTACAGCTGCCAGTCTTGAAATCATAACTGCTTAACAAAGAGTTAAAATGTTTCCCGTTCCATACTCTGAACTCCTTTACCCCCCTTTTTTTCCCAGATCTACATTTAGCTGCACACGCGTGAGCTGTACGTAAACGTGAGCTTCACTGTTGCTAAGTAACTGTGTACCAGTAGACAGCACTGTGAATGTTGTAAGCAACATCATATAAGTTGCCAAGTTCATAATTTGGTCAGTGCCGAGAGACGTAAGCTAAATATTTTTGAAGGGACTTGCTTAGATCTTTGTAAAACAAGCGTGAGCAACAATGAAAGACAAACACACTGAGAAGTGATAACCTTAGCAAACCTGCACCCTGTGGGACACATCTCTTCCACATCAGGAGAGCTGCTGACTGTTCTTCATAATGCAGCTATTCATATTTATCCGAATTAGACTTCTCAATTTTCATTCAGCCCACTCTTCATTACTTTGCAATATTATTTTCAAAACACTCCTCTAACAGTTGTAAAGACTTCAAAACATTTTAAACATTCACTTAAATAAAGGGATTGTTTTATAAGTATCTTCCTGGAAACTTTCACTGGATGTCAAGACTTGTCACTATAAAAAAAAAATTAAAAAAATGTCCTAAGAATAAGTTTTAATGTTCAACTTCAAATCTGACAACAGATTTGTCTGTTCACTTTGGTAAGGGTGTCTACTTGTACAATTTAAGATTTTTTTTTCCCCTAATTTTCTTCTTCAACATTTAGAGAATAAAACTACAGGATCAGGCTCCAAACAAAGAGCTAGCACTTGAACGCTTCTTCCAAATCAGAAAGAAAACAGAAATACAAAACTAACAAAGTTAATCGAACATTTTGCAAGGTTAGTATCAGTTTGGATGAGATACAGGTAAGCTGTTTGAAACCACAAAACAGTAATTAATTTCAGAGCTGTTTCTCCAAAATAAAATCGAAGGCACCAATCTGTCCTACACTTGACAAACACCAACTAATAACCTAGAATGTCTCTTAATTTAATGCATTAATTTCATTTGTTGGAAATAGATTTGTCTTATAAAACAGCAAAATTTTTTTGCATTATTTCAGATGACAGAAAGTAACTATTGTCCTTCCTTGCTTGTTTCGGGAAGCTATAGAAAAAAGATTATTCCTTAATCCTCAGTCTGAAAGACAGTAATATAGGTCCTAGAGTATTAATAAATATATAAATAAAGCCTTGTGTTTCTGACTTAATTCTAGAAGACCACACATCTACATTTAATAGTTTTAAAGAAATCCTCAGCTGACAGTCATGCAAAAATCAATAGCTGTTTATTTCAACAGTTTCTTACATTCATGCCTTATTTCTGTCTTGTCTTGTGTTCAAGACAAAAGCTGCACTGCCTTTATGATACTCAGCGTACTTACACAACAGATTAAATACCTAGTGTACCTCTTGCGCATGTCACAGCAACACTAGACCTAAAGATTCATGAACTATGCTGTGAATAAACTGCACCTCTTTAGGAGACATCATTACTTAATCTTTTGATACATCAGAATGATTTTGACTAGTTTGCCAGAAAAGTAAATTCCACCAATAATATAGTTTTTCATTACAGTAGACTACCATGCAGTGCTATTAAAGAAAAAAAAAAATCAATGTTGAGACCCAATATTATTAATTCCTTTTACTGAAAACTGAAACTCCTAGTTCACCTCTTGCTCTAGCCAATTCAGTGACCTGAGGTGAAACACTCCCATCCTGATATTTAGGTCCAGGAGCTGGGACCCAGACCACCTACATAGGAGACCCAACCATGCAGCTAGTCACTACACATGCTCACAGGTACATGCACACGTGCGCGCACACACACACTCTGCTCGACAGCTTCTCCAAATAAAGCAACCCAGATCTCAGTCTAAAGGCTTTTATTAGCAATATATATTAAAAAAATATTCAAAAGCTGTTCATTCCAACACAGAACAAAAACAACCAGAACTTGGAATGTTGCCACACTATTACTGTTTGAACTCCTCCTAGCTGGAGCACTCCCTGTTCTTAAGGGGTTTTAAGGTATTCAACATTGTTCAAGAGTAAAAATAGTATTTCTTATTCCTAAGGACAGAATCAAAAAGCTATGACAGAGAAAAATAACTGCACAGGAGAAGACTAAAGGCAGTAAAGCAGCTTTTATAAGAAAGATGGAGTTAAGGTTTTAAGTATAAACCTAAGAACTACCAACTAGGAAGAATACCATGGTGGGGGCAGATAGGGGAAACAACCCAACTTTTTCCTGGGGGATACGTTGCATGACGACTCCCATTTAATCCACGAGGACCACGTTTTGAGCTTGAAATCAAACAACTTAGGTGAAAGCAGGTTTAGGTTTCTTCTGGATCAAGAAGAAATATATGGATTTATCAGTGTCTATTATCTTCTGTCTAATTAACTTCTTACATTTTACTTAGATTACACATCTAGGTCAGTAGCCAGAAGCCAACAAACAAACCTTTTTAAAGTAACAGCATGGAAAAAAAAAAGAAAAAAAAAAAACTTTAGAAACTTTCAGTTCATTACGAACTCAAACCAGAATAGCTACTAAAAATAAGCAGTATTACTGCGGTGTCTGATCAATGAAAAACTAGGTTCTAACTAAACACAGGAAAAAAGCACAAAGAGTGTAAAAGCATAAGGCAGCAAAATTGATCTATATTTCACAGGAAAAAAACACTTGATCAGACAGGAAGCAGAGAGACCATTAGAATCCTACAGCTATCAGGGAGTGAAAGTGACAGCCCAAAGGGTAGACAAAAACATGATTCCACTTGCTAGTAGAGCTGCCCTACCACTGCTGCTACTAGAGTAGCAACCTCCAGAGCAGATATATGACAGACAGTTCAGGCAGACAGCTCAGTGTGGGGGAAGCAACATCTTAAAATGCTAGAGTTAGATTTGCTATAAGATACCTGCTATTATTATTCATGGTGAAACAAATACTGGGATGCCTACTAAAAGAACACCGATGGCATTGTTAGCACTACTTAGAATGATAAACTGCTTTTTGACTCATCCCAAAGGGTTAGTTACGTTCATTAACATTTGTTTTGCTGTATTTTCAGTAAGAAGAGGTGAGGTGCAGTTAAGAGATCTGTAGAGTAAAACATCCACTACAGGTAAAGGCAGCAGTACACTACGCTTACTCAGTCTGGTCCTGTAAATGAAGCAACTACTAGAAGTTGCAGCACATCCAGATCAGTTCCCCAAGGCCATTTCAGGAGGCAAACAAAAGCACGAGATGTAGGGATACTCAGAAAATTTGCTTCAAAAATACATTCCTGATTCAAGCAGGACTCACGTARATATATCCAGATATAAAAAACAGTACACCAAGAAAACCTTTATGGGTTCACACACATAGAAGAATCCTATTCTGGAAAGCATTAATTCAAAAGACTTAAAAATAAACAGTACTTGGATTTAAGACAGCTTTCTGATTACATTGTTTATCACAGGTTATAAACACCTTAAGGGGAAAAAAAAAAAAATCAAGCACTATGTCCTGTTATTCAGTAAGAAACAAATCATCCTTGGTAGAATATTCCAAGATAAGAGGAAAGGACATAGGGCTGCTAGCTGCCTACATTAATCATAATTTCACACTAAAAAATTTTTTTTAATCCTAAATAAAACCACCTCAAAAGCCTTAGTTGGGACCTGGGCCACATCTGAAGCAAATCTCTCAGAACTCTAGTCTCCCTCATTGCAAATCCTGCTGCTAGCCACAGGGTGATGTTAATCCACAAGGCATTCTCCTTCCCCTGTCCTATTTTCAACTTCTTTAATGAGTCGTAACAGTATTAGAGTGAAAATAACAGGAAAATTAGCAAGATGTTTGTAAAGTTTAATTTTTAAAAAATCTTACACACACACACACATATATATATATATGACTTTTGGGGGTGGTGCAGAAAAGTTTTTTTAAACCCTTTTTGATTACACTGCCATCTGAAAATTAGGAGTTCTTTGCTCTCAACAGATTACTTTGGGTTGCCAGTTTCCAGAGTTCAAGCAATAGGGTCCCAGAACAACTGATGAAGACATCTGTTTTCAGTGCAGAAAGCCAGTAACACCCATTAGCAGGTTTTTAAGCTCTAAAGTCAAAAACAAGCAAGTGACATTCTAAAGAAAAACTGCAGTAGAAGTACACTGAAAGATAAAACTACTGTGGCTCTTCCTGGTCCCAATAGCAAGAATATCTGAATACATATTATCTGAATACATATTAACTTTACTCAGAGTAAGGTTGCCATCTAGTAGTAGAAGGGAGTTAATGCAGCAAAACCTCAAGCCAGCATTTGAGCTGTGAACCTACATGGTGTTCTGACCTGCTATTACACAACAACATAAACACAGGAAGCACAATTCTCCAGAAAAAATGGTACAGCAGTGGCCGAAAGAGCTTGCTAAACTGTGGTTTCTAAACGGTTTCTCCAGAACAATCATGAACTATTCAGTTCACAATACCAATTTTATCTAGACGGATAGGTCAACATGTAGAGTTCTTAGAGTGGTATTTTTGTACTTGTAATGTACTTAATCTTTCAAGTTAATGGAAAAATTCTAGCTTAATTCACTTTTTCTGGAAGAAACTGAATTGTCTGTGTGAAGCCTCATGCTATAATACGCAATGAAACAGATTTAAGTTATCAAACTGAACCACACAGATATTCAAACCAAGAAATCCTAAAATCTTAGGCTGGAACTAGAGATAAGCACAAAAGATTACATGAACAACATGTAACTAAAGTGTAACACATTTATTCTTGCTTCTTAGAAAATATTCAATTTCCAGGTAAATCAGTTATCTTAAAGACAGGCACAGCTATACTCTACAACACATAGAATTTCACTCTCATAATTTAGCTGTCACTGGCTTTGTTTTACAGTTTCGTAGACTGAGATTAATACATTTTACAACTACAATCTGACATGATATATCAGTTTGTTTCACCTGTTGATCATCTCTAACATACCAAGAAAGAGCTCACGAGACACCATCTTGTTGATGCATAGTTCATACAGCACAAGACACATTCAAGTTCAGCCATTAAACACGTCCCCAAAAGTTTATGTCTTAAGACGCTGTAAGCGCAGAGCTTTTGGAGAACGCCGGTGTCCTGTATACACAGGAAAGAAGGAAAAGTCAGGACCCTTGCTTTGCAAGATTCAGTCTGGCCCATTGGCAAAGAACCACTGTATCCCCGGAGTACTTTCAAGACCACTTGCTTCCATCACAGTTTTCTTGGAGAAAGTTGAAGCCACCAGGGGAAGAGAAATAGTACGACTAGAACTGGGAAAGGGCTGACTGCAGAGACCTGGGGAAGACAAGGGGAAGTAACACAGAAATAGAACTCAGCCACAATTTCAAGAGTCACTCACAGTGTGTGTGTGTGTCGGGGGTGGGGGGTGCGTTGTGTACAAACGTATTTTTCGGTGGTCAATAGTGAAGGAGCCACTTAAACAGCAAGTTAAACATTGTCCCATCTAACACCACCTACCTTCAGTCTTTTCAAAATAATCTATTCCAGAGAATTTTCATTCTTTATATAAGAGCAGAAAGGAATAAGCATCTGCAGGAATTCAGCTCAGAGCACTGAGCAGATGGATTAGTATTTCCCTTTTAGCTTTTTTTTTTTTTTTTTTTTTTTTTAAAAAAAAGGTACAATAGATCTCATTCAGGAAATGGGATCAACACAAACCTGATCATTCCTTAAGTTTTCAAAATGAGAACTAGAACCATCCCTTTTGTCATTCTGACTTTAATAACTTACCATGCAAGCAGCCGTTATGATGCACGCTCTCTATCATTACAAGTTACTCATCTGTCCTTACTACTGGTATCTGGCTACAGTAGAGGCTACAGTTCCAGAAAGCAGAAGTTTACATGACGTAGGCAAATAGGTCTTGTGTTTGCAATTCCTCATTTACTAGAATAAAGATAAATATAGATTAGCAGTTTAAGTGCATTTCCACATTTATCCCTCTCCTGCAGTGTTACAGATGGCCCCAAATACACCTCAGGAATTAAAAATTTAAAATCACTTTCCGTGTTCTTTTTTGTTTGTAACATTTGCATGTAATCTGTCCCTAATCTGACTTAACTGAAAACTAACACAGTTCCTTCCTTTAAACTGTAATAATGGTCAGTGTTTAATAATACGGCTTTATTAATAAAAACCTCTGCTCCCATTCAGAGATCTGTACTGCAGCAGAATCCTATTAAGTAATTCTTACCACTAATGTAATTTCTTTCTGAAAAGCATTTGAGTAATATTGAAGAAAAAACAAGATATTTAGTTGCATTCCACTTCTTAAWAGTGTCAGCAAAAGGATATTAAAAAATGACAGGTTTCATTACTGTAATTGTCACCCACACTTCTTTCCTCAGGATTTTAGGCTTAATTTTTTCTTGCTCTTGCTTTTTAAAGCAAATACTAACATGCATAAGTCTTGGCTCAAGTTGCACTATATCACTTTAACAAAGACTGCTTTGTTAAATGCCTTCCCCAGGTCTACTTCTACTGAAGCTGCTTATTTTTCCACTCAGGTACACTTTTGCAAGAACAAGACCAGTGTTTACAACATTCCAAAGGCATTTGTCCTAAAAATTAGACATTTAAAAGATTGACTACAAAAACTGAATGTGAGCAGAGACTACTACTATTGTACCCCGATCATTTGGGAATATCAGGTGAGGATATGCTAGCTGTACATCTGTATCACAGATAGCTACTTTTTCTCCTTCTCTAGTAAAGGATCAACTGCTTAAGAATGGAGAAGTGCCTACCAGTTGGACAAGAGACCCGGTAATGAGTAGCTACAAACCAACTACTTGGCTCTCCAACCTCAGTGAGTTTGATCCACCCAAAGCATATGTGATTTTAAAAACAAAACAAAAAAACCACAACCCTCTATGCAAAAGAAACCCCTTTCCAGAGGGAATTCTTAAAAGTCACCAAGCACAATAATCCCCAGAAGTGGAATGGCTTTAATTTTCTTTCAATCACAGTTACATCACATCTATTAAAAACAGCTATCTACACTCATCCCTAGGATGAATACCAGATTTCTAAGAGGATTTAAAAAATACACCTTAAATATGATAAATGTACTTAATTTCCAGTTCAATAAAATATTGGAATATCAATTTATTAAAAAGGTGAACTGTACATATGTAAACTGTAATATAGCTGAAAAATCTGAAATATATATTTTAAAAGGAAAAATCATTTATTTCTGAAAGTATTTAAAATATTGCATTTCTGGCAGCAAATCTAAAAGAAGTGCTCTGGAATGGGTGCAGTCTCTGTGCATTCGTCTAGCATTCGTCTTCAAGGTGTAAAACATATCTGCTTTCTGATTTTCAGACACAATCTTGAGAACAGTTTGACTTGTAGAGACAGAATCCAAATTCCAGGAAAAGCAGCAGAATTTTAACAGGAAATACTATAGTCCTTTTGGGTGCAGACAACATACTTCCTGAGAGTCCACGACACCTTGGAAACATGCTAGCCGTTCTGCATATAAATGCAACAGATTGTGCTTACAAGTTACAGAATAAGTCTTTGATTGATAATTTTTCTGTTTATTTCTGCCAAAGCCACTGAAAACACGAAGGCCTTCTCATCTGAAAGGTTAGCATACATGTCAACTTCCTTTTCTTGTTTCTCTGTAGAAGAAAAAAAAAGTCACTATTAAAAGCTGTTTCCATTATCCATAGCAAATGCAAGTTACATAGTAATTAGACAGCCAGAAGTTAGACAGCCAACCCTTATATAGGGGAGAAGGAAGGAGGGAGGCACACAGATGTGCTAGAAGAGTCACTGAATTAGTCATTTGAAAACATGACTGAATTTCTACTTTTTTAATGACAAAGAATTAAATGAGTCACTAATATTATATTGATTCCTGACACAAAACAGTATTCAGCGTTCCTCCAGGTTTTTCACAATACCTCCATGAAGTTGGAAGGTTGTACTCCTATATCTAGGTAATCAAAACCCAAGAGGTTAAATATAGTGTTCACAACCAGACAGCAGATACATGGGCAGAAGTCAGGATCCCAATTCATGACTGTCGATACTTTCTGCATTTTCTATACTGCAGATTATCAGTCTTGTCCAGATAAAGAATAATGCCAACACTTCAGTGAGCAAGGGAAAGCCCTCAAATTCTCTCTGGTGATGGTGGCTTGTTTCAAGGCTACAGGCATGTAAAGAGCAAGGCATTGAGAAGTTTCCATACTGCAGTGCTCAAATACCCAAGATACACAGTAGTATATAACAAAACCCATAAACTAGTACTTCCAAAAATGTGATTTACTTTAGATCACGTCTATCTAAATCACAGTTTAGCTGATAATTCATTAGAGGGGAAAAAAAATAACTCCCCAGTCCTCCCCCCCACACACACACACTTTCTCCAGCAGCTTAAATGTAGCTGTTAGCTGAAGACTAAACTTGTAGGCAGTGAGAAAACAAGAGGAATATATACATAGCCAGCAAGGCGTCAGCCTTAAAGCTACAGACCTCCATTCCTAAATCCAAGTAACATACTGCCCTGGACTGACTTACAATTCTCAACATGATGCTTACTTAACAACCCACTCCATCTCACGAATACACACACACACACACACACACACACTTGCTTTCTGATCACAGCACACTACAGCCGATTGCTCCACTAGCACATCTAAATCAATGATGGGGAGGTGAACGACAATCAGCACTGGTAAGTAACTGTGTTTTAATCAGCAAGCTACAGGTCATCCATTTCTGACCTAGTAAAACCTGCAGCATAATAGGTAGGAATTCAGAGGAAAGCAGTGACAAAAGGACAGGAAGTTCCTCTGAGACATCCTGCAAAGATATTTGCAAAGATGGAGCAAACCTTTATAAAAGTAGGAAGGCTGAGAATAATTCATTAAATAAAAACACCACATTAAAGAAAAAAAAGAAAAGAAGAACTCAGACACACACACACACACACACACACACCCCCTTCTCCACCTAATCACATGGCTATTTCCCCAACAGGCCCGCACTCATAACATTCTTACACTAGGCTTACTGCATCTCATTGCTTATCTGCTCTACAGCTAGAAACACCATTCCAACAACTTTTGTTGAAGCCCTGCATAGTCAGGGCTTCTGTTGAACTAAGCAAAAAAAAACTGAAAAATCCTTTACCACTGTTTTGATCTACAGCTTAATTCTCTTGACCCAGAATGAGAACCCTCTATTCAAGAATTCCTTGACAACTCAAATCACTTATCTTCACTGCAAGGAAAATCACTTAGTAAGCAWGGGATACAGAACAGATGTATCAGCTTTTATATACAAAGCCACAATAGTAAACTTGCCTTACCAGAGCAATACAAATCCATTTTTGATATTTGGAATGCAAGCAATTTCTGCTGGTTCTCTGGCTAAGCAAGACAATATTCTCTAGTATACTGAGTTTGAATGAAAGCTAAGAAACAGTTTTACCACAAGTCCTACCTTGTAGTTTAAGACAAATCAGTTTCTGCACGTTTATGTTGCAGGTTGCTCTGCCCCTGCCCCACCATAAACACAATTTACAAATTAACAGCCCAGGGAGTGGTTTTGAGCACAGTCACTGCGCACACTGGTTATTCTGCATAAGCCCTTGCAATTTTCAAATCTGAAGACATCTTCTTTTTTCAAACTTCCTTATTCAAACAAACCCAGCTGCCACCTGAACATGTCAGCACCTTCAGAAAAGCATTGCTAGGCTTCTTTGCAACAACTTTTGGCCCAAGAAGGGTTTTTTTGTGATATTAAAATTTCATTACRGGCATTCTCCCTAGAGGTCAAATTACATATATTTCTTTGCTTCCCTTCCCTCCCAAGTTCTGTTAACAGATCAGATTTGTTAGCCAAAGAAATTTTCCCAGAATTTCCTTTCCCTCCTCCCAAATTAATGGCTAGTTCTGAGACATCAGTTTTGAAGAATCAATTCAAACTATTACATAACCTTTATATCAAACCATATCAAGGATTAACAGAGGTTTGCAAGCTCTTATAACTTGCAACTCTTAAGACAATTCCAGCTCTCAGCAATAACTAGTGAAGAGCATGCCTACTGTTGACATTTTATCATATGCTATTCATAGGATATCATGGTTTCTATGTAGACTATTAAAACCTTCCACTTCACAGTCCTGTCTGAAAGCAGTTTTGACTCACTTCTCTATTATTAGCATAAGACTTCCCTACAAAGGCACAGTACTGTTTTCGTAAGACATTAAAAATACAAAGTCTTTTGCTACACAAGTAAGAGGCTATTTAGGTGGAAAATATTCAGTCTTTCTGAAACACGTCCCACAGTTCCCCAGATCTCCTTCCATTTGACCCAGAGCCCTTAGAATTGTCATCTATACATAAACCCAACATGGACTCTCCTCTGCTCATCAATTTTGTATGGATTCAAAGCATTTGAATCCACTACCCAGCACAGTAAACTACTTGAAATGTGCACAAAGCATTAGCAAATGCATGGATAATACAGTAACAAGTTGTTGGCAAGGAAAGAGTTGGGTCAAGGAATTTAATTACTTCAGCTTAAGTTTGATCAGGATACTAAAACTTGCAAGTCTTTAGAAAGATTTACTTCTTGTGAAGCAGTAGGTATGCTTAAAAACAGTCTAGGCCACTCTGATTATTGGGTCTCGCACAAGGGCAGCCTCTTCTAAGAGTAAAACAACCAATACCACTTCCTGCAGCACACAGAGTTAGTTTTGGTTTGTTTTTTTTTTTTTTTTGGTAATGCAGTCAAGGTTTCCACCTAGATAACAAGGCAGCCTGGGAACCTGTCTAGCTACATATCATAACTTCATACAGCAAAATGAAAACACATCACAACAACATTACAAAGTATTTCTACTTTCCTCAAAATATAAGATAGAATTTATCATTAAAAAGGGATTAAGTGACAATTTCTGACCAGTCAAACATGCAGGAAGAAGTCCCTGTTTTCCAGGGTCATGACATCACCATGAAACATGATACAGGGAGCACTCTTGTGTCCCAGCACTCTACTATATCCTCTTGATCCACATTAGCTTCTTCTTTCCTCCTCCCAGACATCTCTTCACTAAATCTACAGTAAAAAGAGCTTATTTTGAAAATCCCTTTTTCTTCTCCCATTATTCTTCTAGACTGTTGTTGAACCTTGCAGCTTTTCACTCTAATGTGAACCACTCATGAAAGATAAAGAACTACTACTCAAAGGCACAGATTTAACCAGGAACAAGCTATGCTATACATGAAGAGAACTGGCGCAAGCAGTGAAGTGAAGCTACAGATGTCACTGGTGTCTTTGGAACAAAGTTTTCACTGCTGAGTAGTCTACAAATGGATGCAYTATCTGTGCTACTGTAATTCAAGTACTCTCTATCCACCTGCCATTCATCCATAAATGAATCATGCATTGCAGAAGCCCAAGAGGCACCAGGAATCAAATATTTAACAGGTTTGCAAGCACTGCACTCTTTTTAAATCCTCTTGGGGAAAGAAGAGGAACACAAACTCTAGCGGCAAGCAAGGGGTGTCCAAAATACTCTAGAAATATAAAATAGGCATGAAAATAATATACTCAATGTCTAACAATTAAACAAATGCTTTGCACTCTAGAGCCAATTCTCAGTATTATGTAGACTGATACAAGCAATATCAGTCACAAAAATTACATTAATTGGAGTAGAAGTATTAAAGTCACTTACTTGATATTGTTATGTCAAAAACATGCTAACAGGTTTGCCAAAAGAAGACTATTTCTAGAAGTCAACACTACTTCACATATACTAGTTAAGCCAATAAATTAATATTCATTTCTCGTTTTACACTAATTGCTCACAAAATGAGGGTGAATTCATTTTTATAGCCAAGACAGCTATACATATACATACACAAATTGTTTTTCTAAATTCACCCAAATCTACATATTCTAAGCCAACTTATTCCTAACCAATAAGGTGGCCTATATTCATAAGGAGCAAATATATTACAAATGGGCATGAATCTAATTTCTGTACCAGCTCTACAGAGAAAGTTGAGGGAAAAAAGCGTATGTCCTAGGATCAGTAGGGCACGACAAGAAGATGAAGGCTTTTTTTTTTTCCTTTGGGGGGGGGGGGGTATCAAGAAGGAAATGAATACTATATGTTCTGAAGGTCTCCCAAGTGATCACCTGCACACCAGACTTCAAAATCTGTCTGATATTTCTTTTTTGATACTTTTTTTTTTTCCTTTGGGGGGGGGGGTGGACAACTATCAGAAAACAACACTACTCACACACAAAAAACCCACCAAGACTCTCCCCCCAAAACACCAAACGAACCAATCATCACCACACACTTATATGAATATTCATATATCTCCTTCACCCCCATCTGTCTTCCAGCTCTTTTAGGTCTATGCCAAGTTTTGGATTAATTATTTAGTGTTAAAATTAATACCTCCAAAACCAGAGATGCAAATGCAATGTCAATAGGCTCTTAATAAATAGGGATCAAAGTCTTAGCCACATGCTTGAAGGGCTTTGAGATCAGTCTAGTGTATGTCATAAGTCTTTTTATTTTAAGATTCAAAACAGTAACTGATCCAACACAGGATACATTAAAGTGACTTGAGTATGTAGGTGAACCTTATATACTCAAGAACCTTAATAAGCAAATAGGTGTTCTTTCACAAAAGTATTATTTTGTAGACATACAGGATAATAATTCAGGTCATAGTAGTGACCTAAGATGCCCCATCCCTCCCTTTGGTTCACTTAGGTTTCAAGGATCTTAGTACAACCAACTGGATAGCCTAAAAAGGACTCTCTGACAACAGATAACTTATCTTTGTCTGAGATAGAGCAGTGCTAACTCAAACAAAGCAAAAACAAAACAAAAATGCCCAGAATCACAGAATGGTTGAGGTTGGAAGGGACCTCTGGAGATCATCTAGTCCAACCCTTCTAGTCAAGCAGGGTCACCTAGAGCACATTCCACAGGATTGCGTCCAGATGGGCCTTGAATATCTCCAGAGTAGGAGACTCCACAACCTCTTTGGGCAACCTGTTCCAGTGCTCCGTAACCCTCACAGTGAAAAAGTTCTTCCTGATATTCAGGCTGAACTCCCTGTATTTCAGTTTATGCCCACTGCCTCTTGTCCTGTCACTGGGCACCACTGAAAAGAATCAGGATCCATCCTCTTGATACCCCTCCTTAAGGTATTTGTAGACATAGATAAGATCCCCTCTCAACCTGTTCTTCTCCAGGCTAAACAGACCCAGCTCTTGCAGCCTTTCCTCATAACAGAGATGCTGCAGTCCTCTGATCATCTTTATAGCCCTATGCTGGACTCTGTCCAGTAGCTCCATGTCTCTCTCGTCCAGAATTGGACACAATACTCCAGATGAGGCCTCCCCAGGGCTGAGTAGAGGGGCAGGATCACCTCCCTCGACCTGCTGACCGCACTCTTCCTAATGCACCCCAGGACACCATTGGCCTTCTTGGCTACAAGGGCACCTTGTTGGCTCATGGTCAACTTGTTCTCCAGCACTCCCAGGTCCTTCTCTGCAGAGCTGCTCTCCAGCAGGTCAGCCCCCAGCCTGTATTCATACATGGGGTTATTTCTCCCTAGGTGCAGAACCCCACACCTACCCTTGTGGAACCTCATGAGGTTCCTCTCCACCCAACTCTCCAGCCTGTCCAGATCTCTCTGAATGGCAGCACAGCCTTCTGATGTAACAGCCACTCCTCCCAGCTTGGTATCATCAGCAAATTTGCTGAGGAGGCACTCCATCCCCTCACCCAGGTCGTCGATGAAGAAGTTGAACAAGACTGGACCCAGTACTGACCCCTGGGGGACACCACTAGCTACAGGCCCCCAACTAGATGGAGCCACTGATCACCACTCTGAGCCCTGCCTTTCAGCCTGTTCTCAATCCACCTCATCGTCCACTCATCTCTCTGAATGGCAGCACAGCCTTCTGATGCATCAGCCACTCCTCCTAGTTTGATATCATCAGCAAACTTGATAAGGAGGCACTCCGTCCCTTCACCCAGATGACTGATGAATAAGTTGAATGATAATTAAGCACTACAATCTAATGGCTTTCAAGTTTCAACCTGGAACTTGATTTAGTGCCTAAAAATAATGATTTAGTTCTTTGTAATTAGCTCTCTTCAGATACTACTAACACCATAAAACCATTACACTTGCTGTTGTAGCAATCCCTAATGAAACATCATCTTCTGATATGCCAGAATGAACCAAAATTGAAGAGAGAAGAGGCTCAACACATAACCCTATACTACAAAAGAAGTCACAGACCTGATACAGGTTGGTATCGTTCCTTCAGGAGAGATCTGTACATGTCACTTCAGAGAAATAACACAGCTTACACAGATAACCAAACAAATGCTCATCAAATGTTCATCACAAGATGCAGGGGGGGGCTCCAATTCCCTGCAGACAATCAGTTAATTCACAGTAGCACACAAACAGACATTGGGTTTTAATAGAGATGTCTACTATAGCTTTTTGTTCTAAAGATATGAGTTGACTACCCACGTATCTGACCAGATCTGCACAGGAATACCAGATGTCTCTGCAGATATGAGATAGTCCCTCCCACACATTAAGATACCAGGTAGAGGTGTAACTAGTCTAGTTACTTAAATTGCTTGACTAGTATAAAGGTTTATTGACAGCATAAAGGGAAAAAAAGAAAAAAAAAATCTTCATACAAAAAGAAAACCCAATGAACATTTTTCCCTGTTTCTTGTACCTCTTTCTTCCTCATGCTTTTTCGCTGAAGCGCTCTTAGGTCTTCCTCTTCCTCGTCTGCTATGATCTGAATGGCTGTTAGACCTTGATCTTTTTCGGTTTTCTAAGTCTTTATTTACTGCAGAATTTATCTTCTCTCGCTTAACTCTCTCTGTCCGTCTCCTTTTGGCTTCGCTCTTGTTTTCTGCACAAACGAACAGAGATTGCRTGATCTAGGGTTGTTATCTATGTTGTTAACTTAGTGCTTGCCCCACCCAACAACTTTTTCTTTAAATCTCTTATCAAAAGTGGTTAGACACCTATACCTTTAAAAAATGATTTCATCTGCACAACATCCACACAGAAATTAAGGTGACAGATGCAGAATGACACTTCATTTCTTGATTACAGAGATTAAATCTTTAATTATTTCAAACATACAAAGCTTTTTGCAACAGGAAACATTTGCTAGTATATAAGAAATGCTTAATTTCCCATTACAAGATGTAAAAAGCTATAGATCCCAGCTGTCAGGACAGCCCATTGCACCCATTCCTGCTAGCTCAAAAAAAAAATCTGTTCACCGTATAGGTGAACAATAAAACACTTCTTCTGCATGCCTGTCTTCTGACACTAACATTGAAACCACTCCCATGGTCACAGAAACCAAGGCACTTATTCACTGATGCTGCCAAGAGATGTTACATTACATAGCAGACATCTTCCACAAACACTTGCCTCAGACAAGGCCTTATTCTGCCTGATACTGAAGAGGTGTACTGTCTTCCTACACACCACAGTTGAAGAAAGAGTATTTACATTAGTTGCACTTGCAAGTTAATTATGGATTTATTAACTCTGGTATTGAAAATAATATAGCCACCACAGCACGCTATTTAATATAGGCTAACATTATTCTGCAACAGTTATATTGTCATAAACACCGGAACAACCTTACTGAGAATAAGCTGCAGTTACACTTGTGAACACAGGATAAACATACACAGTCTTCCTAGATATCTCCCTCTGGAAGAGTTTTCCTTCTGTTTCTGTTGCACAATTTATCCTGCACAGGACACAGGCTACAACCTAGACAGCACTGTAATGTGTGTCAATATAGAAGTGGTATTCCCCAGGTGTAAAGTTGAATTATACAGCAGCTTTGCTGCTAGTGTGTGGCCTTTAACTAATCTGGTAACTACTTTATCAGCTTTTAAATAAAGAAATTAGGGAGGAGGGAAGAAAATCGGCCAGTCCTTCAAGACATTTCCACAGACACTGCTTAGCTTCCTCCAGCTCGAAAACTCAGATATCTAACATAACTTCCTATAATTCCTACCAGTGCATAAGCTACAAGCACTCTCAAAAACCCTCCATTTTGTAGACTTCACAGATTTTAAAAAGACATTAAAAAAAAAAAAATTAAACAGCTTCCCTGGCAGGCACTTCTTCTAACTAATTCCTGCTAGCACTGGAAAAGCTGATAAAAAAAGAACATAAGGGAGACTGTTAATCACGCCAGAATGCATGTTCTAACAATTCCTTAGCAAACAAATCAACGACAACAAAAATGCAAGTTATACACTCAAAATGCACTATTTTTATTTAATTAGGCAGACAGAAGCAAAACCTACCCAGTTTCAAACTAAACATATTATCAGTTTTATACACAGTGTTATTCTTGTGTTCATGAATAAGTACCATTCAGTATAACCTCTTAACTTTTTTTTTTGTTTGTTTTTAATTCTCAGAAAACCCAGTTTCAATCAGCATGTACTCTCAAATCTGACCCCTTTGGCATCTCTAGAAATTTATCTTCAAAATAGGATTTACATAGAGCTTTCAGTAAAGAGTTATTTTGCACAGTGACCAATGTGACCAGATAGAGCATACACAGAATAAATGCCAAAAAGTATGAGGGAAGTACAACAGAAGATGACCAGCTTTTTCCTCAGAATTCAAGAAAAAAGTTTGCTATGCATAAATTCAAAAGAAAGTGAACTGACAAAAGTCAAAATTTACAACGAAGTAAAGAAGCAAGCATATTCTGTCTTTCACTTCTAAGAAATAAAGAGAAAGAACAGTCTTCTTCCTCATCTTCACGAGTATTACCTGTGATGGGTGGCAACCTCTCAGCACGTTTAGCATGTAAGAGTTTCCGACTAATAAATATGTAGCCACAGGGACACGATTTACACGCAACAGGAACCTGGGAAAACAAAAAATACAAAAATATTTCAAATCACTTCAAGATATCAGCGCTCCTGCCCATTTAAGGGAAAAAACACACACTCACCCACCCCATACCCTAGTAACTTGCCTTTTTCTTCTCAGAGATACCTCTTCAAATTCTGTTTGTACTGCAAAACTACAGCCTGTACTATCATACAGTTGCATTCAAAGGTGGCAGAAACAGGTTCTGCTACAAATCACCCACCCAGGCCTTCCTTAATACAACTGTCTGCAATTAAGCTTGATGTATATAGCTGTTCTGACCACTCCGTATTCGTTATCACAGTACAAGCCTYTTTCTCCGGGTTATCAGGAAGGGGGTGGATAGAAGTGGAAAGTAAGAATGCAAGGGTGAGTTAAAATAGTTATAGAATTTCTCTTCAAAAAAAGTATCCCTGGTCAAAGCAGTGAGATATTCTCAGTTTTGCCTCTCCTACAAACTACAGTTGGAAAAAAAAAAAAAAAAAAGGAAAAAAAAAGCTAAAACTGTCGGTACATATTGAATAAATTCACCTTTAGAAATACTTGAAGCAGACTCCTTTAGAGAGCAGGAGCATCTTTAAATAGCAGGCAAAATATGGCCTGATGCAAGACAGATGTTTTTGTACTAGAGTATACAACCCTGTTGCAGACAGGGCTATAAAGGTAGAAAAGGATGTAGCTAATCCAAAATGTAAATAATCCATCCACAACTAGTCAAAAACTGACTGCAGATTGAAGAGTCTGAGAGACAGCACTGCTACTCTTAATCTGCTGAGCAGCAAGGAACAGTAAAGTCCCCTAGCATAACAAAATTTAAAACAGTGTGAAAAAAATCTGGAAATGTCACACTTACATGAAAAATTACAAAAACTTTACTCAGAACAAATGAAAAAAATAATGCTGATAAATTTCAAGCCTCATTACCTTCACTTACAGCCAAGATCTTTCAGAATCTTTTAAAGTAGTAAGGAACACGCCATATTGTTTTGATTAAATTTAAAGACTGAAAATACAAATCGAAATAAGTATAAACAGAGATCTGGAAGAGATTAACATAACACACATTAAAGCGAAGTCATGTTGAAGCAGGATAGCAGGAGGGGAGAAGTAGGGGAAAGAAGGAAGTACTTTCTCAAATATAATTCTTTAAGACAGGTTTCTACAGGTTTGCCAATGCTCACTGAAACAAACAGGAGTAAAGAATGATGACTGTCTGCTGAGTAACAGCATTTTACCAGACATACAGAAGAACAAAGTCCCAATATTCTACTAGTTAGAAAAACAAATGCCAAATTAGTACATGAATTTGTAAAGAGGAACTCAGAATAAACAAACTTTTGTTTTCTGTAGCACACCCGTAACTCCTGTAATTCACTTTATGAATAGCCTACAGACAGGCTTCTGATGCAATTTTTACGTAATTAGAGAATTTTTTTAAATTTCCTTTATAGAAAGGCTGACTAAACAAAAACACTCCTAATCAAGGTCTACTTAACCTTAGAACTCAGAATTTAAGCAGGACTTGTATGCATATTTCCTTATTCATTTATCAGCATAAGAAAACCAAAGAACATTGTCTAGCAGAAATATCACATGAACACTGCAGGTGAACTAGAACCTCCATTCTAATCCTGTTTTCAACACTAGAGTCTCTTCATTAATTATCTTTCCAGTTCAGCCTAGAAAAAAAAATAGGAAAAAATAACCAAATGAGGTAGGAAGAGATCTATTCTTTCAGTGCATTTACAGTATTTAATAGAATGAGTTCTGTTCTAGTATTACACAGTCTGGCATGCGGACATGTGTCATTTTGGGGGATTAGGTAGGAAGGGACTCATTGAAGGATGTCCTTTATCCTTTGAAGAGACATATGCTATCAGGCAAACCACAATTACATCGTGTACCAAAATTATTAAGCAAGAGCACATAGTCTTGCAAACACTATTTTACTCTATTAAACATTTTCATAGCCAAAAAAAAAAGTTTCTCATAGAAGAGAGATCACATGAAGCTGAGCTAAGAAGTGGTAATTATTTCTTCCACTTGAATGCCAGTACTTCAGGCTCCTAGTTTCCTGGTGCTCTTCTTTGTTTTTGAAATTATCATCTAAATTACACTTTTAGTAAGTCTAAAGGATGTTTATGTATCATCTAAACGACAGCAGAAAGTTTAAAAGCATACAAAGCATTACTCAATGTTACATAGCCACAAACATTGGAGTATAACTACTTCCATGTATACCACTGACAGCCCAGAAATCAGAAACAAATGCAAAGCCCTTGTTCATGGAAGAATTTAAGAAATTCCAGTACAGGACACAACCACTTAAGAATCACACACACACTTTGGCATATTCTACAGAGGGCTGACTACAAGGTAGATGTTCTGCAGCAAGTGACCTCCTCACTTTCATAATAGGCTTCAAGTTTCTTGCGCTCTCTGAAAACACTTGGCACTTGAAAAAACGGCCAAAGGAACCTTTGTGCCAGGGTAGGGTGGGCGGGCAGACACACACACACACTTACAAGGGAAGAGTTGCTAACACAGAAATTCTGTGCTGACATAGGCATATTATCTATTTTAGCTTTAAAGTGCAGAACAAAGGGAGAATTTTCAGCGTCAGCTTAAAAAGTCTATATATTTACTTGTCCTTCCTATGTTGGTAGTTCAACATTCACTTCAGATTAAAGAAAAAAAAAACTTCCACATTCAGCTTCTCTTCACTCATTTTAATTTCATCTTTTATAACCAAAGTATTATTACTTGGCACACAACTTTCTTTTCCCAGAAATAGAATTTTAGCAATGAATTTAATATGTGAGCATTTGCAGTGTGGTTCATCTATTATTTAAAACATGAAAGGATACCCCATACACAGCTTAAYATTCTAAACTACTCCAGGATGAGTAGAAATGCTGGAAAAAAAATAAATAAATGCAAGTCAGAACTAATAAGCTGACTTTTTAAAACCTTAGTAAGAAAAGTAAAAAAGTAAGTAAAGTAAAACAGTTATGAAGGGTTTTTTAAGTAGAGTTTTAAAAAGTGTACATCAGTAAAATTTCAGGAATCAGTAACAGAAGTTTATTCCACGTGATTAAATTTAAAAGTCTCCCCACACTGAGCCCCACAAGAGCCTTTGGCAGTGCTGCACCATTGTCCCAGTAGAGCTGCACTGCTATAGCCGACTGGCTTATTCTTATTAGTAACCTCGTTAGAAGTAAAAGGCCTAAATGAAGACAAGCACTTAACAAGGTAACAATCCAAAGCAACTGCTGTTAATGTTTTAAGTGTAAATAACGCCACACTTTGTACACATAAAAAACTGCAGCAAGACATAAACAACCACCAGAACAACAGCTCACAAAACTCTCCACAGATGTTGATCATATGGTAGAAATTGCAGTGAAGGTCTCAATTTTCCTGTTTTTAAACTACTCCCTGAAAAAAAAAAAAAACGTGGCTGAACAGTCTTCTGACTAGCCTTCAGCACATTAGTCATCCAAACGACAAACTGCATTGTGTAAGTTACTAAGTTCATATTTTTAGTAGATTATACGGTTACTAAACAACATCAGGGTATAGAACGATTCTGGAAGTCACACACAAATCCGCTGCCATAACGTATTTATTACACTACCCAGCAAAAGCAACGCAATTCCAATGACAGACTGCCAAGGCAGTAATTACGTTACTGCATATAGACACCGGTACACAGCAGAGCAGAGACGATTTCATATTATTTTTCTTCAAAAACAAGCAACTCGGCTAACAGCTTCTCGCATTAACATCACAAGACCCTAACCCGGCGCGCTGAGAGTTTAGCAGCGGCCGCGACTACAAGAAACCGAAAAACAGAAGAGAGAAAAGCCACCAGGAAGAGCGGCCGCGAAGAAGCGGGCAGCCGCCGCGCTGAGCGGGCGCCGCACACGGCGGCGGGCGCCGGCCTCGTTCCGCGGGGCGGAAAGGTCGCTGCGAGCACAACGAGCACGACGAGAAGGGAAAGCGGCCTGCGGCGGGGAACAGCCAGCCGCGGGGCACGGGGCAGCGAGCGGCGGGGCTCTCCTCACGCTCACGCCCCGCTAGCGCGCTGACGGCCTCGCCCCGGGGGCTCGGCGCCGCCCCGCTCCTGGGAGCCGGAGCCCCGGCAGCGCCTCACCTGCTGGTCGCACTCCGGGCAGGACTTGGTGGCCATCTTCACTTTCTTGGCCCTGCTCGAGGACATGCTCGCTGCCGCCGGAGCGCCAGCCGCCCCGCCCC
>NW_028186150.1:3823071-3834890 GCF_003343005.1 Rhea americana
CTGCGCGCCGCGCGCCGCCGGGGCTGCGCGGCCGTTAGAGCCGTTTATTACATAGTCCCGCCCCCCGGCGGATTGTGGGCGCTGGTGAGCGGGTTCATTGCCTCTCCGCTCCTCAACCGTCGCGGGCTAGCAGACGTTCGGCCCTCCGGGATCCTCCCTCCGAGCCGCAGCCTCTCTCACAGCGAAGGGGCGACGGCGGCCGGGGTCCCCGTGGCCCTTCGTCCCGYTCCCTGGCCCGCGGGCACCTTTCCCCATCCGCCCTGGGGAGGGGGAAGCTCACCCGGGCTCCTCACAGGTGATCCCAGCATCAGTGACCTGCTGAGTGCTGCTCTGAGCTGCCTGGGCGCAGAGCTGTGAGGAAATCGGGGAGGGACGGTGAAGATCTTCGTAGTGGTTCAAAACGGGAAAATGTTCCAGAAAAGCTATTTGCTTCTTAACCTTCAGAATATTTTCAGGGTCTGAAGTCCCTCTAATTCGGGGTAATGAGTGACAGGGCAGCTACTTTAGCTCTAGTCCCTTCCCAGCTAAATATGCCCTAAAAGCAGTGCTTGTAGGATGAAGTTACACTGAAATATGTGCAGTCCTATTTCTAACAGTCAAAGTGTGTTAAATAATATTTTCTGAAGGTAACGCAGAAAAAGAAAAGGCTTTGTGTAAGGTTGGGGATAAGGTTACTGCACTCAGAGACTTGTGTTTCAATTTCTGGAATATTAAATCGTATCTAAAAGTTGTTATGCTTGCAAAATGAATATTTTTATATTAGTATATTAATTTTCCTGTCACTTCCACCTAAAATATTATAAACTAACTGCAGTCCATGCTTCTTGTGAAATACATCTTTTAAGAAATACGGCAGTTAGAAATGGTCATTTCAACTCCAAATTTACTTCAAGAGATACTTCTTAGATTGCAACTTTGCATCAACATATGAAAGCTTTGTATTCCTAGAAAATGTTTATATGTGTGTCATTCATCTCTGGAGTAAGAAACAGAAAAAAGTGATAATGACAGTACTGACATCAACAAAGTTTGGATGACTTTTGCCTGTAATACAAAATGTCTACTGGAGAAAAGTGCAGCAAAGTCTCAAAGGTAAACTATTTTTTAAGATTACTGTTCAAAACAGCCTAAAGTACAGCTGCCATCATATATTAAAGTCCCATATCTATTGGGACTGTAATGCTTTCATATGGGTAGCAATGAGTACATCTGCAAGGCTGGCTCTGGGCCCAATATAACAGAAAWTTTATTTTATGTTTGTAGTTCAGACTTGAAGTCAATTTGCTCTGCCTAAGTATTGAGAAAAATCATTAGAGGAGAGGCAATTTTAATAAGACTTTTGTCTATACTTCAGGTAAATTAATTAAAAAACAGCTTGGAGGAAACTTTTCTAAAAGTTACTTTTACAGCTATTTAAATTTTAACATTATCTACTAGGTCATTACTGAGTTACTTTGATGCATTTGGTCAGTTCTTGATGGAATCTAGAGACAGTATTTATTCATCTACCAGGACAACCCAAATCATTTTTCCCCACTAGGCAAATTAGAAAGATGTTTTGTCCTTCAAGCAGAAAAAAAAAAAACACTAGCACTTCTAATAGTTTCTCGTAGAATAAAAATCTCCCTATTGTTTGCAGGCCTAGGCCTTGTACCTTCTCACAGCTTGTTTACCTTTCCTACAGACATAGCAGTTGCCAGGTAAACTTGTCTACAATCTTGCTCCTCCTTGATTTATTCAGCTTACTTGTTGAAGATAATTTATTACAGGTTCTGTGAAACTTGAAAATAGAGTTCCAGGCCCGTAAAAGACCACACATGTTCTACATAAGCAATGTTTTTGTAAAGGATTTCTAAGTGACATGATTGCTGTGCATACCTTAAATATACCTTAAATGTAGACTGTAAAAACTGAAACACTTTCTGAAAGGCCACAGAGAATAACAAATTATATCTATTTGTCCTGAGGAACACCTACATATTTAGGAAACAGTAGAGAGAAGCCATATGATATTATAAACTTTGCAACAATAAATAGAGGTCAGTCCTCACCTTAATCATTTGAACTGTGGATCCTCTTAGTGATCTTGATAGTTAATCTTTGCATTTGACAAAGTCCACAGGCAACAATTTTAAGGGAAAAATACTCCTTTTTAAATTTGAAAAACAAGCCTTTCACTGCATACTAATCGTGATCTAGAGAGTGGAAATTTCTCATTTTTAGCGTTTGAAGTGCAAGGCTGCAGTTCTGCGTCCAAGTACAATCACTCTACATCATTCATCATYTGCAGCCTTCTCTTCTTGACAGCTCACCTCTGTGACTCTCAGGAGTAGATCTCCAATGAGAGCTCTTGGGTAAAACACAATAACGTAACTCTAGTTTATACTTGCTTTTCCCATGCCAACTGAGGAAACAGAAAGGTTTCAACCACCTCTTACTCTGTTTAGGTTCGACTTTTCCCAGCTGGCCCAGGTAAACATCTTTCCACTCTTCCTTTAAGTAGTCAGTTATCCTCAAAAGCATCTGGGTGGAGAGGGGCATACCTTGTAATGGACAGGGACTCCATGTACGTACTCTCCTAAATGCAGGAAATCATGAGCTGTACACATTTGTACTGTAAAACTGTCTTGTCATTGTATTTGGTGATTTCACAAGAATTTTTCCTATTAATATTTCTGTATTCATTAACATATGAAAAGGTATTAGTTTATGACACTGAAATATCAATTCAGACAATAGCTCAGCTGCACTGTTTCTTGTTATTGTTTTTGCATTCTTCTTAAATGTATAGATTGAATGTGATACTTCAGTGAGATTTAAGCAATCAGAAGGATCTTGTTTGATAAATAGTTCCCCTACCTCTCTTTTTCGCTGGTAAATGTCGCAGCTGGTCACTTTGGAAAATCTGGTGTTGTTGTAACACAAAGGATTTTGACTTCAGATGATAAAGCAAGTGCTGATAGAGGTTACTGCTCCAGTCATATTCGTGTTTTTGCTGAAGTAAAAAGAAAAGACAGTAAAATAAAATTATCCAGTAAAATAACCCCAACATTTTAATTTCAAATAACTCATATGAAGCAAATGTGGACATATGCTTCTTAAACTATTTTACAACTATGATTTCCACTGCTGAGACAAAGAGCTGTTAGACTTTAAATACAATGCATAAACGAAGTAAAAGTTCCTAAGAAATTAAAGCAGTGCTGAAATGGATGTGTATAACATACAAACAAAAATCAATTCATAAGGTATGCTATACATGGTCAAAATATAACTGAGTGTTTTTAAAAATCCTAAATATTGATAGTGGAGAAACATCATTCTCTGAACTCTGATTATAATCGCCCCATAAAAATAAAGCAGTATTTTATGTGCTGCAGGTACTGCAAGTCAAAATGACCATATGTAGGTATTGACTTTGCCCCTTACAGATAAACATAAGATACATACAAACACAGTTTAATTTGATCCAGTTTTCCTGAATCTGTCCAATACCTCAACCATAAAACCATGCTTCCTACATTCTCATTCATAAATTTATCTCCCACTGTAAATGTTCTCAGACAGCAGCATACTATTACCATAGCACTAGCACCACCAGGATCAAAACAACAGGAATAGTACTAGACTATGCCAGCAAGGCCTGAATTTCTTAAGTAAATTATATTCACATTATAGAAAGTGTTTTCAGATTCTCAGTTTGTCATGCCAACCCTGTCCATCCTTCCATCCTTACAACCAATCTTTTATGATGAATAAAGCAGCAGATATTTTTATCATTGTCAATACCCTTTCTTACCAGGGTACAAACTATTGATTCTAATTTTTTCTATCCTTCCTCCTCCTTGAGACTCCACTTGGAAGTGCTTTGTGCCCTCTCCACTCTTGCCCTCATTCCCAGACAGAAATACCATTCCTTTGAATTAAGCAGTCCTGTTTGCTGCCCTAGCCCCAGGTCCCTAGCAAACCAGAACACATTCCTCTGTACCTGTGAGCATCTAGGGCTCCCCGTGTGCATGTTGTGGTTTCTGTGTGAGTACGCAATTAGTAAATCAGCTAATTTGTCTTTTTCCTTTTCTTCTTTGTATTTATATCTTGGAAGGTGGAGCTTGTTTCTTTCCTCTGTATATTGCTTTCAGCCTGTAGCATGCCATTACCTGTAGAGGTCTTTCTCCAGACATGCTTAAACAGAAGACGTTTATTTTTGATATAAACTAGGCCTGTTGCCAAAAGCACAAATGTAGATTTCATTCTCGAATCAAGACTAAATCCATGCAAACAGGACTTTGAAGATACTTTCTGATTTTTTTTTTCTCAGTTGAGAAGGCCCGTGATGATGGCAGAAAGACCATTTCATTTTAGTATTTTAAAGGGACTTTGTAACAGCAGGGGGCTCTGCTGCATATATAACAGTATCGAGTAAAGTAAATGAATATGCAAGAGAACAGATCTATTACAATATCATGCCTTTCTTTTTAGAGCACATAAAATAGTGACAGCTGTTCAGCTGTCCAACTATTTTAATACAAACAAAAAGTTTACTTATTGAATGCAAACAAGATAGCATCCATTACTTAGACAACTGATTATTAAGAGTTACCAAAAGGCATATATTTTTCTTGTTTTTCTAATTTATTTCATTAACACATTAACTCTGGATTCTTAAAGCCCAATACTGTTTTCCGGGGTCATTTCAGAAGTTGAATCTAGCACTGACAAAAAGCAAGAAATACTTTTTTAAGGATACGGGTACCTTCTCTCTTAGTTAACAGTAAGTGATATTTTGTAAAACTGAGCCTCATTTAAGACGTGCTTTACACTGACTTAAAACAGAAAACTAGGAATGTAGGTCATTTCTGTATCTATACAGAAAGCTACATATGAGGTTTTTCAGTGCCTGTTCTCGGCTTCTTTCCTCTGCTATTGTCACAATACAGATTTGAATGGTCTGAGATCTTAGGGTTTCTTCCCTCCTTCACTGGAATGGAGCATAGATGTTTACCACACTGGTTTCTTGCATACTACTGTATTTTGATGGGCAGCTATAATCTTACAATTTTTTTTTAAAGAAGTTATTACAATTCACATATCTAATCCACATTAGATTTGGAGAGAAGTACTTCAAAAGTTTCACAGTGAATTCAGAAGCATTCTGCTCTCCTGCAGTAAGGAGTTCCCTGTGAGCTCTCCTGTGAAGGGCTGACAAACCTCATACTTGGTTAGAAATTGAGGACATGCAGAATACTGAGAAATTAAACCCCTATATATGGTGTGACTTTGTGTCAGGAGAAGGTTATAAAATATATATTGATTAAATAAGTCTCTTAATCTATATCTTATATATAATCTTACCATGAATGAATTCAAGCTGTAATGTTACAATTTACAATAGGTAAGAAAAAAGAACTAAATTCAAGAATCATCACAAATTTATTACATAGATAAGCTTTAAAGTTGTTTGTCTACGATTCTTGTCTTACAGTTTTGGTAGTCACAGCTTGCAATACTTAATTCTTYTATTTTGCTTCTCATCAGGAAATTTAGAGTATAATGCAGCTATAATTTCTTTGAGTATTCTCTGACTCCCCTCGTAAGAAATCAAAGTTGTGCCTAGCAAATCCTTTGAGATCCTGTTACTCTAAACTTGGGAGAATTGGCAAGATTAACATATAAGTGATAAAAATGCTGGCTTGTTTCTCAGAGCACAGCTAAATATTGAGCACTTACCAACTACAAAGCATTTTTGTTCTTCAAAAAGCTGTTGCAGATTGATGTCATTCAGTTTCAGGAAATCCACATTCAGTTCGATTTCCTGTCTCTGATTTAAGCTTTGTGCATTGGAGCTTGCATGAAAGAGAGGCCATGCCACCAACATAAGTATGCCATCTGCTAGCCACTTCACATGAGTTAGGACACCACAGTGACGAGCCAGTTCAGAGGGTTACCACTGTCCCAAGCTTCCCAGGTAATCAAGACCCACTCTTACTTTATCGTCTCACCTCTGCTGCTGAAAATGCCAGAACCACTCTTACACCCTCGATCAGCAGTTACAGATGGTGTAATCAAGGTGTAATAGGCTCTATAAATGAAAGGGCTTCACTTCAGTAAATAGTATTTTATATATTAAGAAGACATATATTTTCTATAACATTGCTGTGCTTCCCTTTGTAATGAGAAAGGAAACCATTTTAATGGTAAGTTAAAATATTTTGATTTCTAGCTCCTGATAATTTAATATTTTGCTGGATTAGTAGTATATATTAGAAAAAGATTATTGGACTTTTCCATTTCACTGCTTGATTCTACTTAATTCCTAAAGCAAATGTGTCCGTAGCCCTTGTCCATGTATTTTATAACACTTGAGTTTTATGTCTCTGAAATGCCCTAGGGCTGACGGGAAGATCCCTCCCTAATCAAACTGAACCACAATATACAAAATGAGTCCTACGGCCCATGTCAACATGGTAACAATATTTCTTAATAAAGATTTATTTGCTTTGTGAAGCAAGCCAGCTCCAAATGATGTTTTTAAAGAAACTTTCATTAAAATATTAATATTAACATTGATTTAATGCTGGTAGCAGCTACCATTCCATACAAAAGGCTTCCAGATATTCTTGTCACCTATCAGGCCTTCTCCAGGCCATAGAAACTTACAGACTTTTCAGAACAGTTCAGTTTCAACAAAATCTTTATTTTTCACTGAAAATCTTCTAAGCGGATTTATTTTAAATGCAGGGTGTATAAAATATACCTTGCAAACTTTGCAAAATGAAGTTTTATTATTTTCATAGAGCACCTTTTTAATTCGTTCCTATGAAGAAATTTTGATAAAATATTATCTATGATTCATTTTGGCTTTGGTTTTTTTTTCCCCTTCTTTTTTTTTTTCTTTTTTGCTTATCATGAAAGAATGAGAGTTGGTAAACATTAAGATACGAAGTCACTGAACTGGCACTTTTTCCGCTGACTGCATTGAGCTTTGAACCACATCTTAAAGGTTTATGTTTTTTTCATTTTGAAGAATAGTAGGGATGGTAATTTCTCCAGAAATGCTCATTATATTCTGAACTACTATCATCAGCAGTACTCCACAGGAAACAATAATCCTCCATGACTGTTAACATAAAATACAGAAACATTTTGCTCTTTTTGCCTAAAACCCTCCTATTTTCTGTAATGTGGGTTCCATGAGTTCCATGGATTCCACATACTTAAATGCCTCAGCAAACTCAGGTTTCATTTAGATAGGATTTTATTACTTAAATATATTTAACTGTGCTTTATTATTTGTAAGATATTAAGACTGATTTTCTATCCAGTGCATTTATTTAAATGAAACAGCATTAAAAAAGAATGTTTAGTTACCATTTGCCATGCAGCATCCATGATAACCAGTTACCAACCATGCAGCTATTCATAATAAACAGTTTGCTGAAGGAAAATGTCATAATGGAAACATGTGACAACAACTGCTAGTCTGTTTTTCTACAACTCTGTGTCTAGCTTTCTATGCGTTTATGCTTTTGCTGTTGTTCTGTATCTCCAAATCCTCACTGCCAATGTGAAAATCATTATTCTATGTACTTACAACTGCAAGAAAAACAACCTCTCTTTACAAATAAAAATGGAATGGAGCATGGAGATCAAAGGAAAACAACACTTGGGAAGCAGTACTTGCCACCTTCTTTGGCAACTGAAATTTGTGCTTCTACAAACGCAAGTAGACAGTACATAAACTGTCTGTTGATCGTGTCAATTGACCACCACAGGCAACTTGCAAAAACCAAAGTCATTTGTAAAGGGCATGTCATGAGCTTGCAGTTATGCATGCTATCTGGAGTTCAGCTCTGGGGGCAGGGGAGAGAGAGAAAGGAAGATTTCTACAAGTAAATACAAAAAGATACTTTATCCTTAATTCATTGCACAACATTTTACAAATGTGCATTCATGAGGTAGGTTTTCTTTTCCTCGTGTTGTAGGTAGATACGCTAAGCCACTATAAGTCTGAGTGACACACACAAAACCACAGTCCCACTGGCTCTGGAGTGGAATCCTGACCCTATAGAAGTCAGTGGGAGTTTTCCTGTGAACTTCAAAAGGCAAGAGAGGCACAATTTCGCTTCAACTTCACAAGTTCATTATACACTATTGCCTTTCCTGTATCTGTATTAAAATAACCTTTCAAGATAAATTTATCATAATTAAATCAACCCGCACATTTTCTGTAACACAAACAACACTTCATATTACACTGAACATGAAAAGGCCTTTTTTCCCTATTTATTTACTATGTGCACTATTTTTAAACTTGGGAAATTAAGTAGACTATTGAATTTCAAGTCTGCATACATTCATGCAAATGCTTTATGATAAACATATGCTTTGGCTTGTGCAACATGTATTTCCAGACTTACTCCGGTGCTGCAGTGCTATATGATGTGCTAACAAGCAGTGCTGGGGAAGCTGCAGACGAGGGCTGAGGTTCCGCGTGGATGGTCAGCCAGAGGCTGAAGCGGAGCTGTGAGGAGCCTGTACCTTCCCTTCCGCAGGGGTCACTCTGAGAGATACGGTGACAGCGCTAACTGGAAACTTTCTGCTAYGCCAGCTCTTTTCTGGGGGGCGGATTGGAGGTGGAAACAGTAATGTGTGCACCAAGAGCAAAGGTTAAATTTTGTTCTTCCCCTAGCAAAATTAGTGGCTTCAAATCCCTTGGATTTCGATTTTTAATAGACTAAATAGCAATTCAACCCTGCTCTCTAATAAACCCTGAAACATACACAGTAAAATCTAGATGTCTGACAAGTCTAGTTATGTACAAGAAATGCATAATTTTTTTCAAGGATTGCTATTGGAAATAAAAGTAAGATCAACATTTCAGGTGACCTGATTAAAGATTATTGCAAATTCAGTTTTGCTTTTTTGTGTTAAATTTGACCTTGACAAGCCTTGGGACAGTTCTGAATCTTCTCTTCTGATGTACATTTTACCAAATCTCAGGGAAAAAAAGAAAAGGAAAAAAAAAAAAAAGCACCATGACACATGAATTGAATCAGTCAAAAAGAAAGACTCAAGACACTATTCAGCTTTCCAGATACACAGCTGATATTTTTAAAATAATGATGTCAAAATGTACAGGTTCCAAAACTGAGTATTTCAGAAGGTAAAAAACGTTTTAAATACTTAAACAACAAAAAAGATGTCTTCTGAAGGAGATGCACACCGCACTATCCTGAAACAGGAGCTACCGAAGCCGCAAATAAAAATGTCCTTCCTGGAACTTGCATTTGCAGGATACAGTGCTCCACTGTGTCATTCTGTGGGAAGAATTTCTGAGGGGGGTAAGCAGGGTCAGACACACTCTGCTCATTAGCCTTGACAAGCTGAGAAGCAAGAAAAAGCTTTCTATCAGTAAAATTACTGAAATCTTACAAACTGAAATTCATGACTGAGTTTCTCCACCATCTTAAGACCCCTTCAGCATAAAAGCATTATATTTCTCTTACTTCATTAACTACATCTAGAAATGACTCCAATTCTAGAATAGCAATTATTTTTCAATTAGCACAGAACTAGAGCTAAAATATTGCACTTGAAATAGAATGAGGCCTGCAACTAATTAATTATGGTACCAAAATAACACTATAGCAAGCAGAAGCTGAGTAGAAGGAAGAAATAATAAAGACAGAAAAAGAGTCAAGATAGAATCATATGGGAGAAAACAGAAACTCAGCAAAAGGCAGCCTGCTTTCTCTTCAGCAACCAACAAAAGATACCAAAACTCACAAAACAGATCGCAAGTCTTGAACCATGTAATTTAGGCACCTAAAATAGGAAGCCGATTTCCTGCATTTCCTCTATAGTTAGTGGAGAAAGTAAAGAGGGTTCGACAATAATAACTCAGGAGCAAGCCTGGTTACAGGCCAGGCTCCTACCCAGGGAGGTAACATTAGGTCACAGGAATATTCCTGAGTGAACGACTCCTTATTCCGCACCCCAGCGGGAACAAGGCGCCTCTTCTCTTCTCCTGCGCACCCAGGGCTGAGGCAACAGGCCTTCTCGGCCTGCAGAAGGGCTGCAGAAGGGCGGGAGCCCGCACCTCCGCGTCCCCTGAAGCCCGCTGCTATTGTATTTGATGGCAGATCTCCAGTCATTCGCTAGGGAAGCAGAACTGAAACACGAGAGATGGAAAAGACATTTTAATCATCTAGAAACAATGAGGAAACCTATTTGTGTCTGGGAGGAAAGGCTCGGGAGGCCGTGCCCGCCCGGCGGGGGGCAGCGCCGGAGAGGAGGCTGCTGGCCTTCAGCCCGGCCGCACACCCACATCTGTGCCGCAGACCCCACGTCCATGCTGCAGAGCCTCATCTCTGCTGCAGACCCCACATCTGCCGCAGACCCCGCGTCTGCTGCAAACCCCCGTCTCTGCCCCACCGCAGGCAGCAACAGGTGCCCCGCGGCGCGGGGGGCTCGGCGGGCGGCCCGAGGCTTTGTCGCCAGCCGGGCGGGCAGAGGCAGCCGAGGCAACACGGCGGCTCTCCAGCCGCAGAGCAGGAAAACGGCTCCGGACAAAGGCAGCTTTCTCTGCGGCGGGCGGGCGGCTGCACGGCCAAGCGCGCCGGGCCCCTGCCGCCCCCGCGGCCGCAGGCGGCGCCGCCGCGCCGCCCCGCGCGGAGCCGGCTTGGCCTCGCCCCGAGGAAACTCCACCTGGCTCTGCCCCCGCCCGCGCCGCGTCCGCGGGGCAGCGCGGCGCCCCCGCCCGCGGCGGCGCGCGGGGAGGGCTGTGGGCGCCGTAGTTCCCTGCCCATCACCTGATGCTGTGGGCAGGCGCGGCCCGGGGCTGCAGGAACTACAAAACCCGCCAGGCAGCGCGACGCCCGGTCTCGCTGGTGCAATCCACACCTTCGGCTGCCTCGGGGCTGGGGTAGCGCCTGGCGGGGGCCGGCTGCCGGCTCCGGCTGGAGGAGGATGGTTTCACCCGGGACTCTTCCGGAGCACTAGCACAGGCGCTTCTGCCGGGGACAGGGGTCTGCAGCGCTCATCTGATGCAATGGTGGGATTTGTTGCTCATCTGGTGGCACCGCAGCACTGCAACATCAGTTGTATCCGCTGCAATTAAGTTTGCAGGGTCTGGACATGGGAGGATTGAGCATGTCYGTGTAACTGTGCGTGCTCTTCAGCATTTCTTCTGACCACATCTTCCTCGCTCGTGTACATTTTGTTAGTTCTCGCTTTCGAATAGCAAGTACACAAGCCCTCAGCATTCATACCATTCATCTTTGAGAACTAGCTGGAAAGACCATGCATCGGTTTGTCTTGGTTGCCAAGCAAACTGCGGCAAGCCTGGGCTGCAAAGGGCCGGGGGGCTGCCGGAGCGGAAGGAGGGAGGTCACAGCGCGCTGGAGCAGCGCTGCCAAGGCCTCTGCGGTGAAGATCAGCGAGAAGGCGAGCAGGGAGAAGATCCTGACACTGGAGTCCATGAACCCGCAAGTGAAGGCGGTGGAATATGCAGTGCGGGGCCCCATCGTTCTCAAGGCCGGGGAGATCGAGAAGGAGCTGAGGAAGGTGAGGCAGGGGCGGGGGGCCGCGCAGGGCTGCGAACAGCGCGCATGGGCTGCGGGCTGCGCGCAGAGCTCCGGGTTGCGGGCTGCGCGCAGGGCTCCGGGTTGCGGGCTGCGCGCAGGGCTCCGGGCAAAGCTGCGGGCTGCGCGCAGGGCTGCGCGGCCGGCGCGCACTGGCCCTGCCCCCGGGCACTCCTCCGCCGCCGCCGCTCCTGATTGGGGCGCCGGGGGGGCTCGGCGGGGCTCCAGCCGCCGCTG
>NW_028186150.1:3834952-3866032 GCF_003343005.1 Rhea americana
GCCCCGTCCTCCCGCTGCCCCGCTCGGGGCCGAGGCGCAGGACGGGGGCAGCCGGCCCGGGCGGCGCCACGCTGAAACACTTCGGCGCTGCGAGGAGCCGCCGGCGCCACTGGCGCCCCTTCAAAGAGGCGCAAAGCAAAGAAACCCGCCCGCGGCTACTGTTTGCCGCCCGTGTCACTGGTGCGAAGGCGCAGGGAGCGCGGCCCTGCCCGGCGGCGCTCGCCCTTCCCCTGCCACCTTGCCCCTTCCCTGCAAGCGATGCGCGCTGCGGTGTACAACAGGGCGGGTGACCGGCTTCCACCCTCCGACCGAGCGTTTGAGGCAATTGCTGCGATTTTAGGGGCGCCGCCTTGCAGGCACCCCGAAACCTGCTGCCCCGACCCGCCAAGGCCTCGGCTTTCCCCGCTGGCCGCCACCTGCAGGCTCCCTCCGCCGCCTCGCTCTTCCAGTCGCTGGATAGGCAAACGCTTTCCAGCGAGACCGCTGATTCTGAGCTGCTCTTTTTGCTTTTAATTGCTCGAGTTCAGGTGCTCGAGGCCGTGGAGCCTTGGGAACATGAGCACAAACCGTCAGTAACGCGGATCCAAGTTTTCGGTGGTTAGCACCTGGGGATCAGGCAGTGAGGCCAGGTACAACAGACTCCTGAAGGGTCTGGGCCAAAATTTAACAGATACAGCACAAAAATCAGTCAGTGATTACATTTTTGTTGTTCGTATTTTTTCCATATTCCTTATATGTAAGACTAAAAAAAAAATCTGGCATGTTTCTTTGCTGATACTGTTTTTACATCCCAGCTTCCCTGGTAAGCATGAGGACTGGCTTATTTTATAGAGCATCTGGTATAATTATTTATGATTTCAAATATTGTTCCCTACCTGCTCTCCTTTAGAAAGTCTTGCTAATACGTAATCATAGATATCACAAGACAAATTTGACTAGGCAATATGTGCAAAGTGCTTTGAAAAAAAAAAGTGGTATAGTAATGCTAAAGCAAAGAAAGAGTTTTGTTTTGTTTTGTTTTTCCTCTTTGTGCTACACGGTTCCCTCATTTTAGAAGGTAAAGTACATTTTAAGTTCACTGTGTATTATGCATCAGTTACTTATGTCTGACTCCATAATTATTAAAAAATGCTTCTTTACAGAACTACTCAAAAAACTTTCAGAGTGGTGATGGAGGTCTCACTGCAAACTATTTGTTCTGAATTTTGGCTTGGAACCTGTTTATAAAGGTGTCATCACATTAACAGGCAACTAGATCCTCTAATAGGTAAATTTACCAGGAACAGAATATAAAATCTTCCAGTGTCCTCACTGAGTATGTTTGTTTTCACGTTAACATCAGTGGTAGGAGATACTGCTTAACAGAACAAACAGAATACGATCTTTCCTGACTCCTCCCAGCTCCCATTCTTCCTTCATTTACAAGCTGAGTCACTGGCAGAGACAATGATCTTCTGTGCGCTTCTTAAAAACACAGGAGAAAGTCACTGCCAGTTGCTTTGTTAAAATATTGTTAGGGCAATTTTGTGTCTGCTCATGTGGCACTTCCCATGTAAAAAGCTCCTGTCTTACAAAGTATTATCAATGGCTACCAGCACTCACAGACACATGACTATGCTCAGGCTAGGATGACTGAAGGAAACAAAAATAAGGATCTGTTGTCAGGGGAGGAGGAGGCAGTTAGTGAGAAAGTTGAATAAGTGCATCTGCAGAGAACACTACAATCGACTTAAGGAAGCAGCTGAAACATTATTTTCTTGCTGCACCACTCAGGTTGTTAATTTCTCCATGCTGCTCTGTGAAAAAATAAAACGATTTCTTCTATTTTTTTTAACCAGATTGTCTGGTAAAGGATACAGCCCTGAGTAGTATTGAGGATCTGACACCCATACCTTGGAACATAAATGTTATGTTACCTAAATGTCTACTTTTTGGTCTAAATTTGACTTCTGTGTAGTAGAACAATGACACTTTTTTGSTTACTTTTAACTAAAACTGAAAACAACTTTTTTCATCCCTCTAAACCTTAGCTCAGAGAGCTGAATTAACACTGCCGGCAGAATTAACACTGACAGATAAGGAAAAAAGGCTGAAGCGGCTGTCAAAGAGGGGTGGTGACCCATGAAATGCTTAGGCCCGTGATTACTCCTCACTGCCAGTAAAGGGGATGCCCAGGAACAGCTCAGCTCTGGCTGATGGGGAAGGACTCTTGCACAAGCCCGTAACCTTGGCCTCCCTGGTACTGGGAAGAACGCTGGCTGGTGGTAGCAGGAGGCAGCAGAGGCAAGGCAATTGTCCTCCCCTACAAAGATGACTCTGGGTCATCTGTTCCTATGCAAACTAAAAGTAAATAAGCGCAGACATTGTCTAATCAGGTTCAGTAGAGGCCCTCCCTGTTTAAACTTGGTTCAATTTAGTTACACTTCATACTTGTGTAACTGCATATAGATTGGTATGCACACTTTAAAATAGCTACCTGAAGCAGTCTGCACAGCTTAAGCTTTTGTCATGTGTCTGAGTTTTGTTCTGCTGTCTTACTTTCTGAATAGCAGTTCCTCTGTCATTTTTTTTCTGGCATTTGCCTCTTTYGTATGTTAACTGTAAATGATTCCAATAGGAGCTGTAACTCCACAATGCACATAGAAATAAGGACTAAAATGTTACTTCAGAAGTCTCTGACTGAGTAATTTAGGGGATAGTTTTTAAAAAGTAAATAAAAATGAGGCATTAATTTCAATTTCTTATATAATATGCTCAGGATTAGGTCAATGTAAGTGACAATGTAGAATATTCAATTAAAGCAGAAAAAGATGGATTGCTTATGGGTGCAGATGGGGCATACTGTACTTGGACTTCCTAAGTTTTGTTGGCCCGTGACTTGTGTTCGAGTTGAAAAATCAAGGTTTTGATCTACATTAAGTGTTTCAATTTGAAAATCTTTATGCAAAATTACTTATTTGAGTAAAAGCTAACAGAGTTTCTGCATGGGGACAGAGAAGAACTGACAGCTCCAGGCTTTTAACTGGACACCAAGAATCTGAGTTGGAAGTAGCAGTAGGACACCTCACAGACAGTACAGTTACAGCACCATTGACTCACCTCCCTTATGTGGGCCGTACTTCCAGCTATGCGTTGCAGGAGATACAGTCCAGTTGGGCACTGTGGCCTGCAGAAGAAAGATAGGTATCAGAACTGTCTTCTCTGAGGATCCATACCATTATTTCTCACTATGAGAGTCAAACAATATTGCATGTRGGTTCTTGTGCTAGTTTTGAATTTTAAGAGGGCTGGAAGCACTGTACTTTGAAAAAGGAACAAGCCTACATCTCACTTCTCTACATGGTTTCTTGATAATTATGAAATTGCATCATGCTTCAAAAGTGATAAACTGATTTCTCTTGCACTTTCCTAATGGTAATAATCAGCAGATTCTTGCTTACTAATATGACACAGGGAGAAAGAATAAATTCTTTCTTTCAGCTATTCTCCTTGATGTTTCTGGAAACCTTTTAAAGCAAACTAGAACACAAGCATATTTTAATAAAAAATACATTAAAATTATTGAACAAATATCTGTATAATTTATCACACATGCTCAGTCCTTCATAGTCTTCCTAAAATTATCTTTTTTTTAAAAAAAAAACAGTATTTTAATACTTTTACTCTTTACTGTAGTAAATACAAGAAATGTATAAGGAAAATTTAAGTTCTCCTTAGAACTCAAGCAAATAAGATCTTTTCTCTATTGCTTATTTTTGAGACTTGCTAACAGATTAAGTATCTGTTACTAGGTATAGTAGCAGTAAGTTAGGTAGGTATAGCAGTAGGTATAGTAACTTAATAAGTATAGTAACCTATTAAGTATCGACTTTAACTAAATTTCAGACTAGAAATTTTAGCCTGAAAATGAGTTCAATGGAAGAGTAATGTCATCTCTGGACAGAGYCTTTCTCTTTATTTACTCAGTAATAACAATCCATGTTTATCTTTTCCTAGGTAGCACATATACCAAATTTATTACTTTGCTGTCATGCTAATTCTAACCTGACCTTGTTGTGGAAAGTCCCTTCCTACCTCTACTCCGAAATCTTTCTCCACTCCTGTTCTCCCTATTTTCTACTTAGGTTTCACTTAAGTCATTCTATGTTAAGTCAGGTTTGCTTTTAAATGCTTGCAAGGTGCCTTCATATTAAACAGCATTTAGTATCCCCAAGTCAACTGATGTAATATTGGATGTAATTGGCTTAGTGTAAGTCACCACAGCATTAATTTTCTGTTCAAAACATTCAAGTTATTGAAGTAAAACTGTAGGGCAGAAGGAGGCAAATGGATGGTATGCAGAGACGCATTGGTAATATGCAGGCAGCTCCTTCAGATCAGGATGGGTGGATATTGTATTCTACCAGTGGGCCTGGAACTACTTGCTTTTAAGGGCTATACCAGTCTCTGGATATTGCAGTCCTTTTTATCTGAGCAGCCACTGCAGTCTGACTCCCTTTTACAATAAAATGGTTGTCTACTCATTTCCTGTGCCTCTGTTTTTCATTTGCATAACTGATGTGGTCCCTATTCCATGTAATCTGGGGTTAACTCAACTGACTTCTGGAAAATCAAAAAAGCTTTTACTTCTCTACTTTTTTTTATTATTATTATTTCATCAGAATAACCACAAAATAGTCTGTCTGTACCATATTGTCTTAATCAAATTTCTGAAATGCTGAGGTTTCTTCTTTAGAACAAAGGATTGACATTTTTACATTAGACATGCTGCTATTCAGTTGTGTGACACTAATGATATTTTGATTGTTTTCAATGCAAACTTTTTAGCCACAATTTTTAAAAATTTAGTGTGTATTTCTTTTTTGKTTTTTTTTTTCAATTTTTCCTCCTTCCTCTCCTCAAGATATTTTTTTTTGCTCAGTATCTATGAAGCAAGCTCCAAGTCTACCTATTGTTAAAATACCAAGAAAGCTGAAAAAGAATCATTGATTTATTTAAATAAGGGAATATATTCAACTTGTAACTACTCCTTGTCCCTTTCTTCAGTCATAGAACTGCCACTTGGCAAATTCAGCAATAAAACTTCAGGAATGGGCCTGAATGATGCAGAGATAAGTGATGCATTACAATAATTTACCACTGAGGTGGTGAACTGTATTTTGTAGTGACTACTTACTGTCATTYTGTAATGACATTGATAATGATAACTCCAAAATCACATAATGTACATAAATTAATTTCTTAATTCATTACGCTGATGCAACCGACTCTAAATCCAGTTTATTCTTCATGTCATTGGTTCACCCCCTACATTTCTCTGCTGATAATAAAACTAACAAAATCCCTTTTTACTTAAATAGCAATAATTTCAGGCTTCCTCTACCAGAATATTTGAGTTAAAAGACAGTAAAGATTGTTCACTAATTTTTCAGGCCTTTAAATTGAATAGCAAGATTTCTGACTTAGAATCCAAACTTAATTGTAAATGTGAGTTGACTGTGTCCCTCAGAGTTGTGGAAAGATATAACACAGTTTAGACAATGACATGTATAAATATAACTTGATATGTCAGAAAAATGACACATGATTGACTGGCACACTCAGTAATGAAAGATGTTAAGCTTAAGCTGCCATCCTATAATTTTCTGGTTTGAATACCTGATGAAGTGCAAGTTAGAAAGTATCTTCCAGGCAATAGCTTTTGACCTCATTAAGACAGAATGGTTGTTCCTCAGTTGCCTGCACATGTTGCATAACCTCTAGTAAAAACCATGTTTTCTAACTGGATGAAAACCACTGTAGAGGAAGATGAAAAAAAAATCAGTCTTAAGAAAATTACCAAAATCATATGTTCAGAAACACACAATCCACAAGATCCAATTATTTGATCTTTTCGTGTTGAATATAGCAGCAAAATCTATTCCAAAATAGCCATTTTCCAATAGGTCTTCAAACTGAGAGGATCCTAACATATAATCTCCTCCTTATTTTAAATGTCATTTACAGTCATATTAAAACATAGGGTTTTCATATGGGCATATTTCTGAAAGGAAATGTACCTTTATCAGTGTATAAGAAGACAGAAGTAACTTGAGGACAGCTCCTGTTTTGTAATCCCTGAATGAGATCTACCAATCCCCATGGATTTTCTCAGCTAATACTGAGGAGCAMGAGAGGCATCACTGCCATTTCCAGTCAAAATCCAGAATTTGCCTTCTCCTTCCTCTCAGCAACAGTTCTTGTCAGCTTGAATTACGCATGCATAACACACACTGAAAACCTTACTCTGTGGTAAGCAGGTCAGGTTGATTTTTCTGCTATGAGTTGGTTTAATAAAAAGATTGGAATGCTAATTCAGGCCTTCATGTCCCTGTTAGTTAAGGGCCTCCAGGAAGTGTTTCCCTGGGCTTGTAAGGGGCTGGGGGAAGCAGGCAAGCAACCTGGCTTCTACAGCACGTATCTCAACTATGCTGAAATGTTTGTTTTGCCAGCTGTCTTATTATATAGCTTGTTAGTGAAGTTGTGGAAAATCAGGCCTGGCTTATGCTAAGGAAATTGTTCCAGAGTGTGATGTTATAGCCTGATAAACCTCAAGAGGAGGCACAAAGAAATGGCAATGGAAATGAAACAATAGGAGACAGCCATGAGTGGACAAATGCTGAAATTCAGAAACAGCTGAAATACTGTGTTGCTCTTCTGGTTTTAAAAGCACCTTGCATTTCCATGGCATCCTCAAGGGAACCCCTCTCTACCTATCACCATTCCCAAATCCAGATAACACAAACCTGTCTACATACTGAGGATTTTCCTTTGAAATTTGCTAAACACTTCAGCAAATACAGCTCTACATCATCTTATGCACTTCTTTGCTCTTTCTGGCCACAGTGTTACTTTGCAACTTCTCATCATTCTTAGATGCCACCATTATCAAGGGAAACCTGCAGGCTCACTAAAATTCCTACAAGCCAAACCAGCTGCTCGCAGTACATTGCCTTCATGCTGCTTCTTTGTTTGGGATATTGTACATTCGGGCTTCATATCACTTCTCTGATCAAACAAGTCTCCCAACACTTCTTGCATGGTGATGTGCTCCCTGAGAGATGGCTCATCATTTCACACTGCTCTCAGCTCCTTACCTGCTGGATTTCTTGAGGCAATGGGGAATGTCTAGGGGATGAGGAAGTTTCTCCAAACCTGATTAACTACACAGAGATTTGTATTAACTGCACACCACAGAATTCTGGCCCACATATGAAAATCCTGTAACTTCCTCCTAGCTTTGTACGATGCCTAGAACACTAATACAATTGTTAGAATAACATTGCCTGACTTGCTTCCGGTTTCTGAGGCCTTTCATTTGGTCTCTTGAAAGACTGCAGTTCCTCTGAGAAAAAGAGAATGGCAGAAGTTGCTGCAGAACAAATTTCTAAAGAGATGATTCCAAAACTAGAAAGATTTCTTTATGCTTTAAAATCCTTTTGTTTTCAAGAAGATAGCAACTGAAAAATATTTAACGAATTTTTGTATTTTCTGCTTTACACCCCAATTGGAAAGTGCAAAATGGCTATGACATCTTTTAACTTAAAAAAAAAAAAAGATTACTATAGTTAGTTCCTTTGGTAATAATTTCAAAAGAATGGCAGAAGTTTGGTTTTGTTCCCAAGACAAAGATTAATTTTGTTGTTAAAGACAGTGTATAGTGCCATCAAAGGCAGAGGGCTATAATAGTGAGTGGCTGTTATGTAGGGCTGGGGGTTGTTTTTTCTCCTTGATATGGCTCATACTCTCTTCAGTAGACATGACTATTGATCTGGCACTTACTCCTCCAGAGCTTGTTGTTAGGGTTCCTGACCTGCAAGCTTCACCTTTCCAGATCTCTGCCAGCTTAAGAACGCCACAGGCATAGGCCAGTAACAATCCAGTCAGTCTGCCTCCAGAACACACCTCGAAAGGCTAGCCCCACACAAATTACGAACAAACTCTTTATATATACATATAGACAGACCCACACACACGCACACACGCGTGTGTGTGTATATACAGAATGGGAACATCTCTGCCATTACGAGAAAGCAAAAATCCGAGTGGCCTATCTCCCCCTGTATGTTTCCTTGCTTGCCAGAGACTTAAATGGTCTGAGAGCATAGGCATGTTGCTGAATTGGTCAAAGACCCGTTAGTCTTTTGTAGTGAAATAAAACTCACCTTAATGTACTTTATGGAACACTTTTCCTGCTGTCCTAGAACCTGATATTGAGGTTATCGATGTGACTCTCTCACACTTCCTCATTTCCTACAGATCTTTTCATAGAACTTCCATAATGTGTTGACATTAATCTCCCCCTGGATAGCCATGCACACCACTGCCATCACCATGGGAGAAACCCACTAATGCCACTCCTTGTCTCAGAGACTTGGGCAGAATTCCACCTGGAACTCCTTTGCAAACTCATAGGCACTGTCTAGACTTCTCTTGATGTCACCTTTGGTATCCTTGCTTTGAAACTTTGACTCAATATATTTGCTCTTGCCTGTTATTATTTCCTGTTCCTTCAAAATGGTAAGATGGACCTTTCTTYCTGGAGGAATCAAAATTAAATATGAACAACTTCTGATATTTCTTCTTTCCATAGAAAGACTGGAAACCAAGAAATGGCAAAAGATAAGGAGAAAACTCAGTAGCCTTATCTTTTTTTTTTTTTTTTCCTCTAGATTTCACTAGGAGGGGATAGAGTGAATGTTGTGAGAATTCCAAAGAATTGCTGATATTAACTCATTGGCAGGGAAACCAAAAGCCTGTTACTTGAATCATCTCCCATTTGAAAGACAAATTAGGGTAACAGCTGTTGCAGCTGAGACCAAGAAATACAAATTAGTCAAGAGCATGAACCTTTGATCAGGTGTGTGGAAACAGTGTGCACAGTATAGAAAACTCACTTACCCAACTCTACTAGAATTTTACAATAAGATAACTGTTTGGTATGTTTTAGTGTTCTCTCTAGGGCAATTATTTTTTTAGGAAAGATACTAAAGGGTTTATGGACCAGATGATGATTACACACTTGCACTTGAAGACCAAAGACAGTGATGGCATAAGCACTGAGTTTGGCACTAGCAGAGATCTGGATGGTACTAATGATATAAGCTACAACATTACTTACAATAAACCTGACACAGATACCAAAAAGGTCTGTTACCATTGTTCAAGGCTGTGCCACTATAAAAATTCAAAAACTACTAGGAAATGCAGGATACCTTTCCACATTTCACTAGTCAAAGAGGCAACCACTTTCAAGGTGTCCAATTTGTTTAACATAGTATATTTATAAGTTTGTTTGTTTTGTTTTTAATCTGGTAAAAACATGGTATTTCTGTTCCAGCTTATTGCTGAGAACTACTATGTCTTTTTAGACTGTATCTTAACCTAGGACAAACAAAGTACCATTCCTTATTCTTTAACAAATTTGTATTCTTATTGTGTAAAGCTAGTGAGCCAGATTCAGACTGCTGTAAGAAGGACAAAGTAAAATCAAAATCTGTGTGAACTTTTCCTTCTTTCACCCAAATGGAATTTCTTCTCATTCCATATGTATTTTTTTTCCGGTATATTTGTAAATCAGGGTGAAAAAAATTTGTGCTATCTGTGGACCTGAGATAGTTTGAAGTGAATCTATTTCTAGTTATTTGCTTTAGTCATAAATTGCTATACTTCAGTCTCAGGTATGTGTATTCTATCTGAAATTCGTATTCCTAATTCTTTATTTAAGGTTGAAATAAAACTCTTCTTTAGGCACTCATTTATATCATCAAACATGAAAGCATATCACTTGATGGAGTCAGTGTGTCACTTTCAATGAACCTACTTTTTTCAGCTTCTGCTAAATTTAAGTAAAAAATAAATGTAAAATGTTTTGAGCCTACAGAGTCAGGATCAGATAGTCCAATTGTCTTAATACTTACTTAATTTCAAAGAAAAAAAAAAAAACAAATGCTATCAGTTATCTGATACTCTGGACTGGATCTGTAGCGAGAATTTGAATCACATTATCTAGAATAATCTGTCAGCCACATTACACAGCTGTAAACCTCATCCCAATCCCACCATACCTTGGAGTTTGTATCCCTGGTGACTACTACTATTTTGATCATTGTAATCTTGGCTCATCTGGATTCTGACTTGTCATTTAAGTCTAACACATAACCCATGATGGAAGACCAAAAATAAGTTAAGACTTGCCATATCAGACTTTGAATTGCATATTCAAATCAAATAACTTGCTCTAAAAACATGGGCCAGGAAGGAGATTTGTGACTTCAGTCCAGAGCCAGAACAGGTTGTTACATGTACTTCTGTACAGAAAACTAATTAGTATCATTTTCAGGTGATAGTAAACATGAAAATCATACCACTGTTAGAAAGCTCTCTTGCAATCTCTCATACTTAAATATAACTTAGAAAAGCTATGAATTTGCTCTTGCTTCGCTCATTTATTCTTCTTGTAATGCTGGCCTTACTTTCAGGTAATCTTTCTTAATTAAATCAATTATTCTTTTTCTGCCTGCCACTTCCTTAACTTTTCCTCCTATTTTGTTTTCCTTTTTAAAGAACTGTGGTTGCTAATCAACATTCTTCAACTGTTTCCCCTCAGTTCTCATGATGTATTCGTCTCCTCACAGGAAAAACAGCTGTCTCTTTAGACTTCAGAGATTAAGAAACTTTAAAGTATTCATTGGTGGTTATTTATCACTTCTGCTGTTTACCATACAGAACCTCAGTATGACAAGCTCTGTAAAAGATCTGTGTATGTCATAACATAATGAACATTTAATCAAAATACTCAGAAAATAAGCAAGTGGTGAACAAACAAGCTCTAAAAAAGGATTAAAAATCTTGAGGTTTCTTTTGTTGTTGATTTCTCAAATGTCTTCAAATCTTTTTCCCTGCTTGGCCCATCCCTTCCACTCTCCAGTGTATCAAACTGCTCTAATACTGACAATTCAAAATTACTTTCTTTCATCTTGACTACCTCACGTGTAGTTTCCACGCAAGTCAGTCTCACTTATAGCTAGCAGAAAAAAAAAAAAAAAAAGTCCACTGTGATTTAAAAATGTGTCATAGTCTGCAGGATTTTTGGAAAGCATTTAAGATCTACTGGCAGTATTGTATAAGAAACGCATTAAGCTTTACGAGAACATTCTAGCTGTGCTGAGGTTATGCAGTGTTTGGTAATACCTATTTAATAGATACCAAAAAAGAGGAATACTTTTTCATCTAGTTCAGCACGAACAGTACATTGTGAATGATCTCTTTTTAGGGAATCAAAAAACCTTTTACTGAAGTAATTAAAGCCAACATTGGAGATGCACATGCAATGGGACAGAGGCCCATCACCTTCCTTCGTCAGGTAAGAATATTATAAAATACTATTTCAAGTTCTATGGCATCTATAAGAAACTGTGTTCAGAGACACTGGTTTGCTACAGTAGTTTATGACTAATGTGTATTCCACCTGCTTAGCTTTAATTAAAAGCCCTTGCTTCTTTTGATTAGATTACCAAGAAAACCTTATAATCTGAGTTTGTGTATTAATATGAATCATTCCTCAGGTGAACTTAGACTTAAAATAATTCTTTCATAAAGAATGGCAAGTTTTGATTTCTGAGTTGAACTTCTGTAACTTGCTTGCAGCATCTCCTCTCTAAATGTAGTAATTCACCTTCCTTGCACTTCAGATCATTCCCCATCCATCCTTCCTCCTGCCACCTCTCCTGTATTATCAGCCAGCACATTCATTGTCAGTAACGCAGACTTTAAAAAAGAAAGTGGTTGTGTTTAAGGGAAAAAAAGCAAATCTCTTTCTTAGTTTGACAGCATCCTTTAGGTCTGCATGCAGGTGGGTGTAGCTAGTTGCACTGCTACTAGCTTTGTGCATTTCACATCTGGAAAAGCTGGTTTGTAGATTAACTTCTAGGGAGGAAGACAGCAACAGAATCCACCTTTTGATGTGTTATTCCTAAACAACAAGCAAGTTTTAAAACTAATATTGGATTAGTTACCGAGCATTCCCTACATGCACATGTAGATGCTGAGTATAATATAAACTCAGAGAGTTTCAAGCCAACCTGGAGCCATGTCAAACTGGGGGTTATACAAATCCAGATGATGAGACTGGAAAATTAAGCCATACGGCAAACTTTGTTAGCAAACTAGAAAGACCAGAGCTTCCTACAAATTAATTTAGACCCAATCTTCATATCCAATGTACAGACAGATTAATTCTTTAGTCACCTTCCCACAACTGCCTGTCCACATTGCACTATGCAAACATATAAATGAGACAGGTTAGAGCAAATTAAAGCTGATTTCAAGCAAGATCTCCAGATTCTTTTCTTTGTGTCTGATATTGCTTCATAAACTTATTTTCCTAGCTCATGTTTCTCCTTTTGCTATGTTGTATATCACCACTTTTTWAAAAAAATTAAATATTTCCTACAGCATAAAATTGGTAAGAACAAGCAGTTATTTTCAGGAAGGATTAGAAAAAGCAACTAGGGCTTCAAAATTTGATTCTATTTCTCAGTTCTGCTCCGTACTTTAATTCTCGATCTCTTGTCAAGAAAGTGGGAAATAACTAACAATAGGCAAAGAATGGAGGATAGAGATGTTAAGATGGTTCCTCTGCAGAATAATTAACTGTGTTTTATTTTGTTAGCACTATGTGTAGCTCACTTGGACTCCAGTCTTTACCATCTGTAATACAAATAGTTAATAGTTCTATAACTGCTTTTATCAGCAGAACTTGGAACCTAGTAAGATTTCTTCACTTCTGAAGCACTAAGCACTACCCTTAAGAAAAAACAAAAACAAACAAAAAACTCCAAAACCCCCAAACCTGCAAACTATTCATCAATAATCTTTGTTTTGAATCAGCTAGTAATCATGATCTTCATTTCCAAGAAAAGTTAACATTAACATTACCAGCTTAAAACAACCATTGAGCAGTAGCCAATTTACATAGTTTTCTTGGCAATCTAGGTAGTGGCACTGTGTACATACCCAAACCTGTTGGACAGCCCAAGTTTTCCAGAAGATGCCAAAAAGCGAGCAAGACGGATCTTGCAGGGCTGTGGAGGAAACAGCTTAGGTAAGCATCTGTTTCAGTTAATTCAATTTGTAATAGAACCAACTAAAATGGTTTTAGTATGTGCAGTGGTGAAATTTCCTAATCATGTTTTATTTGGTTATAAGTCAAATGGGAGCTAGCCTATGGCAAAATAATAGGCAGAGATACACAGTATGGCCTACTGATAAGAGGCAGTTATTAATAGCACAGATTTTTGATGAACCTTGGCATGTAAGAGGACAAGATGAAGATTATACAGTTATGGAGCCCTCACCACAACAATATCAAGGCATAACCATAACAGAATGCTGAGCTTTTTTGTATTCGATAAGTAAGTGGCAGAGTACTACATTTCTATAAATATATCTATTCATTGTTATTGTTCCCATGGCATCTGTTAATCCTGAACTCTGACAGATAAGTCTCCTGCTAAATCAGGTAGGACTGTTCATTATTTTATCATCTCTAGATGTTCCCTCCCTCTTTGCCAAAGAATCTACTGTCCTTTTAACCATGCCAGCAATCAACAATGTATGTCCATCTCAGCTGATCCAGTTCATAGTCCTCCTTCTTAATTTTAAACCATCAGTCAAAATATGTTTGCCCGGCTATGAACTGGGGTATCTGAAACTCAGTTAGACATGCTGTTTCATTGCCTCAGGTATGAAGGTGATAATGCCCTCCAAAGAGAAAAGCAAATAGCTGAACGGTGATAGCTTTTTACTTTAGCCCAGATAGTTTTAACTGAAGATATCAACCTCTATTTCTCCAAGGCAAAATAACCCTTGCAAGAACTCAGTTCTTCAACCACTGATCGTCCAGCAGTGTATGCACACACATACACATAAATAAATACAAGCTTTGCATACTCATACTCAACAGAGAGGCAATATAAAAGCTGTCTCCTCTCTTCTTTATTCGTGATCATCCAACAACTGGACTGTTCGCTTGTATCTGAAAAATGCCATTTCTACTTTAAAGAGAGGGTTGCAGCCACAGGGTATGGCAAAGAATCTGGCACACTTAATTACCCTCTTTCAGGTACAAAAAGAGGTTAACATTTCAGGTGACATTTCAGAGGACATATTAGAATAACTGACATATCAGTCTTTGTGATTTCAGTGCCTATTTGCATTGGCATATTTTGAGATTAGGTGCTGTGGAACTTTATTAAAAAGCAAAGCCTAAATAGTAGCTACATTAGCAGTCTATTACCCTTGGAATATTCCTAGTAACACAGGCTTATACAGAATATATATTGTCTTTGCTTTTTTGCACTGATTTTGTTTCTATAGGTAGAACATAAAAAATACAGGGAAAATGTGTAGCTTTGTTTTGCAATCCACAGGACATTTCAGTCACTGTTACATACTTTTGGAATAATTAATCAACAGAGTACTTGTTGGCATGTAAGAGTTACTGGGGATATTTTGCCTCAATCTTTCTTTGTAGTGCTTTTCTGATTCATATTACTTGCAGGGACATGATGAAAGTTCTTAAAATGCTGGTCTTGGTCCCATGCTTCTGGAATAGAATGAAAGGAATTCAGCCTTGGATGATATTTCAGAAATATGTTGATTCTGTAAAAATCCCTTTTTCAGTAGAAGACCACACATTTCAAGTAATTTGCATTAGCTCAATAGGCATGGAGAAAGCAGGCCTGAAGCAGTCTTAATATTCGAACAAGATTATCATTCTGAATACACCTTTTTAATTTCAGTGGATAAACAGAGGTTCTGTAAGTCAGTGTTTGGAGTCTAACTGATTTTTTTCCTGATATAATATGTACCAAAGAGCAAATGCCCCTCTAAATTACTGAGAACTGTGAACACTGTAGATGTTTTTCATCTGTTCCACTGGTTTATACCTTCTCTCCACCTCTCATGTCTTCAATACCACAAATCAACCACTGTTCTTGGCCTTAGTTGCAGATCAGTCTCTGTATAGCATTCCACATTTGAGGTGGGTGGATGTACAGCTGTATGGAAGTTATTTCTATCACCTTGTTGATATTTTGACACCTGGTCAAGAAACAGAAACTAGCTTTCTTGAAAAATCAAAGGTCAAAAAATGATCCCTCCATGTAGCCTTAAGTGCTGTGTTTCCCCAAGATTTGGCAATCCAACATAGAAGTGGCTTAATTACATATGTTCAAGTTATTTGAATGTTGCATATACATCTTTACCTATGTAAAGTATATGGCCTATGTAAGTATATTCATTGTGTTGTGTTGTAAATATGAATGACTGAACCACTGGGTATAAACTAGGATAACCTTGCTTCCCAACAAACATTCATTTGGCTAAGCCCTACTTGTAGTATGTTGTTATTCACTTGCCACATATGAATGCTCAGACATATCCTCAGGTTCTGCTCTGTTCAGATACTCTGGGGTTCTTTTGCCATCGCTTGTTTTGCATATGGGATATCTATCATATCTTTCCAGGCAGCTGAGAAATTTGTAGCTCTCCTATATGTAAAAACAATATGTGCGCATGCAGCCTTTTTGGATTAGGTTTAAATTTTTATTCATTTGCATTCTACACTACAAACTGATGGGTTCTACTAAAGTTATCAAATGAGTACAAATAAGTGTAAAAGACCTGAAAATTGAATTCAGATCTYCCCTATATCCCCACTGAGTTATAAATCCTTTTAAATGTGGGTCAGAGTTTTTCTTTGGATGGTGGAAGAGATTAGTGATAAACCTAAGTAAACCTAAGCCCAGGTAAACTGTGTGATCAGAACATTTCTTTTTCCCTTTCCTGCCCTCACCAGTGCAACTGGAAGAAAATGTTTAGGGCTGCCAGTAACTAAACCTGTGGCTTCACTCTCTTCATTCTGTGCTTCACAGCAGACACAGATAATGCAGTTTCTGAATGGCCTGCTGACAGGCTGTCTACACTAACAGTTTTACCTTTCATATCATCTTTGTATATTGTATTTCTGGGGAAGAAGCTTGCTGCTTGGTTGGGGAGTCAAGAAAGAGTAAAAACTCAGCAAGGAGGAAGATATTTTCATACTGAAGTCATTACAGGACCTGTGGATTGAGACCRTATTTAGACTAGGTCTATCAGAATTTTTCTAGCTCTCAAAAGGAGCCCAATACAAAATGACAGCTTAGTTTTGTTCTCCTACTCTAACAACAGCTTCTTAGCGCTGGTCCAAGATCCATGCATAGACCCAACGTACCTTTTAGTCCTGTGGAGGTAAATTTCTAGGACTTCAATGTGTGCAACTGTGCACTACTTACGAAGGTTCTTTGTCTTCATAAATTATGCTGCTGCAGAAATAGAGCAGATCTATTATCTGGTTATCAGGCTGACCACTAACGTATAACTGGGCCCTGAAAGTTAAGTCAGGTACAATTATTCCACTCCATCCAGCACRAAAAGAAGATCCTGCAGCTTCGCGACAGTGTTCTAAATTCAGTGTACACTTGTCACTTCACTGTCCATCAGTCTTAGGCTTTGTAGCTTGAATCCATTCCTCACCTTGTCTGAGGCTTATTTTACTCTTTATTTTTTTGCACATGTTCAGCAATGGTGCACATAGGATCTAACATCTTACTTTATACTAGTCATGCTCTGTAAACTTCACAGGAGGGTTGTATATTGGGGTTACACTAGGTATTTCTGCTGTTTTCAGTTACTACAAGTAACAGAAAAGCATTTGTGGCAAATGCTGTGGGGGGGAGAAGGAAGCAGTTTAAAGTTTTTTGTTTCTCAGACTGTGGGAGGAAATGGTGTTATATGCTTTTTATATTGCAAACAGAAATCTTGTATTTTAAAAATAAGATTTTTTAAAAGTTATTTTCCTTCCTTCTACACATGCTACCTCTGTTCTTTGTTTCCATTACTGAACAGTTTACTTTTAAAGTAGGTTGCCCTTCTCAGGTAGATTCCAATGTAAACAAAGTGACTGGAAGATAGTCAAAATGTGATTGCAGTCCCATTTTGCAAAACAGTCTATAAATCCTTTTTACCAATTCATTATCTTATTTTTGTATTTCCGTGATACTTATTATACTTGCCTAATCACAAATGAATTATTTTTGCAGTTCTGTTTTCCTCCACCTTGAAAAACCTTGGGGATCCAAAGCTCTCATATTTACAAACTTCTTCGTACACTATCACCTCAGGAATTTTGCTAGCTACAGCAAATCTGATATGCATTGTACTCAATTATCTCACATTCTGTATTTCACAGGATCTTACAGTGCCAGTCAAGGCATAAATTGCATCCGTGAAGATGTTGCTTCATATATTGAAAGAAGAGATGGAGGAGTTCCTGCAGATCCAGATAATATATATCTTACCACTGGTGCAAGTGATGGCATTGCTGTAAGTGTTAAAATTAAATCTATCTCTTCTTAGTATAAACTATAATAAATTAGTTACCTAGAAAATACAGATCTCTTGTATCTCTGGCCTCATGAACTCCTGTGAGCTTGATCTAATGGATACTGAAGTCACATTAAGTGGATATCCAATTGTGTAGATGTAAGACACTAGCTCAGAAATAAGCTGGTAGACACAAAGTATCTTTACATACACTAACTAGTATCTTTTATTTGGGTAGTGCAAGCCACATAGGCAGCTAAATATAAATTAGGACACTCAGATCATTCAGACTGTGTCCTCAGCAGTTAAGATGCATAAGCACTGAAGCACTGAGGGTACAAATCACTGGGAGAGAGGAGAAGAGGGAATGACCTCGGAGATGAGAAGTTACAGGAATTCTTCTAGTAAACTGCCTGCTAATGCAGACTAATGCTGGTGAAAATCCCCAAGATTTCAGAGCCAGTTCATTTGGGAAAAACTTAAACCTTAGGTTCAAAGATGGACCTCAGTTAAGAGAGGAGTAACTCTCTCTTAGATTTCTCCTTTGCACAGATATATTTCCTGACATTGCAACAACAAGTATATTCTTTGCTTCTATTAAGGCAGCCTTTTTTAGCTTGTTTGTAAAACATTTTTAAAATGACATCTAGTGGCAGAGTTCAGAATGACAATGTTCTGACATGAACAGCTCTGATCTCTTTAGTGAATTGGATTTCCAGAGTTTGTGATGCCAAGGGTTACACTGGCAGCTTGTCAGGAATGGCAGCATATCATATCAAATCTGTACCATGCTTATTTGATTTTGCCAGGAATGAAAAGCCAGCAGTATATTTAGTCTCATTATTTGGCGTTTCCAAGGACAGAACAGCTATTTATTCAAAACTTGGCAAGGGATGGTGTTAAAGACTTTTTAAATTTGCATTTAACCCTGATTACACTTTTTGAATGCTAGATATTTAAAAACTCATAGTGGATATAAAATGATGATGCTTACAGATCATTCGCTTAGCAGCTGAGATAGCATGTGATGAGAGGCCCAGAAAGGCAGATTCTGTTCTAGAACCTGTGAGAAATTTAAAGCATATGCAATATTGCTGTTACATCTGAAGTGCTATTTTTCTTTTTACACTATCAGTTAGATGTTGATAAGGATTCCTGCTTTAATTGCACCTGCCCTTCAGAATTCTCCCTTGATCATAACAGCAAGAAATCTCCCCATTTACTGCATCAAATCCACTCTTTCATCTGATTCACATTAAAACATATGGATGCAAACACACCCTTTGAGCAGAGGTAAATGCTCTGGGCTGACCTCACCATAAGCATTACATTTCTGTCTGTATCTTCTGGGTGTAAGCTACATATGATACAAATAGATATCCATCCTAAGATATACAGATTGTGGGCTCTTGTATTACTCAAAGATGAAACCATAACACCAGTCTCCAGCTTTGTTCCCACCTGGCCACTCTTGCTCTTAATCTGAAACAGTCTCTGTTCAGTGGAGAACCTCCATGTGGCCCAGCTCTTATTTCTGATTTCATTATTGGCCTCTTGTGCTTAGAGATAAAAGGAGTGGAAGGTAATGAGCAACAGCTTGCTGAGGGTTTTTTTGCTTACAAACTTCAGTTGGGCACAGTAGAAAATCATGATCTTGATACTCCTGTTCCCAACCTTCCTTCTAGTATTGTGCTCAAAATTTTTTCCTAAATGTAGCAGTTGATCAGATGTGATCTTTAGAAGTTGTGACATATAGAGAAATTCCATTAAACTTAGTTAGATAATTCATTCTCAATCAGCTAGTAGCTTCCCTTGAAATAAGTAGATATCCTTTGATATGGGAAAATGACTCTATGCTTTTAGAAATCTACTTTAACTTGATTTTTTAGGAATCAAAACCAATAACTTTTTTCTTGCGTATATTATTAATTCTGGTGTGTGATTTATTTTTTTTTTTTAATTTTAATTCCTACTTTTTCCCCAGACAATTTTAAAGATCCTGGTCTCAGGAGGTGGGAAATCCCGAACAGGAGTGATGATACCTATACCACAATACCCCTTATATTCAGCAGCCATATCTGAACTAGATGCTATCCAGGTGAACTACTACTTGGACGAAGAAAATTGCTGGGCCCTAGATGTGAATGAACTTCGCCGTTCTTTGAATGAAGCTAAGGCATACTGCAATCCAAAAGTCCTCTGCATAATCAATCCAGGAAATCCCACAGGTCTGCAGCAGTTCATTTAAATGGATATTTTTAAGTTCTAACCCCCAACTCCTCTTTTTCATTCATCTGACATTGCTAGCAAATCCTAAATACATGTCAAATATGTAAAGCTGAAGAGATCAGTGCTTTTAAGTGAGACAGTATGCCATACTATAAGAAACTTATCTTCAGCATCGTGAAACTACAGGCATCTGGGGAGAGGAGGGAACAGGTTTACTGTTTGTTGGACCACAGTTGGAGCCATTGCTTCCAGTGAGCTTTTCAGACTTGTGGAGTGTGGTGACCTTCAGTCTTTATCAAAGATCCTGTCTCTGAGGTGACCTGCAGCCACTTGACTCTGAGAAGCAATGTCTACAGATACACTCTCAACTAGGTGACAACTACTCTCTCTCTTAGATGATTCTTTTTGAGCAGTGGAGCTTGCTTAGTTAGCAACTAGCTCTTGCCGTCCCAAATTATTTCAAACAGTAGGGTCACTGCTACTCTTGCACAGGTTAGACTCTGTGAGGCAGTATTTTGCCTTCCCACACTCAGTTGGAAGATTCCTCCCTAGCATAGAGGCAATATTCCTGCAGAAGCCCTAGGGCTCTCACAGGATTAAGCAGAACCTTAAATTTTAAATGATGTGACAAATATGGAAGGATTAGGACTCCTTTCAGTCCCCTTTACCATGCTAACAGGAATAACACTTGCCGATGAGATCTATTGCTTCAATCTACTTAAGACTATGAGAACAATTCAATTGTCAGTATATCATTGCACTCATCACTACAGTATTTATTAGCATTATTTTACATTGATATTAATGGCTTGGAGACAGAAGACAAGTTAACAAAAAACTTAAAGTGAGAGTAAATAGCTGTAAATGATCTTCCTGCTGCTTGTCAGATGAACTGCAGTGAACACCTATATATTCATACCTCATTGCACTTGTGAAGAAAGGTGCTTGAGCCAATGTCTTACTTAGCAGCTACAATGAGTTAGAAAGGCATAATGTCAGTTAGTGCAGCTTAGCTCACAAACAGGAACATAGTAAGGCAACTTCTTGCAATTATCCATCCATCTTCTGACTAAACTACATTGTGAAATAACTTGCTTTTGTTCGTTTAATCATCATGCATGTACAGATTTCAAATGATACACAGACTACTCTTAATAAGCTAATGAAAAATTAAGGTACTTCACACTCACTTTGCTTGAATTACCAAGTCACCTTGATTCATAATTCCTGCAAGGATGCTCCTTACTTTCACACTGTAATGAATTGAATTCTAAAATTCAGTAGCTCTTTTCTGAGAAAGAGGGGTATCTTACTGAACAGCTAATAGTCTAACTCAGTCAAGACTAAGATGATTTGCATATATTCTCTACTAACTTTGTTCCTCTTGCTTTAAAAAACAAACTATAGGACAGGTGCAAAACAGAAAGTGCATTGAAGATGTGATACACTTTGCTTGGGAAGAAAAACTTTTTCTTCTGGCTGATGAGGTAATGGAATAGTCTCTTCTCTCAAAAGCACAGCTAAGAGTAAGTGTATGAGATGTAACCTTTTGCCATGTGTGGTAGTGGTATTTTTTAAGTACAAGGAACAGATTCTCTGTTATCATATTAAGACATGAAAAAAAAATCAAGATGGATTAGTATGAGAGGAGGCTTGATCTGGATTTGAACTAGAGAGAAAGTATTGTTTCTTCAGCAGGGACACAAAAAGGGAACTTGGCTGGAACTGACCTAAAAATCTACATGATATTCAGACTACTTAAAATGAAAGAACCAAAAGGAAAATCAATTAAAAATATAAGAAAAGGTTAAATTATATACGGAAGTTCACTATTCTTCTAAAGGCTACACTATTAAGTGAACCACATGAGATAAAATGTATCATTATAGTAACTATTATTTAACAAAAACCTTGTGTCTTCTAAATGCTTTTAAGTGTTAATACTGTTTCTTCAGTGATCTGACTCTCTAAAAGGCCATCTTTTATCCCCAGTTGGGGGAACAGAGTGCATTAATGCCTTCTGACTGTTCAGGTTTACCAGGACAATGTATACTCTGAAGGATGCCAGTTTCATTCTTTCAAAAAGATTCTGTATGAGATGGGGCCCGAGTACTACAACAATGTTGAGCTAGCTTCTTTTCACTCCACCTCCAAGGGATACATGGGCGAGTAAGTCTGGTTATTATTTTTTTATTTCATCTTCCTCATTAATCTAGTTGGATAGCCTTCCCATATTAATGACCTGTGTCCTCTATTAATTTGAACTAAAAACTATTAAAAAAAAATTAAAGCACAGAGTAGTTTTCAGTTGTTTTCAAATCACTGAATAATGCAACATTACAAGTCTATTTATTTCGAACACCTAATGCCTTAGTCCTATGAAGCTGCAATCTTACAGGTCTAAACTAGCCCTGTGATATGGCCTCTTATAGACAAGTGAACAACCCAAGAATCACTGAAAATTTAATGTTACAAATGTTTGGGCTTGGTTGTTTTTTAGTGGGGAGGAGATGGAAGGAAAAGAGTTTTCAGACTAAATGAAGTTGCTACAGCCATATGCTCTTGTTCTGAAGAACAAACAATTCAAGTTAATGATTAACTTGTCTAACAGGGAGGCTGCATGTGCACTATTTTCTTCCTATGGGATATCAGGATTTAATGGCACAGTATTTAGTTCTATCTTAAAAGAACTGTTTCAACAACCTATATATTACATATTGCAAGATCTCATTAATTGTCTTTCCACTTTTGCAGTTATTTTCATTGCTTTTCCAATATTTATATACTCTAGGTTCACTGATCTTTTATGCTCACTCTAATCATAGATGCGGCTACAGAGGAGGTTATATGGAGGTCATTAATTTGCATCCAGAAATTAAAGGACAGCTTGTTAAGCTTCTTTCTGTTCGTCTTTGTCCTCCAGTCTCAGGACAAGCAGCAATGGATATTGTAGTGAATCCTCCAGTACCTGGAGAAGAATCTTACTCACAGTTCATAAAGGTCAGCTCTAATACGTTTGTTCTTTCGTGCATTTCCTAAACCTGTGCTAAATATTGTGAACTCAATATATGCACAGACCTGACATTTTTCCTTTCTTCACGGAGAATCCTGCAATAACCCCAGTTTACAGAACTATGAAGTGTATTTTAAATTAACTCAATATGACTACCTTTAGAAATATTTCTTATTCTTTTTATGATCTGGTTAGGAGCAAAAAAGCTAAGAAGGCTTTATCAAATCAGCTTTCTTGATGCTAAGTTTAGCCTCTCTCCTGTGTTTAGCATGAAAATAGGTAAGATTTTCTTTGACTAAAATCTAAGTAGGAAAGTAAGTTCAAATGCAGTTAAAAAGTCTGCTTTGTTCCAAGGTATCTAATGCCTTTGTATACTGAACAACATGGTATTTTAGATTAACGTATACAGTTTTTCACTTGTAAAAATGGAACTGAATCTGGCTTAGGAAATTACAGTACTGAGCTGGACAAAGGTTCAATTAACCTGGTCTCTAAAAACATCCAAAAGTGGATGCTCCGAAGAAGAAATAATGTAAGAACAGAGCATGAAGACAGAGGGACCTCTCCAGGTTACTATCTATCTACAGCACTTTGTAGTTTCAGATTTCCCCAATACCCTGCTAATGTAGCAAAACTGGCTGCTAATGTAGGCAAAAATACAGGAAATAGGGCATGATTCTTCCCAGTCTCTGACTACTTGGATTTCTGAGGCAAGGGTTGTGTTAGTAACCTTAAAAATGCCTCATCTACTGCCTTTTTATAGCTAGCTTTCACACACACCAAAAAAAAAAAAAAAAAAAAAAAAAAAGACTGAATGTATATAGAACCCATGAAATGTTGTCTGGTATCTCCCTCCCTCCTTCCAACTGCAAATTGAACAGGCAGAGCAACTCATTTGCTAGTAAACCATGCTTACCTTACCTCTCAAAAGTTAGTATTTAAGATGTGGGACACCTCACTTGGATAGTGTGTATCTGCTGCAGTATGAAATCTGCTAATTGTACTGTAAGAGGCCCCTTTCTGCACTGTTGTCTGTAAGAACAAGACTGGACTTAGATAAAACATCATTTCATTTGTTCTAAAAGCTCAGCAAAGCCCTAAAAGTGCCTAATTCCAAGTAGGCATCAGTTTTCTGTGGCAACTTTATAGTCCTTTCAAGTATGTCAAGCTCTGCACTTTCATTTTTAACAGGAAAAGGAGTCTGTTTTGAACAATCTTGCCAAAAAGGCCAAACTAACAGAAGACATGTTTAACAAGGTACCAGGCATTCACTGCAATCCACTTCAAGGAGCTATGTATGCTTTCCCACGGATCTTCATTCCTTCCAAAGCCATTGAGGAAGCAAAGGTCAGTCAGTTATTTTTTTTCTCCATTCCATTTTAATCTTCACACACTTGTGCCTGCTACTTTTAATGATAATTTTTATTCCAGAGAGTAAGCTCCTGTTGTTACAAAAGCAGTACTTCATTCACTATGTATGATCTTAAATATAACATGACCTATACTTAAAGAGAGGGAAGCAAAAAAGAAAATTTGAACACAGTAGTGAGGCTTCTAGGTTGAGAAGATGAATCAAGGAGGTTAGTGTTAATAAGCTTGAGTCACAGGATGGACAAGTAGCTGGACCTATGCAAATTCCAATTTCCTGCCCCTACCCAGGTTCAATAAGGCAGAATGTATGACAGGGATTCGAAATAGCTGCATGCTACTGCCCCTGCAAGAGAAGCACATTCAGCAAGTGAAGGAGAGATGGAGGGAGAATTTTTTACAGATTTTAGTTCTGTACAATAACTTTTTCATATTTGGGTCAATAAAGTATATCACTAAATGACAAGTCTTTCAGTTCCTAACTGTAGCTCTTTTACCTAATGCATAACAATCTTTTTTTTTTTTAAGGGAACAATATCTGCACAGCCGAGGACTAAAATACGGCTATTATTTTTCCAGCTGATTATGTGATTAGGCATATAACCTGCATGTTTTTAAGAACTTCCACTGTTATTAATCAGAAGACTTTCTAGTCAGCAAGATGCTTCAGGGAAAAAAAAAAGTAACAGCCAACAGATCTGGAACATCTCTCTCAAAATAATTTCAAATTGTCAAATGTCGGTGGCTTAGATTTTTGAGTGTATAATTTTGAGGCTTTGGCTACAAGCCAGTCAAGGAGAAGAATATAAATATCTAAAAGCTTTGTTTTGAAGTGAATGTTTTGTGTAGTCTCTTCATCCCCGTGCTGTTTAATTTGTAGCATGAATGCTACCATTAAGAATTGTTCTTCATCTATTTACCAGTAATGCAAGAGAAGGGTTCAAGAAAAGCTACCATGAAATTATATATATTTGGAGTATTTCGACTTCATTAATTCCAAAGCTGACATCCATTCCTTAGGCTCATAAAATGGCACCTGACATGTTCTACTGCATGAAACTTCTAGAAGAGACTGGAATCTGTGTTGTACCTGGAAGTGGATTTGGCCAAAGGGAAGGAAGCTACCATTTCAGGTACAGTTTCTATTGCTAACATGAATTGAGCTGTAAAAAGCTAAGTACCATCCTAGTACTTTCTCTCTGATTAAATATATTTTTTTTAATTTACATTGTCTCACTTTCTTCTGGACATTTTCTGTGGGTCTAAAAACTAGGTAGATGATTTGTTCTGCTTCATGAGCTATTCAGGTTTATACGGTGTTTTCCTGGCTTGCTAACATAGGTTTCTTCTATTTTTATTCCTTGACGTTTGAAACGCCTTCTCCACAAATACAAACATTAATAACTTATATTCTAATCTTTAAAGTTGACTAGGCCTTAGAAATGTTTCCCCACTTTCTCCAGAGGGGTGAGAGGGTAGGGTTAATCAGTATTTCCGTATGGAAAATTGTAACAGCTGCAATATTTTCCGCTTTGAATCTGCTCCTTGCATATGCTGCATAACTTTTCTTCATTTTACTGAACAAAGAAGTTGGACAAAACCTTCTGATACCCAGACTGTGAACAAAAACTCAATTGCTCTGGCTTCCAATAAGTAGCACTATTTTCCAGCTGAGCCACTGATAGCTGTAATTTATCATGGAATTCAGTCTTATTTGGTCTGAAGCAACAGAATAGAAGTTAGCTTTAGTTATGCTAGTTCTGCAACATAGATAGTTGGATTAGGTATCTCCAGGAAGGTATCTCCATTTTTTTTCTACTCCAGGAAAAAAATGTGCATTCATCTTCTACTAAATAGATGCAATTCCAGAAATAAGATAATACTGTACCAGTGTGAGAAAGTGTTTTGTTTGCATCCTCACTAACTTTAGCTCTTGCAAACAGTCTTATCAGACTCAACTTGATTTTCAGATCATACTGAAGAAGGAAAAAAAAGAGACTAAAAATTGCAGTTTTGGATGCTGTATTGTTTTAATGCTTCTGAATTTAGTTTTAAATTCAATAAGACATTTACATTTACTCATAACTGAAAGCCCTTGAACATCACAAAACTGAGTATCAACTGGCATAACTGCACCAAAAATGGAAAAGGACGTGCTGAGATGTCTTACTGATATCCTTTTTATCACTTAACAAAAATGAGTTTATTAATTCCTGTATATTAACCAATTGAAACCAAATGCTACAGTTCATTAATATAGTTCATTTAGATCATAAATGCAGAAAAATGAGAAATAGCATCAAAGCAGATATTAAACTTAACATATTACTAGCTGACCCCTAACATAAATCAACATCTGTGGAAAGATCTCACTTTAATTTGTTCTGAAGATAATGTGTTTTTTTTTTCTTCTTCTAAAAAATTATTTTTCAGAATGACCATTCTTCCTCCAGTAGAGAAGCTGAAGATCTTACTGGAGAAAGTGAAAGACTTCCACATACAGTTTCTTGAAAAATATGCATGAAATAGCTGTGGCTTTTTCCTCCCATCCCCTTCCCTTGAAGGCGAATGCAGAAAATGAAAAAAGAAGTGCTGAGAATGTGCTGTTCATCTAATTTTACTAAATCCAAAATAGATAGAACCTATCTCAGATACTGCTACGACTTACTGGACAATTAAGTTTAATGTCTGATATAGAAGACATTGTTACACCTTTTTTTTTTTTTTTTTTTTTAAGAGGGAGGGGAAAACGTGAAGAAAGTGGTAAAAGAGTCAGTAAATGATTTTGTGCCTTGATTGGAAGTTTCACTCTTGAACTTCTGGCTCAATACATTGGGGAAGGAAGCTGCTTACGAAAATTACTACTGTTGCTGTCTTTTAGGAAACAGAAATGCTGAGAGCAATTGTTTAGCTAGGAACATGTTTGCCAGCTTAAAATTCTACTATACAAAAATTCAAAGGCCTAGGTATTGTCTGGTTTCCTTTTTGTTTTTTCTTTTCGTTAAGTATGTAGTGTTTTCCAAATCTGGTAACACATGTAGGTACAGTACGCATGCTTATTAAAAAAAGAAATCTTTGCAAGATGTGTTTCAGTACCTTTGAACTTCTATTAAAAAAAAATGTCCTGCCGTCACAGCATAGTCTGAGCACAATACAGAGTTTTGATTGGAGAAGGAGTGAACACTATGTCTTCTTGAACTCTATTTTTATGGAATCGAAAAATAAAGAGAAACTCTAGTTCTTCTTATTCCTATGCTATTCAATGCAGATTCTGCCAGCATAAGACGAGAGCAGTGAATACTTTTTAATAACTCTATTTGGCAAATAAAAAAGCCAGTGAGTCTCCTGTTTATTCACATATTTTGCATATATAGAACCTAATAAGCTACTAATCTCAAAGCAGATATGAGTATTGTCAATCCTTTCAAATAGAGTCAAATAAAATACTACTTCAAATTCACTTTATCAATGGAGAGCATTTGTTCAGAACCACATGATTAGAAGACATGGCTGGCTTGAATCCAACTTGAATTGGCAACAGCTAACAAATGTTATCAGAAGAAATGCAGGGAGAGATTTTGTATGAAGAAAAAGATGTATTTAAAATGCAAGTGTCTTGCACTTAGCATAAAGTTGACAATAATACATCTTACTCTTAAATTTTCCACAGTCATATTGCTGGCTGAATAGTCTGAGAACCAGCTTCCTATTTAAGAATACAGCTATGTTACTCTACTATCTATGTTAGTTTCCCTGCACTGAGGAAGAAAGTTTCAGTCTTGCTACAGCTAGAAGTTTGATACCTTCTGCTAGGACAGATAAAGAACTGAAGAAACATAGTTTCCAGTATTCAGCCATTAAAGCATTAATATTTGTCAGACTTAGGCTTAGCATTTTGCCAAATTTCTTTATTAAGAGTAGGTCATTTAATCTATTCACTAATTTTAAATTATTATTTAGAAGTAAACTCATTAATGTCTACTAGCACTTTGTTAGGCTTCCTCTGTAGCTGCTTCAGCATGTTATGCTGATCCCTGTTACTAAAGCCAAGGGCTAGAGAGTCATGAATGAAAGATATGCCAATTTATTAAGATAAGAGATGTTGCCGATAACTACCCTTTCAACAGCAGCTACTAGTCTATGAAATAGCATTGGCAGTAGGTGTGCTTCTCATAGTTCCTTACTGAAGGCTATAAGGAAGAATTTAGCAGAATCTGCCAGTGGACAGAGGTTCATAAATGGAAATAGTTTGCTAGTAGACAAAGTTACTAGAGAGGTTGGAGGAAAAAAAAATCTACCTTTATCTTTGGAGGACAACAGACTGGGAACCCTTATGTTGCTACTACCCATTGGTAAATACAATCTTTTATCTGCTAGGACTATCCACCTAGCATCCTTAATATGCACTAATAAAACAAATCTGAAAAGCAAAAATGTAGTAAGAGGTCAGAATATTGATGTAAAAATAAGACAAATAGCACTTTCCTATTCTAGGAATGTGTCCAAATCAGATCTGGCTTTGGACTTGTAATGCAATGTAGATTGAAGCTGAGATTTAACAATGGAAATTAGAATATTTTTTTATATTTTTGTAACTACAGCTTTTTCATGGGGTAGTATTTGTAATCTAGTATGTCAATAAATTTTATATTTGCCTTGCATTTGCACCTGATACTCCTGGCAAAAATGTAAAGGTTTACAGATTTCTAATGATACTTCACAAGTGTCAGTGGCTTTTTGTTTTAAGTCAGGACAGCAATTCTTACGCTTTTAAATCAAAATATAACAGTAAACTAAGTTTTTTCTAAACATTCTATTATGGTGCCTTTTATGTTTCATCCATTGTAAGGGATAACACTTTGTTTTTGATGCATCACACATGGAAGGGTGGTGATTTCTATTGTCCATCCACAATATTTGTATGTACTGTGATAAGGTAAATGTGCATTTTTGTGGAACAATCCTATAAAGCTAAGAGGCTTATTTTCAATGCCTGAAATATTTCACTAATAACAGACAATCCTTACTTTTTCTAATGCATGCTTCTAGGTTTGGTTTTCCTACAGGTGCTCCTTACTATGGTACTTTAGATGTATGAGACTTCCAAATAATAAAGCATATATTAAAAAAAAAAAAGTAGTATTTCTCAATTTCCTATGTCACTAAAACAACATTTTCTGGATTGCACTATGAGGCATATAACTTCATGTTCAAACAAGTATTTACATTCAGATACTAGTATTTACAGTCAGATATATTTATCCATGTATCTAACTGAACTCATACTTTCCAGATCATCTAATTTATGTATCGCTCCAGTTTACGGACTCAAAATTTGTCACATCTGCTATTTCTTACCAATGCAGTACCTACAGAGATTGTAGTAGGCATGTTTTATGTTCATAATTAATAATATCCATTTCTGTAAGGAGCTGTAAGCAGGAGTTAACCAAGACATACATATTTTTTCATAGAAAGGATCAACCAGTTGGTTAAGGAAGATCAACTGAAGTGTTTGGTGAGAGGTTTGTTTAGTATTGTTGTTTTTTTTTTTCTATAAAGACTTCTTACAAGGGTTTTATGAGATTAAACTTATTGAGCAACACTATCTTCTTGCAGTGGCACCCTCAGAAGTCTTTCAGCGATGTTTATTTGGTAACTCAAAAGAAAATGAAGCTTAGGGAAAAGGAAGGTACTCCTGCTTCCTTAAACATATATGCATACGCCTGCAGCACCAAAAAAAAAAACCCCCAAAAACCCCAAAAAAGAACAAATAAAAATCTTGTATCAAATATTTGAATATTTTCTGGACCAGAAACTTATGTTATACTGCTGGGTTTTTTTTTTTTTTTGTTTGTTTGTTTGTTTGTTTTTAAACCAATACAAACATGGTCTGATATAAAAAGGCTATGTTATGGACTGTCAGTAGGGTTTTCTACAGCTTTGTTTTTGTTTGAGTGAGGTAGCGGGTCCCATCTGTTCAGTAGATGCTGACACTGTATTAAACACACAAGGAGATACAGAAGAAAGCTTTCCACTTTGGAGGGCTTGCTATGCGAACTCCCTAATGTCCTAAAACGTTCTCCCACATCCTCTCTTTGCAGATCCTTGCTCAGCAAATACAGGTTAGACCACATGTACCATACTTAACATACTGAAGCCTCTGGTATAGATTTATTTATTTGGATGCATATAAAATAAGTTTCTACAAGGAAATCTATTTTTAAGATGGCTGTGAATGTTTGTGTGTGTTAAATAGTAAGTATATGTAGACTTAATAAATCTAACGCTCCACATTATCATGCTTTTATTAAATACAGCCTTTACCTGACTATAATTTAGACCAGTTGTACCAATTTGCATCCGGCTGAGCAGGTTATTTCCGGAATTTCGCTAGCTTCAGAGCACCGAGCGTTGTGTTCGCCGAGGAGCTGCGGATACCGGAGCGGGGCCCCACGGCTGCCGAACGGGCTCCGCCCCACCGAGCCGAGGGCTCCCGCCCGCGGCCCTGCTCCCCGCGCCCTCCCGTTACTACTCACCGCGCGGCACCACAGCGGCGCCACCGGCCGCATCGCAGGGCCTCCGGGGCAGCCGCCGCCGTTTCGAAGTCACTAACACAAAACAGGAGATTTTTTTCCTCCTCTTTTCTGTCAGAGAAAAGCGTGTGCTGTCAGCAAAACGCAGCTGCGCCACCTCCCGCCCCAGCCCGCCGCCCTCCTGGCCGCCGAGGCCCGGACCCCCCGGGCAGCTCCCCCCCCTCGGCCGCCCGCGGGTGACCCCGCCCCGGGCGCGCAGGGGGAGGGCGAAGCCCCCGCTCCTTACAAAGGCGCCGCGGGAGGGGAGCGGCGCGCTGCGGCGCGGCGGGCTCGCAGCCATGTCCCTGAGGAGGCCTCTGGGCGCCGGCAAGCGGCGCAGCACCGACTCGGGCGTGGAGCCCGACCGCGGGGCGCTCTCCCGGGAGAAGAAGGAGCAGCGCATCGCGCTCTTCCTCAGCGACTTCGACC
>NW_028186150.1:3866347-3888137 GCF_003343005.1 Rhea americana
GCCCCGTTGGTAGCGCAGTAACGGTTTGCGGTGCCCCCCCCCCCCATTTGAGAGCTGTGATTGCCTGTGTGCCTCCAGCGCGCCTGCGCCGGGGGGGTGATGCTGCGCGGCCCGGCGGTGTCCTCTGAGCAGCCGGGCTCCTTCATCAGYCCGCCCTGAGGCAGGTGGGGTTGGGGAACTGGAAGCACACTGTGAGTCGCTCCGACTTTATCTGCCCAGTGCGAGACAGTGTTTTAACTCTCTCTGTGATCCAGAAGTGTTTATGCTTGGAAATACGTAGCACATGTGGCAATAAAGGCTTATCTTGTTTTTTAAAGCGAAGGAAAACATCCAGGAAATGAAGAAAGAACTCGATTCGCTTTTGCAAACAGCYGAGAAAGCATTTACAGTGGAGTTACTGAAGATGCCAATTGCCATCAGAAAAATGAAAAGAAAAGACTTGCTTAGTAGGTACTTGTGATCAAATGATGTCTATCAGYGACACAGACAGCGTTGCATCTTGATGTACTCTTGACCCAAGGAAACCTGTGAATTCAGGGACTTTTTAGAAAACTATTGCTGTGTCAGCTAAATGTTTTAGGCTAATCAGTAGTGACATTAAGTTGCAGATGAGCAGTAGGCACTCTTGATTAGCTACACTTGACCTGCAGGGTACAGCATTAGTAGATAATGTTGTATAAAGTCTGTACTTTCTTTTATTATGTATACTCATAAGTCATCTTACTTAAAGCCTAATGAGACAAAGACTAACTAATTTTCTGTAGTAAGTGATTCCTATGCTTAAACTTATGCACTTCTTTCCATCAGAATCCATTCATTCTTGACACTGAGATGATTTTGTTGTTTTTTCTTATTTGAAGTTTTTTATTACTGAGCCCTAATCATGTAGTTGTTTACATATGATGATGAACAAACAGCTTTAATATTAAACTTTGTATTTATGCAGCAGTTTAAGCTGTTGTAAACAGTCAGGATCAGATGTATATTCTGGTGAGATCTGATGCTTCTGGTATCTGCTTTGCAGCTGAAACTTGCAGGGGCTAGACAAAGATCAGACTCAAGACTCTTGAAGAACTTGAGTTTACCTACCATAAGCTTTTGCTGAGTAGATATTTTGATGCCTGTCTTAAACTTCTGTCTGAAAGTGTTAGCTTTGATCGGTACAATGTATGGCTTTTCCTCCTCCTCCTCCTCCTTTAGATTCAGGTTACATACTGTATGACTAAGCTTTATATCATGTATTTAAAGATTAAACACATGGAAATGAGCTTTTTTAAATTTATTCTTATTAAATGGAATTCCAAAACTGACTGTCCTATACCATTTGAATCTTGTTCAAATGCTAAATATACCCCAGCTAAAGTTAGCTACTTAAACAACTGTGTTCCTGAATTACTTGTTCAKTTTCCTATTCCATAAGGTAGGACCTATAGTTCATAATTAGTTCATAAATAAGCTATATATTCTTGTGTTACAGATTTGCAAGGACGGGAGGAAGTGGCTCTTGCTGCAGCAGTGGTAAGTGTATGTTTTCAAATTTTATCACAGCTTACAGCATTAGAAATCTGTCTGTGCTGTAAGGACTTAAGAGAAATGTTCATGCTTGGCTGTCTGTCTAACTACAAAATGATCTGAATAGGCTAGACAGACAGTCATGGTGCAACTATGAAGTTTATCTAAAACTTTATGGTTATCTGCAGGCACAAATTCAGAGTTTTATTCTCTTCCTTTCTTGCTCCGTGTATGTTTACAAAAAATAAACTGGTGTTTAGGCAGTCCCACTTCTGTCATTTTGTTTTACGTCCTTTTTTTGGTTCACTGGCTTTCTTAGGATAACATGCATTTACTGWGCAGAATCTATTGACTTTTTCTCTTGTGCGATAAATATTCTATAGACTGACTGCTCTCTAGAAGACATAACAAATCCAAAACTGGTGAGGACCAACAGCAAAAAAGGCAAGTCAATCTATTAATGTGTAGCTTGGCTCTTAAATATTTCTCTCATCTACTGGTGTGGGCTGAGCATTGGCTAAGTGAATGTTAAGCCCCAGAGGAATATGAGAAGGAAAAGCTTGTAACTAGTAGTATAGCATACAGGGCTCCCCAGCTTTGTGTGGAAGATCAAAATCTGTGCATTTAGGTACTTTAAAACAAGTGATAAGAGTACCTGCCCTTTGGATTTATCACTGAAAAAGTGGTGAGAAGAGACAGATTTAAGCAACTTGTTGGTGCCTCACAGAATAGCAGAAGAGCAAGGAATGTCATCCCTATTTTTCTGGTAAGTTCTGCTTTGACTTTCTGCCCATTGACATTTGTAAGGAGAATACTATTTCTCTTCATTTTCCAAAATATGCAGAGGGAGGACACTGACTGAGATGTAGTTCAATTTTGACTGGGGGTTAAAGGGTTATCCAGTGTCTTTTAACTGTCTAGTGCGTCACAGGGGCTATGACAAACACTAACAGTTTGCTTTGAACTCTGTGCCAGGCAGCTGACCATCAAATATTAAAACTGATATGTTGCTGTCAGTGGACAAATAGCCTTCACACAAATGAGTTTGAGGGGGTGTTCGTACTCTTCATAAAATGCTCTTTCTAAAATTTATTTTCTTTGTCTGCCTTTTAGTTAAGGTAACTACAATTGTTGAGTATGAAGATGCCAAGCATGTTTCTGCAAAGAAAATATCTAAAAAAGTAAGTTTATTGCAGACAAACAACACAAGGGTTTAATCAGTTTTGACCTACTACAAATCCTACTAGAACCATGATCAGGCAGGCCACTGGCCTGTTAGTTTGAAAAATCAATTGTTTTAAATTCTGCTTACTTTTAAGTAAGGCTAAACTGCATTGCAAACTAATTTCATAATAAGCTGTGGTATTTGGATTTCTGTAACACATTCACGTATACATGTAAATATCAATATAGTCAATATCAGTATAGTCATTTTCTCTAGAGTTGCCAATGGATGTCTTTTCTGGATGGCTGGAGGAAACATTCTTTGACTTTTTAACACAACTTTTTCTTTCTTTTTTTTATTTTTTTTAATACATGCTTCTCTATTTGGATGACTTGTACATTCCTGTCCACATTGATTTCTAAGCTGTATAATCACAGCTGTATTTATTTTACCACCTCACTACTTCTTTGGAATGTAGTGGCACAGATGGACACTGAAGTATGTACCAAGATGACAAACTAGCTGAGACACAAAGATTATATGCATGGTTATGGGCCTTACTTACAAGGGGGCTTACAGGGTTGTATATTAGAAAGACTGTTGCATTCATACTGAGCTTCAGTGTTAACAAACAAATCATGATTCTATATTATAAAACCTTTGTCTTGGAATACATATTTGTCATTTTAATTACATGTAAAACTACATAAAAGGCAGCACTATGGGACCTAACTGTCCTTTTTCAGCAGGAATTCTTAAAATATTTTTCCCTAGAAACATCTATGTTGTTTTCTTACCGTATCATTTCTCTTAACGGCAAACTTATGTATACATTTTCAGGTATCCAAAACAAAGTCGTTGGTTTCATTGGCCTCTGGCTTAAATAGCAAACTGAACCCTCTTCCTAGGTAAGGCTGACCCTTGATAGCTTATGTAGCTTACTGAACTTGCAAACACTAAGTAAAATTCTTGCTCAAATAAAGCAGCTGAGATTTGAGCCTGAAAAGAAGATGCATTCCATAACAAGAAGCGGATACCTTGTAGTGCTGTGAATCTTGCATAAAAATGCCATCAAGGAGCAAACATCAGTTGATAAAGATGTAGTTGTATCTCTCACTGAGCTGAGTTCTGAATCTAGCTTCCATGTAATTAGTATAACTTTACAAACAAAGCTTAATGGAAGAGAATGCATAAGGACAATGTCTTTTGTTACTTACTGTGGGGACTTATGAACTGTTCTGTAATTCTTCTGCCCCCTTGTATAGCTGAGAGGGACTTGTCAAGGGAATATATGCTCACAGAAATACCTTAGAGCTATTTACAGTCATGGTAGACCAAACTGAAGTCTTGCTACAAGGGGTAATGAATTCAAGATTGGTGGGCATCTACATGAAAAAAATGAGAAGGTCTCTATCCACTTCCTGTGCCTGTGTACCTGCTTGCACCCACTGGCACTTACTTTGTTACGTGCGAGTTGTATTCAGAGAAATGCAAAATRCAACTGAGATACGTATCAATGTTTAATGTGCCTTCCCCCCCCCCCCCCCCCCAAAAAAACACACTAGGAAATCTTAACCAGGTTTAATTATTTTCTTGAATTGGCTCAACAAAATCAGACGAAAGAAGGCTGCCTTGCCTGGGGCAGTCTAACTTGTCAGCCTTTAAAGGCTGTACTCCTTCAATTATACAAACACTGGGCCAAGAGCATGCCCTTACAATATCCCCAAAAATGTGTGGGAAAAGCAGAGACAAGAGGAAAGGTGGGGGAAGGTTACACTTCTGTCATCAAAAAGTTCTGGGAATTTAGCTGAATTCTAAACCTGGAAAAGACTTGTTTGGATTCAGATTAATCTTGCAGAACAAATGTCCTTAAGAACAGATCTGATAAAATTAATTCCTTTTGAAAAAGTAACTTCCCAAGAGACTGTTTGCTCACCCTAAGAGAAATTTGTGGATTTTTCCCTTAGCTATTCCCAGCTTGGGTATTGCAGCCTTCTCTCTCTCTTAACACAAATCATCTTTTCATCCCCTTCTTTCTGATATTAGGTTCCAGCATATTGTAGTCTACCTCAGACAATTTCATCACCATATATACACTGGAAATTTGTTGCACAGCACTTAATGTTTTTTAATTTGCCAGCTGTCTTCATCCTAGATAAAACTCTTAAAGCAGAAGTAGATGAGGAAGAAACTGTTTTTAATTAAAAAATCTTTTGTTAGGTCTGCTCACTCCTCTCCAAGTGTGAGTGAGGCTGTTAAGGCTCTTGCCTCTGACTGCAGTGCCATAAATTACAAAGCCATGTCAAAGGTATCTAAAAGGTAAGGTTTTTTGGTTGTTCTTAATAAGTTATTTAGTTAAATACTAAGACTATATATGTGGTAGCAGGGATGCCAGTTACACTTCTTTCTTTGACTATAGGTGTTATGGGTGAACCCAAACCTTGCATTCTGAAGGGGACTAAGAACAACAGTTGTATCATAAAAGAAACTAAGGAATTTCTATGGCATAAGGCATATTCCATACCTCTGAGAGCACCTTCAGTATTTCTTAATATCTCCTGCTGTAATAGACATATGCTGCAAGCCTTATCTTAAGCCCTGAGGCATAAAGTTTCTTCTTTACAAAACTATTAAGCATTTACTGCTGATATTGGAGAGTGGATATTCTTGCTGCTGGGTGGTCCAAGTATCAGCTTGTTCACTGGCCTCTAACATAGGCTTAGAAGGTTACTGCAGTGTTTAAGGGTCATAAAGTATTCCTAGTGGGGCTAGTAAATGCCACTGCTGCTTCCAATGATGCTAAGATGTTTGATTTCCTGTGGTCTTCTGGAAAAATTCAAACCTGATCGCTTTTATCAGGTACATTTCCTATTACTTGCATTTGCTTCATGCTTGAGAATCTCCTGCAGGGCATAGGAAGTTAACCTCAGAGAAACACTATTTTTGTATTCTAGTGCTAGACCACAACCTGGTGCCCCAAGAACTATACCTGCCAGTGGAAGAGTTCAAGGCATGTTACTAAGAAGTAAATCGGTACCCCAAGATAAAACTGTTCCATTTGTAAACATTCCTCTGGCTGATGGACAGGTATCAAACCTTCCTTACTTGCATTTTCAGTAGTTTTTAAACAAAAGGTGAATAATCTAGTCATAGTTCTCACTATTCCTAAATGAGCTGCTGCTACACAAAAGGCAGAGTTTAAGTTTTGCAGTATAGCAAAGAGGTATATGACCTTCAGGAAAAGTGACCATCCATATAAAAACATTCAGAATAGTTTTTATCTTAAAACTAGGTTTCTCTTCATGTTTTAGACCCTCTGTACAGCTGCTGGAGATCTCCATAACATTGATGTGCAACTACTAAATCAAGATACAGTACAGCATATTCATAACTTAGTGGTAAGCTTAAAACTAGTAATTTATAATACACATTTACAAAAGGCTTTACAGAGATTGACATGTAGTCCTAGGTTTTTAAGTGAGGCATTAACGTGAGTTCTAAATGTGTAGTTGTTCTGATAGTCAGCCTAAATTGGTTGGTGTAAGTTGTAAGGGTGAATAAGGAGGGGGGAGGAATAGGGAGGGGAGAACTGCTGCACATTGATAATGCAAGAGTAAATGTGCTTACCTAAGCATATGGAGTCTAGTAGCTGCCTGGGGGAGGACAGAAGCATAAACTCATCTTAATCTCTCTGTCCTACCATGTGAGCTAAGTGCTATTCTGTATCTCCTGTTCACAGAGCCTTACAATGATAGAGCTAAGTTTCAGCTCTCCTTGCATTCCCTCTATTGTTCTCTCTCCCTTGCTGACTAAGAATTCCTGTTAATTCTCTGCTGCATATGAATAGTAACTGTCTTATCTTTGGTTCAGGGAAGTAAATTGTTCTGAAGCAGAATGCAGTTGAACACAATCCTGTAGCACGTAGTACTTCCCTAGAGACAGGCATAGCTGTTGGACACATTCCTATGCAGCACTAGAAATCCAGTATATACCTAGACACTAGGTATAAATCAATTTACAATCTTCTAAGTATTTAGTTGTGAATGCAGCTGTGTGAGTTAAATGTGGAAGCTAGCTTGTATTTTGTAACATGCACCTGCCTCTGTAGGTAGAAATTGAGGGTGTTTGCTCATTATTTGTTTTAGCAACAGCTAGTTTTTCTATTTCCTCTTACCTGCATGTATCTGGTAGCTTGAACTAAAATTCATTTTCTTTCCCCTTAGAGTGAGCTGACTGTACTATGTGGAAAAGCAACAGTTAAACCAAGTTAATGGCACTTGCATAAAGGTCTGTCTCCTGACTACAGAATATTCATATGACAGCTGCCTCTTCTATTTAGAGAATTTCTATAATATCTTAATAAAGCTGTGTACTGCCCAATAAATGTTTTTATATAAAACTATGATGTGTATACTATTAAAAATACTTCTGTCTTTGAAAGATACAAAAGCAGAAGTACTTCCATTTCTTAGACTTCATAAATGGTAAGTTAATGTCGTAAGCAGGGCTGCCTTACATAATTATTTGTAACTGTGGAACTACCTAATGTCATTCTTCCATACATATTGTCTGTGTGACCAAAACAGAGAGCACTGGTCTTGTGCATGCTTGGTCTTCCCTAGGGCCAGCTCCTGCTGAAGTCCACATATACAAATTCTTGAATAGCATTTTAACCCATAGAGCTTTAGTCCTGTAGTGGCAAGTATGAATCAGAAACGAGACTGAACAAGCAGTATTATCTCCACAGTTGTCTTGTAGTGTAACATTAAAATATGCAATATGGATAAGCATTAACTCTATTTCCTCTGTTAAGGGGAGTCATTTGGGATAGTTTTGTCCTAGCACTGGAGTTTGTTATATATTTCTTGAGTAACTGGTAGGAAAGACTTTTGCCATCTTTCCAGGTACAGATGACAGTCCAGTAGAGATGCTATTGCTGGTGCATCAGTAGTTCCAAAACTTGAGGATCTGTACTCTCTGGATTCTGCTCTATGAGTAGTAGTGATTTTGACTGAAATTCTTAACTGTACTAAATAACAGGAAAAGCTGTTTCATGGCATTTAGAAACTTAAGAATGAAATATAGATTAGCTTGCCCAGCAGGTTAACCTCAATTGGTTAGAGTGTGGTGCTGCTAGTGCCAAGGTCACAGGTTCAATCCCCATATGGGCTATGCTGAGGGCTGGACTAGATGATCTCCAGGGGTCCCTTCCACCTTATCATTCTATGATTCTAAGCATATTTTTTTTTGTCATGCCTCCCCATAAACTTCAATTATGATGAGACAGGTTGCAAATGTTACASGAGAAAAAGGTTTTCAGAGGATGGAAGATGAGGTTAAATGGGTAAAGTACATGGAGTCAATACAAACTACCAAACCTATGTTATTAAAGGCTTTGTCACTCAGTAACCAGAAAATGCAGGAATAAGCATCTAATGGAGAAGTTCATARTACACTTCAGGCCATAATTATGTTCACTATGTATAAACACTTAGCTCCGAGTAATAGTGTAGCTCAAATAAATACACATCTCCTTAAACTGATGTGAGAGCACAATAAACATGTTCTTAGCTCTTACTTGATTAGTGCGGGCAAAGCTTTGAAAAGGGTACAGTGCTTTGAAAGACTGAGGAACACCTTTATAGGTCTTGCTACAGCTTAGGGAGGGCAACTACAGTAGCCTCAACTAAATAATAGGAGATTTTTTTTTGTATTTTGAGTTTTTACTCTTGTGACGAAAAGACAGTTATCTCACAGCTGGGAAAGTGTTTCTAGTATCAGACACAAAAGGCAAGTTCACAAGATACACTATCTAATTGTAATGAAACCCAAGGACTCTTCAAACAACTGAAGTTATTCTTATGAATTACTATTAAGCTAGAAGCCTAAGTATTTCTTTTAAATTTGATGAAAGAGGTATACAATTAAGATGTCCCCCCTTACCTTCATTGTTTTAACTCTGTACTTGCATCAGCCTAACCTTAGGCTAAAGTTTGTAGGCTTGTGAAAGTGGTAGTTAAACAATAGGAATCACTGTATATCAAATTAATATTTAATATCCTTGGCATGATTATTTATTTCTAACACCAATAATCTCATCTTCTTCCATTAATACAACTTTTCTACAGACCTATTTCCGAAAGAGCAAAGCTTTATTTTTTACGTTTAAAAAACAAAAGAAACAAAAAACCAACATTATCAGTACCATATGGGGGGGGGGGGAATTATTGTAAACATCTTGATTGGAGCACATTTTCTTACGGGCTTTCTGTAAGTCAACTTCAAGTCAATTCTAGCACTGTATGTCTTAAAACAAGCCGTGTTTTGTCTTCCCTTTCAGCTTCAAGGGCAATATAACTTCTTTTTTAAAAGGTATTTAAACGTAAATGGCTCTAATTTAGTTCTGGTGAAAGCTTTTTTTTTTTTTTTTTTGTCTCCAAATGTAAATAAAGAACATGCCTACCCTAAATACCTCCTCTGACTTAAAGTGCTTAAGTTGCAGCAATTTATTGCTAAGAATACTTGGAAGTTTGATTATTCCTAGAAGAGTTGTATTGGCCTAGTCAAAAATAGATACAATAAGAACTTTAGTAGTATACTGATAAAGCATTAATAGCTTTAGTAGTATATTGCTTGCTAGTTAAATACTGAAAGCAAAACAATGCAGTTCATGGATTTGCATGAATTCTTTTTTTCTACACTGCAACTTTTTCAAGGGGTACGTCTTAGTAAATCAGGATATAAGAAAAGCAACTCTGAACAACTCACTCTGACAGATGCTGCCTTAGGGAGCCTAAACTAAGAATCTCAGGACCAAAACAGAACTCAGGTAATTCACGCTACGTAGAGTGATCAACTTCCCCATTCACATGAGCATGTTATCCAAAGAATTACTGTGAGCCCCCATCTCAACCCCAAGAAAAATGCAATTTCAAAGTCACAAGATAGAAGTTTGGACTGTATACTTTTTTTTTTTTCTTCAGAGTAGCAAGTCCTTCAACTACTACCTAAAATTCTCCTACAGCAGAAGACAAGGGTGTTAATGTTTATGCATTGTAAGTTAAGACAACTGACTTCTTGGCAAAAATGAACCAGAACGATCAGTATACAACTGTAGCTTCATGAAAAGCAACGATTTACTAAACAAAAACAAGAGTCACTAGATGAAAACGCCAAGCAAAAAAAATTCACAATTGAAATAAGTGAAACAATATTTATTCTTGCTTCAGCTTTGGATTCCAACAGGAGAATGCTCAGTGATAATCTGAAATGCCAGTGTCACCTAAGTATGCAGAGACCCTTGAAACTTGTCCCTCTAACCTGTAAATAGTGTCAGCATCTAAGCTACTGTTAAAATTACATACTTCAGGTTTGTAAAGAAAAGTAGAGGCTTCTTCTAATTTCCTCTCCTCTATGGTAGAAGGAGCAACACTATGAAGCAGCAGCTGATTGACTATATAGTTCATGCAGTTTCTCATCACTCTAACGAGAAATAACAAAACTCTTAGACAAGTAACTGTACTCCATCATGTAAGGCTTAGATTTTGCTTAGTTGTGATACTTTTTTTTAGGCTTTTAATTTGTAAGGTAACAGGACTACAGYGGAAAGCCTAAGATCTTATTAGGCAAAGATAAAAACATGCAAATTAATGAAAATAAATACTAATAAAAACTACTCTGTTTCCAAGCAAAAAAACCAACCAAACAACAACAAAAGAAACCTACACACTTTGTAAAGTGATTAGCATTTTCCTTGATAAAGTAATGCAACCACAAATTGCCAAGCATCACGTTCACTTTTGCAAAGATGTAATTTAAAAATGAAAGTGGTTTCTAGGAAGTCAGGCTAAACCAGGCTGTGATTTTCATCAAAGATTAAAAGACAACATTGTTTTCTGAGTGGAAGATTTTGATACCTTCTGACAACACTCATATATCCTAGTATTTTCTTTGTATAAAAGGAACATGGCTGCAGTCTTCCCCATGCCTATTATATCTCATTTCAAGAAAAGACTACTTTGCATGCAGCACACCAAATTCTTTATCCATGACCTGCTCTTAAAAAGCAGCTTCAGCTTCCCTGTGTTTATATAATGTCTACCCCTACATACAATCACTTGGTGCACAGTAGTAATTAAAACACCTAGAAAAGTAAAAGTTACAAGGCAAAAGAAATATATTATACACCAACTGCTTTTATTTAATTTCAGAAACCGTTCACAAGATGGTAGAAAAAAAACAAAAAAAAAAAACCAAAACTTACAACCACTTCTAATTTAGTCTTCCATTGTTCCCAGTCAGCTCTAAACCCATTATGTGCAAAAGCCCATTTACCATGCATCCAGATGATAGATACAGGCTATGAAATTCTTTATTCTACTTGTAGCAGCTTATGCAGGTGCAGCCAAATACCAAGCCTCAGGACAAATTGTACACAAACTTTACAATGTAGAATTTGAATTTAAAATATGAAACTTAAAATCTACACAAAACTGGTAAAAATCAAGCACAGATACGAGGACAAACTTAAAACCCATGTGAAAAGGAGTCTCGTCTTCCTTTCAAGTGCTTTATTCTGCTACACAGTCAAAATGAAGATGTAAGCTTTGTGGTTAGTTTAAATTACACTCTGTAGATACTATAGACCAATTTAAAAGTTACACATACAGCAATAGATGTCCATTGGTTCATCTGGATTACTTATACAATCCAGTTGGATTGTTGAAAACAAGTCAGGCAAAAATTGAAAGAAAATCCTTGTGCAACTTTTTAGACAAATATTTACTGATGGGCACACTGTACCCCAGGTCCATGATGGCTGCTTTCTTCATCAGAACTATCATTATAAGCTTCACGTCTCTGGCCACCACCTGAACCACGAGTGGTATCAAATTCCTGAAGATCTACCTCTTCTGTATCACCAATTACATTGGGAAATTCTGGTCTAGCTGGCAGAAGATCTTCAAGTTCCTGCCCCAGAACAGAAGTACATTCAGTACAGCATCTACAACTACTAAATACAGTGACCTGCAACAATAGTTTCCTGCAACTTCAAGCTTTCTCACAGCAGACTGAGTTTATAACTCTTTAAGCTGATGTAAACCATGAAGTGCACACTCATTCAGAAGTATCCCTAGTATCTGTATTGACTGGAAGATGTCATTTAAAAAAAACTAACAGCTCCACATACCATTGCCTGAAGTACAATCGGTAAATACACAGTCACGCTCTGAAAACTTACTACATGGTAGCAGTTATTGCAAGCAGATTATTCCTCCTGCTCTTAAACATCTGCACTGCTTTTAAAGGGATGTTCCAGATATGTACACTCCAGCAAGTATTTTCAAGTTACACGTTCCCTTGTTACAATGTTAAAAGAACAACGTAACTGTACTTGCATCTAAATTTAAATATTGGAAAGCAAGCATGTGAATACAACACAAGCATTTTCTACACTAGCAAATAAGAATACTGCATTTGAAAGAGTACTTACTGAAAGCTTTTCTGGGCTAATCCAGTTATTTTCAGGAAACTGAACATCAAATTTAATGTAGAGATCCCCCTTCTCAAAAGGATTGCGATACTGTGGCATTCCTTCACCTCTGACTACACGAACACAGCCTGTAATTCAAAAAGAAGCAAGCTGGAAAGACCTGCTTCAGAACAAATCTTACCCTACGCCAGTCTCAATTTCTCCAGCCTGGGTTCAGGTAACAGAGTAAGAATCGGATTAAGTGTTCAATAACCACAAAAGCATAGTCAGAGGAGTCATTATCAGATCAAACTTACCTGGTTCAATTACTTTTCCAGGAGGATATTTAACCACAATCTGACGTCCATCAAGGTGCTTAAATGTGAACTGAAATCCACACAGTGCTTCAACAAGCCCTATCTTGTGCGTCATATGCAAGTCATTCCCATCCCGCTGGAACACCTACAAATAAGAAATAAGTATCTTTTCTAGTACTACAGCCATGTTTTTGCAAGACTCACTATTTAGTGAATTCTGGCAATTCATTATTATTTATTCTTAAGCTTCTCCATGTTAGAGCTAGCCAACAGCCTTTGTACAAAGTAAATCTGCTTCCTCTAACCCACAAAACATGCTTGGAAAGTTTGCCCTGTATTGAAATTCCACCTGAGATAAGGCAARCCACAGCATATACTACGATGCAAGGTTCAAATTAGGAAAAAAGCCCTGTACAGCAGCAGTGCTCTCCGAACCTCAAGACCTTCCACACAAGAAACCTATAAACAAAACTCAAGTCAGTTTGACACTACTTCCCCCTGCCCCCGAGTACAGAAACACCTCTTGCTTCTCAGTGCTTTAAATAGAACAAGCTGAAGCTTGCTCTACTATCTATAGAGCAAGGTTTTAATCAACTAGTCCACAGCTGTCTTAAGCGATCCTTAAGCCATCTCACTTAAGATTTACTCTACTTGTGAATCCTAAGTTTTGTCCAGAGGCATAACTCCAAAACATTACCCCTCCCCTGCTTTTTTTTTCCCCACCTTGAGGAATATGTTAAGCATATTAAAAGCTACGCTGAAAGTCAGTCTAGTTTTACTCACTAGGACACAGCTACAGTATTTTTCAGAATGGCTAATACTGTAAAAAACAGATGTAGTTCATTAGAAGACAGAGATGGTATCTGCCATCTGGAATTTCAGCTGTCATACACTTCTCAGACTGGGTCATATATTTGCAGACTGTCTCTCCCTTGTCATAGTCAAGATCGACTATGACTCTGTGTCAACCGTATTATATATGAAAGAACAGAGGAATGTGTAAGGAGGTATAAAAACATTGATTTTGACAAAACAGCAATCCTCAACACCAAGTCAAAAAGCTTGTGAAAGTTCCTAACTTTCAGACAAACAACACTACAGCCTTACTAGGCAACAAGAATTTAAATTCAAACTTAATGCTATTCTTTGAGTCACAATTTTTTTTTACACCACTGTTCCATTCAACATTTTTTCAATGCCTAATTAATCAAACTATTTCTTATTTTATCACAGTGATATCCAGGCTTTGTAAACAGAAGCAATCAGCTCAATTCTGCCCTAAGGGAGGCTTCAGCATACCCGGTAGTTTAACATAAAATCTTGTAATATTTAGTTCAAAAGTGCAGTTTATACACTCCAGAATACAGTAAGCATAAGTTTTAGCAAGTGAGTATAAAATAATCCAGTTTTAAACATTTTATTAAATAAATTTGTAACACTAGCATTCTGGCAGACCATGATACCCGTGTTGTAATTCCAAAACCACAGTAGCAGAGATAAAAAGCACCATCTGGGGATTCTAATGCCATGTTTCCTGCTATCTCACAAGACATTAAAAAGTACATGCAGTGTTTTATGTTAATGTCACAAGTGAAGCAGATGCAAGTTAACACTATGAATAGCTCTTAACTGTCTACATCTAGGCAAGTCACCCTGAGCTTATCTGAGAAGTCAGAATCTATATCTGCCCAGGCAGCAGACTTGCAAAAAAAAATTTTTTTTTTGCTTACAATTAAAAGCAATTACTTGCTATATATCTATTAAAAGCTATTTTATTGCCTTTCCTAGAGCTGCAACTATATCAATTACTTTAAAATGAACAGCTATCTGTATCACTTTAAAAACTAGCATAAAAGGTATTTAAAATATAAACTCAAAAGTATTACCTCATTCTCCTTTTCTTGGAGTAAGAGAACGATATCTCCTGGTTCCACACCTGGAGCCTGATCTGCTTCTCCACTGAATGTAATTCTCTGCCCATGTTTCATGCCTTTGTCTACATGAACTTCAAGTATTTTAACTTCTTTGATCACCTTCTTCCCTTCACACTTTTTACAGCGGTCTTTTTCATTAATTACTTCACCTAAAGACAGACAATTTTCAGTTCAGAGATTTTCAGATAATTGTCCTCAATTCTGAAGAAATGATTTTGAAGTATACTGAAGAATACATGCAAGCAAAACATTTATTTAGACATTGCTTTATTTGTTCCTCGGAAGAGGAAAGTCAGACTCAGTCTGGTGTAGTTGGGAGAAGGGAAAGAAAAAACAGAACCCAGAAGATGCACACAAGCTCCTAAGCTGTCCTAACAAGGATTTTGAGAAGCCAGAGTGCATTAGAGCAAAACAAAAGTTCATCTCTTGCTTCTATTGTTCTTTAGGATTGAATTTGACTCCAACACACTTATCACCCAACTCAAAGAGAATACTCCTCAGAAAATCCTACTTTTCTGTCCTTTGTTATGCTGAAGGGTGACAGTAAGTTAAAAGGGTAAAGCTAAAAATTGAACTAAAGCATCTCCCTTCTCTTAGAAATTTGAATACAAATTTCAAACTACTGCATTCAGGAGCTTTAGTTCCACTTCTGCTAACAACAGTGAAAAAAGGACTGTTTGAGAATTACATTCTGCAGTACACCAGCACAATACCAAAAGAATAAAGTACTACATATGCATGCTGCCAGTAAAACGAATGTCTTGCATTACAGGGATAACATAGCAGTTGAAATCATAGCTTCATGCAATAGCAATATGAATATTCCCTACAGAAATAGGAAACAACATTTCCTAGCATATAAAGGATTTAACTTACACTCAAACTGAGTATTTTTTTCACATTGCCTATAGCAAGGCACCCTTCTTTAGCAAGGTGTCCTTAGAAAGACAATTACCCTTTCCAGCAAATTGCAAGATGATAATCCAAAAATGACTTCAATTCTCTGTTCTATTTGGTCTTTACTTTTCAAGTAAGCTATTGCCTTCGCGCAGAACCACCAAAATATACTAGGTTAAATGCACTGTTCAATTCCAGCACTTAATTTCCAATACTGCTATAAGTGCTGCCAGTAGAAGCATTTGGTTTAAGACATTACATTTGTTAGCTTACACAACTTTTCTGTGAAACAAAGTGTAACATTATGATGTAGCTGAAAATACCTATTTAAACTGTGAAAGTAAGATATTCAAAGATAACAGTCAATTCAGCAAAATGCACCTTCTTGGTGTTTAGAAGTTAAAATTCAATTTTAGTCTAGGTTATAGCCAGAAATCTATAAACCTGCTCTTAGGTATTAGAAGGCTGCAAAAATACAAAGTTCTCAAAAACCCAAATCCTGGCTTTTACTTTAATGGACAAGAAATAGCAATGAGTAATACTTATGTCTAAATGTTTCCAAAGAGCAATCCCTCCTGTTCAAGCTTCCAGGCTTTCTTTCAATACATTCAACACAGTAAATTTTGCTGCTGTTCTAGGAAATGTGACTTCTCAACGTTGAAATCAGATTGAGACCCAACTGACTAGCTGGAGTCCAAACTCTCACTGGATAAGATGCAATTCAGTATATGACAGAACCTACATAGCAATCCTCAAGATTAAAGATAAATATTTAGGTCCAACCAAGTGCATGTAGGAGTATAGCATAGCTAGCCTACCTTCTCCATTGCAGTCAGAGCATACAGATTGCATCTGCTGAACCATTCCAGGAGCCAGCTGTCTGATCATGATACGTACACCTCTGCCTCGGCAAGCACTACATTTCTGAACAGCTCCAGACTTTCCACCCTGCCTAGAATAGAGAGCACCGGTTGCACAAAAAGCAAAGTTTTTCAGAAACATGTGACAAAAAGATATCAACAGTAGTAGGACATGCCTAACTGCACCACTATTTCAGTTAGGCTTCTCCTTTCCTTCCCCCATTCCTCACTCTACTAAAAAAGCACTTAAGTAGTTCCAGTTTCAGCAACGGTATCATTGAAGTTGAAAAAATTTCTAGTTCGAGAACAATACTAACAAAAATCCGACATACGAGATGCTTCACTTCACTATATACCAACAATGCATCTAGAGAACTCAAAAATATGAACAAACTTACCCATTACATGCACTACAAAGGACGTTCTTGCTAAGTTGTAGTTTAGTTGTCTTTCCATTATATAAATCTTCTAGAGAGACTCTACAAAATAAAGTATTTTCTCTTGGGTTATCACTTAACAACTTACTTCCCCCATGTATTAAGATACTTCCCAACAATAAACTTAAAAAAAAACACAGTGATCTTCACAGAAAAACTAAAATAATTTGCTATTCAAAGACAACTTTAAAGCAGCCTTTTAGGTTTCACAAAGTCACTAAAAATATACTATACCTACATGCTCCTATAGAGGGAATCTTCAACATAATTTCATATCAAATCTTTAGATTCAATCAGCAAAAAACAGATAGGACTGGTTGTGTTTCTTAATAGGAAACAGGCTGATCCAGTGTTTTAGGTTTTATTACACAGTGCCTCTGATTTTTCAGTTCTGCCAAACAGGTGAGAAACGAACATCTTTCTGGACTATCCTGACAATATTGATAGCATACATACACAGGAATACATACTGWACATTTAAATTTAACAGTATCTTGGGCTTCCCACTGGAGAAAAAAAATAGTACTTTTTTGCCATGTCCAAGTCCACTCACTTAATTCTTTATCCCTCTTTATACTCAACTTTTTAGAAGCCTTTGAATGCACCAAACTCCAATAACTTTTAAATAGTAATAAAAGTTTCTAAACCTATTTTGTATATAAAAGGCTTTATATTTTAAAGCAGCGTGTTTTGAGCTAGAAAAGGTTGCCTAGCATCAGTGTTTACAAATAATTACAAAGATAAAAAGCTAATTAATAATGCAATATACAATACTAGCTACTAAACTAAGCAAGCATGAAAAAAATAAACAGATTTTGCTAAGCAAAGTTACGCTACACCTTTCCTGTGGTTGGCAAACTTGTAAAGAATTTAGAAAGGAGGTGCTCAGCAGGCAAAAAGTCAACCATAATTCCAAGTAGAGACTTATAAAACATTAAATCTAATGTTCAAGTAATTTGTTTGGAGAAAAAAAAACCACCACTTTTCTGTTAATTATGCAGTTTGCACTTACTTCCAGCTGATACTAAGCTACAAATGAAAACCAKCTAAGGAAGTTTTTCCCAGAGCTTCAGTATCTCTGCTTTCTTAATCCAGCTAATGTGTGAACAGTTAGCTGTTGGATGCATTTCAGATTAAAACTTCCAAGCATAATTAAGAAGTAAAACTAAGGAAAACAATGCTGACAAACCAAATTTTTTTAAGGCTATTAACCACGTAAACAAAGTATTAGATAAATCTGTAATTGTGGTAATTGTGAAAGTTAACTCTAGCTAAGTGCTGTCTGGGTTATTTGCGAAACACAGGTCTGTAAAACAGGTGCAAACGGCAGAATTTCTCAACTGAGTGTACCAAGAATATATAGCAAGTAAGTCAGATACTAGTGATCAGCAAAGCTAGAAAGTGAACATAAATTGCAGCATTAAGATACTTACTTGAGTGGATGCATCATATCTTCTCCTCTTCTTCTACCATTACGACTTCTACTCTGACCACCCATGAAATTGAACAATCCACCACCAAAGATGTGGGAGAAAATATCGTCCATTCCACTGCTTCCACCACTACCTTCTCGAAGGCCCTGTTCTCCATATCTATCATACAACTCACGTTTCTCTGGATTTGACAATACTTCATAGGCAAAGCTTATTTCTTTGAACTAGAAGAGGAATAGTCAAAAAAGCCCATGATAATTTAGAACTTCACGGGAACATTATGTTACTGTTTCTTGCCCAACATCAACACTTGATTAAGAATGTATACAACAGAACAGTTTTCCACCCCCATTCATAAATATGCAAGACTTAAAAACAGACTTGGCCTTAGCTGAGTTACCTCGTTAAAAACACACACACAAAATCCTACATATTATTCCACATATCCCACGGAATTGCTCTTCACTGTGCCTAGCACAAGACTATTTTCTGTCCCTCCGTGGCCCCATTTGAAGAAAGTTAAGTACACAGTATTGCAGTAGTCAACAGGTAAAAATAAATGTTGTACGCTAATGGCAAAGACTGCAAGACTTGCTAGCGCTTAAAGTAGCTAAACAACCGGGCATCTTACAAAAAAGCACATTAACATGTCTGTCTACAAAACAAATTAACATGACTATGAAATTATACTAATCTCATCAGCCATCAGAACTTCAGATCTGTTAAGGAGACACAGGTGAACTGCAATGCTCAAATTAACAAGCATTTCTTGTTGCTCTTAACACAATGTATCTAATTCTGCCTTCCTACATGTGCAATTTGGTTTATGTTGTAGCAGTTATGCTGTCTGCTTCACCCTCAAGAACCTTTGTACCAACATACTTTACATGCCAGCAGACTTCTTGGAAAGATCTGGAAAACTAATTCTTTATGTTTTTCAAATACTTACATAAATGCCAATTGACATCATCTTGGCAGATTCCCCCCCCCAGTATTACTTTCTCAACCTGTCTGTCTCAGGAAACAGCTTTATTTTGTCATGAGGTAAGTTGGGAGGTTTTGAGATTGGGAAGAAGTAAACAAGGCAGAGTTCCATCTCACACTACTTACTATTTCTGAACAACCTGAAACAGCAGGGCCCCAACACCTATACTTGGTCCTTCAGATGTTGCTACAATAGCAAATTTTGGAAGTTTTAAAAAAAGATGGCTTACTTTGTCCCCTGCATTTGGATTCTTATCAGGATGGTATTCCTTGGCCAGCTTTCTGTATGCCTAGTTGAAAGAAGTACAGAATTAGTTTTAATTTTGATTAATCTGTCCTTTTTTGAGAAACTCAGTGTAGTGYCTTCTTTCTAGTAAGAAAATCCTAATAAAGCAAAGTGAGAAAATGAGTGTTTAGAAAACACTCACACATCCAAGTTACACATAAAAATATCTGATTCTACCGTATGCACAATTTACACACTCTTAAACACAACCATACCACACAACAACTAGAATTAAATCTGTCTGCTTATTTCCATTAACTTAGGTGAAAAATTACATTGTAATATACACTGTTCCATTAAAATTACTTACTCTACATAAACCACTAAAAACCTATAATATAACAATCTAAGTTTCAACCCATTTGTGCCTCACCTCAATTTCAGCAGAATACTAACAACAAAATGGCTGCCATAGCTTCTCATCCAACCATGTCAGTCAATCCCCATAAACAATCAATTTATTCTTCCTTACCTATCAATGAAGGAAATTTTATCCTACTCTAAACTAAATGCATGTATTACACAAGTGGAAATACACATACTGGTGCATTTGATGAAATTCTATTGTTCTAAAGTAGCAGGAGAAATAAATACAGCCAAATCTCCAAAAGGGAATTTTCAGAATGTTTTCTGAACTGATACTTTGTGACTTGCAGTACCATCTCCCCCCTACCAATTACTTCACTCATTCTTCTAATTTGGAAGATTGAAGCAAATGCAATCGAACAAATTCTTATGTAAGTTATGATGAACAGTCAAAAGCTTTTCCTGCAGAAAGCTTTTGAGAGTAAACTACTAAACTCTCCCCTCACACTCCACTCTACCCCAGCATCCCGCAATAACAATCAGAGGACAGATATTAATAACTTAATTACATAACAAAAAACCTAGATTTTTGTACTGTCCATACCAAAAGCCTGTTAGCTACAACAAACTACAAATGTGACTGCAAACAACTAAAACGTTCCAATTCTTACAGTGGATTTTTAAATAGCTTTTTTCCTGCACAACCGAACATTTAAACTAGCTCTTAAAACCACAGCTTTAAGAGAGCTTTACAAAAGGCCTATATAGAGATCTCAGCTTTCCATTGTGTGCTAAAACAGGTAAAATTACTCTTTTGTATTTTGGACATTTACTCCTCTTTACTGATGAAATAACCAGCACTTGTGTATTGACTCAAGGGTGGAAAAAAAAGTCATTGAAAAAGCACAACCAATGAAACAAAAATAGAACATTGATATTGTAAGCATAATATTCTAAAATACTCAAAGAAGAGTAAAGAACAGAATCAAGTCTTACTATCAGTAAGAACACATAACCTTACAAAAGTATACATATTCTGTAATAAAAATGGATTTTCCTTGCATATTTTAAGGCATCTAACCAAGTTGGGGAGAAAAAAAAAAGAAAACCTATTCTTATAACATTACCTAATCAGGTACAAGGAAGTGATCACTTGCATAGTGATCTTTAAAAAGAGAGAGTGCTCCTGTCTTCATTTAGCAGCACAAGTTTACAGCAATCCTTAAGACTGCCTGTGGCCTAATACCAAGTTACCATTATTAGTTAGATCCAGAATCAAAATCTAAATTGGTTCTGTACTGCAACTAATATTATCTTCCACCTATTTTTTCTCTCTTCTATGCTTTTCTATAGATTAAAAGATTAGATTGAGATATTAAGACATCATCCAAGTGATACCTCAGTGGCAACAAGATACAGATGAATTCCAGTGCTGCAGATAGTTAGAAGCTTTGCTATTGCTACTGCAATACCTCAATCTTGGTATGTAAGTAATACTGAGCATCACAGGTTATTTCAGTGGAAAAAAAGCAGCTGCTGCCCTTTCTTCATTCTTGCAGGAGATACTTTTAACAGACTTAAGTCAAAAAAAAAAAACTACTTGATTGGGTTCAATATTCAGGACTATCTTTTCACTGCATGCTTACCACCTCTAACACTATTTCAACACTGCAATTTCCTATGCCTGCACAAATTAGGCTACCACATGCATGATGGGTAAAACGTAGTTAATAGCAGCACCACCCATCAGTGGAAGCAGGTCACTGCTAGTAAACTACCTAGTTAACCACCATTTACAAGTGAAAAAGGATAACGAGGTCCTTTTAGAAAACATGTTTTACACTTTACAGAATTAAATGAAATAGAGATAATAAGTTGTTACACTGATGACCGGGCTCCAAGTTTTTAATCTCGCTTCTTTGTCTTACCCTCGTGCTTTCAGCCTAGAAGAAAACCAAATAAATGAGCAAACCAAAATCTTAACGAGCCTTACAAGTGGCTCAGACAATAGCCCCAGACAGAAGCGACTGGTTCCTCACCAGCATTTTCCGCCCGAAGAGCCTTCTGTCGCCTGCGCACACGGTGTGGGAGCGGCAGAAGGGCACGGGGCTGCGGGGGCGAGAGGCACGGGCCGCCACAGGCCCCGCGGGCCCAGCGGCGCCGCGCGGGGAGCACGGCCGGGCCCCA
>NW_028186150.1:3888361-3904877 GCF_003343005.1 Rhea americana
GCCGCCCCTCCCCCGCACCTTCTTGAGCTCGTTGTCGGAGGCCCCGGGCGGCACCCCCAGGATGTCGTACAGCTTGGTGTCGGCCACGTTCGCCATGGCGGCAGCGGGCGGGCGGGCGGCGCGGGCCGGAGCAGGCCGAGGGGCGGCGAGGGCGAGACCGGGAGCAGGACGAAAGCCGCCGCGACGTCACGCGCAGACGCCCGCGTCACCACGCCGCGACGCGCGCAGAGCGCGCGCCCGCCCCTCCCTCCGGCGGTGGCGCCCCGCCCCCTCGGCCCACTTCGGCGGCCTGACCCAGTTCCGGCGCGGCGCGGCAGGGGGCGCTCGCGCGGCGGGGGTGGAAGGGTCGCGCGGGGGGGGGGAGCTCGCGCGCCGCCGCCCGTAACCGCCACCAGTAACCGCCACAGAGACGCGCAACAAAGGAGGCGCGGCGCCTGCGGCCCTCAGAGCGGGAACTGCCTGCGTCTTTGTGCTTGACCTGGCGTCGCCGAGCGAGAAGCCAGTATTGAGCTGAGAGCAGTGTTCCCAGCTTTCCCCCCTGCCATCTTGAAGGCTGAAATGGCGGTGCTGGTGTGCTCCCTTCCCTGAAGCCTGGTGTGGTTTTCTGCTCTTGGAATATGGCCCTGAAACTTATGGAGCAAGGGGTGCTGGCAGGCCAACCTGGCCTCTGACACCTCAAGGACTGATACAGGTTTTCTTCAGGAACACATTGACAAGGCTTTGACAGTTATAAATAGCATTGCTACCTGTCTAGTTGTTTTTTATTTGTTTTGTTCCGCCTCTGCAATCTTAGAAAAGGCACCAGGCCTATCCTGATTGATTGGAGCAAAGCATATGTGAATTGTGCAGAGGACCTGCAGCCCTAGCTAGACAACAGCTGATAGAAAGCCTGGTTGCATTTAATGAGAGGTTTGCCTCTCGCAGCCTGGCCAGGAGAGCAGATCCTCAGGTGTGGCCTCCCTGCTGCCTGCCCTGGCTAGCCTGTGGAAAGCTCTAGACCCTGCAGCAGGTGGTGGTTGGGCCGCAAAACTGCCTTGCTGGCTCCAGAGTGCTGCTGAGGAGGAGGAGGAGGAGGTGAGTGAGGCATGGGGAGAGTTGAAGACATGGCATGGGTGTGGGTTAGCCAGCTGGCCTGGGGGAGGGGGCAGGAAAGGTACTTGGAAGTGATTCATGGACTTGAGCAGTAGAAATTCAAATAGGCCCTTGCTCTAGGGGAGCTTATCTGAATGGGCTCCTCTTCCTCTTAGAGAAGGCTAGTAGGAGAGGCTTTAATCTCTTAACACATTTCCCATTTTTATTGGGAAATGCAGTCTGTTAGTAGCTTCTTATTTCCTTCCCCAGCTGGTGTTTAGTGAGCCTCGGATTCCATCATTTTTATTCAGTCTGGCATAATCAGGCTTGGCGGATCATGGTAATACCTACCTCTGGTATTGCAGGTGTGTCAGCAGTCAAGAACTTCAAAGGGAAACAAAGACCATCTTTGTAAGCAGAAAAAAGTGGCAGCAAGAGAAAAGCTATTGAGAAAAGCTATTGAGAAGACAATCTCACAGGCTGTATTTATTAATCCAGGACATAGACATGCAGAAAGAAAGAAAAAAAATATGGAAGGTGTGTGTCTAATGTTTTTGGAGGCTGTCTCTACTGCCTTCAGTAATCACATGATTTAACATTTGTGGTACTATCTCATTTACCTTTGTCTTGCGCTATTTGGATTTATCTTATATTTTGGCAAGGCTGAATTCAGGCTTGCTGGCTATTCTAAGAACTGCCTGGCATGCCTACCTGGCTTGTTTGCATTGTGTTGCTTTATAGGTTGATGTGCTACTAGAGAAGACTTTCTGTCATACAATATATTAGTGAGGCAGTCAAGTGGGTTGTCTGGTATGAAGAAAAATTATGAGGRTGTGGGGAAGAACTTCTTTACCCTATAAATCAGACATATAATCTTAGATGCTAAACATAATCAGAAGGAATGGTATCAGCAGCATTTAAAATACCAGAGGATACTGTTCATCTGTGTTTTACGTTTTAAAAACTTCTGGAGATCAGAGAAAGTGAGCAAGCTCAAAGCAGTGGGATGCCACTCATATCTATGCCTGCAGGGGTAAAGTTAACCAAGTATATGATTTGGTCCAGACTTACTTGCCCTGTGAGCTGAGKGGCTCGCTTGCAACTCAGGCCAGAACATGAGCCAAAAGATAGATGGATAGTGGGAAAGGTAGACAAATTTGAGCCCAAGCTGATGTGGCAGTTTAGGAACAGTCTTTGTATTTCTTTTCTCCTTTATTCAAATGTCCTTGTCTTTTTTATTTTTGTAAATAAATATTTAAGTGCTATAAAGTTTTTAATTACAAAGTGAAAGTGCACACCAGCAAATAGAGGAACATCAGCAGTTAATATTGTAGCAAGCTCAAAAGGCTGTATACTGTATTAATCTGTTACTGGGGAGGGATTGTTAGAGGGATTTTCCTTCCAAGTTAGTAGGAAGAAGGGCTTATAGTGTTCTACATCTTTGAAAGCAAAGTTACTCTGACAGTTGGATTCCACTGTGTTTTTCTATCCGAAGGGTACATGACAAATCTTTCTTGAAAATAGTCGTGGGTACTATTTGGATTTTCAGGAGACTTTGTTTGTTTTGTAACTCAAAGAGTTTTTCTTTCTGTAAATCTTTTTGCCTGCTTGCAAACTCTGCTGTCAAAGATCTCAGAGCTCCCAGCAGAAGTTGTGTTAGCAACGTGGGAAAAGGGCTTCTTTGAATTTTCTGCTAATTGTTCATCACACAGAAATCTCTTTCAATAGTTTCCAGTGTTATATATAGGTTGCTTTTTTGAGGATGGGGGGAGAGGGGAAGTCAGAAAATCTTCAAAAAAATTAGCAACTTTAACTTTTTTTTCTTCCAAATAAACTCTCAGTCAGCCAGCTGCCTCTGTGCTCCACAGAAAGATTACTTGAAAGTTTCAGAGCTACAGTTTGTCATACAGTTTCTGAGCTAAGATTATGAAGTGCTGAGTTGGATTACCAAACTCCATTTGTTATGGTCCTTTAGGCAGATGAAAAGCCTTTATTCTAAGCTCTGGAGAAAGCTCAGAGGGATTGTTACTATATTCTGTAATAAGAGCTAGTTGAATACAGCAGAATATACATGTGCACAGAAGTTTCCTTTTCTCCATTTGAGTAGCTGTTATTTGCAACTTTGATCGTTAATATATTTGTAACCATTGTACTATGTATGTTCTTTATACAAATGCAAATGTGCTATTTATTTTTACCTATGTCTTAATATTAGGTAAGCATTTAATGTGCTAGAATTCCAGCTTATCATTCTAAGCATAATTTTTATTATTTGACAGATTCATTATCTTTGATTTTTTTTTGTCTGATGTTTTTTATCATGTGCTAACCCTGTATGCCTTAGAGTTTTTTTTTTTTTTTAATAGTATGCAGAGCTTATTGCAATAGGGACCTGATACAAATATAGTATATAAGTGTCAGGAGGGTAAGCAAAGCTGTTGTGAAAATTAGTTTGAATAAGGAGTCAAAGCATTAACTCTGAAATAAAGAAGTACTTATTTTGAAACCTTTTTTTACTACCTTGTAAATAGATTCATTAAATGAAGCTACTGAATGTTTGTGAGTAGTTTTCAATTGGAAAATAAACTATTTTTAAGGCCTGGGTTATCCAGTGAGAGAAATACCACATAGTTAACTGGTAAAGGGAGCAAAGTGTGAATATTTACAGAACTTGATTCATAACCGAAGCAGGCACTTACCAAATTTTTGGTTTAAAAAAAAAGTTTGATTTGTCCTTTGTAAAGCTTGTGAATTGCTCAAAGGCAGTCATGCAGGAAAAGTGAAAGCCACCCCTCTATTATCCTTTGAATTCCTGAACAAGACACTGCTTTCTTCTTGTTCTAATGTATAGATCTCTCATTGTTACTGGGAGTTGGACTAGACAATTTTTTTTAATAATATTGTCTTTGGCAAATAATGTTTCAGTTTATTAAGATGTGTAGTGTGTGTAACAACTGAGGTGCTAGAAAGATCCTTGACATGGTAAAAGTGGCCTTGATAAATATTACTGTTTTTAATTACCATATTTTGTGATACAAGTCAGTTACACTTGCATTCAGTTCTTTATGTAATGATTTTGTCTACTTTTCATTCCAGCCTGCAGCAAATTGTGAAGTATTCCATACAAAATGAGCATTTGAACTGTAAGTATTTGATCTTCTAATTTTACTGTTTAAATTTACTTGCAGTCTGAGAACTCTTTATATATGTTACTTAAGAAGCCTGCTGATCATGTAGATCTTTGCCTTTTAATTCTATGTAGAGTGGGAACTAAAGACATTCTTAAGAAAGAGGGTTACATTTTGTAAAGTGTATGCAAAAGCTCAGTTGCAGTTTATCAAGGCAAATTTGCACAGGTGTCATTTTAATACTCAAAATTTGAATGCAACTAAGAATCTCAGTTATTTTTGAGCTATATGCTTCTAACAATCTGTCTTCTTAGATTCTGTTTTCTGTAATAGGTGCAAGCATTCTCCATAAAGAAAAATATACTCTTATTTATTACTTTAGTGGTTTGTTGTATCTATTCTTTAATCTAATTGAAGGCAGACTGTGAACAAGCAGCTTCAGCTTCATTTCAAATCAGCTTAAAAAGGGTATTCTCCTGTTAGATAAATACGAAGCTATTATGATATCCCTGTATCTACTTATATTTTTACTAAAGGATGTTGCAACTATTTTAAAGATACTGGACTGAAGGTAAGGACTGCACAGTCCTTACCTTCTCATAAATTCTGTATTTAGAGGGCCTAGTGTATGGTAACTAGGTAGTGCTGAACAGTCTGTAGAAAGGTTAAGACAAGGATGAGAGAAATTGGTGGAGAATGTAACAGGGGAACAAACAGCAGTTGTTTAATGTTTATTCAGCAAAGAAGACAGACTTCTGAGAGTCATACTTCTGAAAGACCCTAAATATGGGAATTAGTTCTGTTCAGGTGTAGCTGAACTACAGATGAGTAAGACCCAACTTTTCAGCCACAGAACTGACTAGTGTGCAGTAACTTTCTTTATAGTGTCAGATCTATGTTACACTAGTATGAGATGTTTCAGGGAGAGTGAGTGAGTGAGTGTGTGTATGTAGGTACACTGAAGAAGAAACAATGTAGGTGGATGGAAGAGGTCAAGGGGAAGGGGAATTGGAGAAAGAAGAAATACTGTAAGTCATGAGAATTCTTCAGTAAAAATATAATAAGGCTTCTTCGGTAATAAACTGTCTCTGAACATGCACGTGTACAAGAGTATACTCTTTCAGAAATAATGATGCAGTAAAAAATCAGATAACTACCTCTTTATAATATTTTGCGTTAGAATGTATATAGAATGCAATGAAAGAAAATGCTTTCTTGATTCTTTTTGCATAAAAGAAGACACAGTTGTTCATTAGTCTGCAAATAATCTATTAGTTGTGGCTGTCTTGAGAAACCAGTCTGGCTTTTCACAGAATCTTGTCCTTCGACAAGGTACACATATTTCCAAAAACTGTTACAGAATTCTGGCTTGATGATGGCTTGTGATTGACCAATTCCTCTATGCTTTGAGCTTATATTTGTAATTAATCTTATTATGTAATTAATCTTACTACAATCAAGAGTCAAAGTATTGCTAGAACTATACTCAGAGCTTAGGAAGTGCTTAGAGAATTTATTTAGAAGCTGTTGGACATCAGCTTTATATAAATATTTTCCATTGCACATGCACTCTACTGTTACATCTTGGATAAAATAGTTAACAAGAAATAATTCCTTTCAGTTATTTTCATTTGTGCAAGACTGCAAATTAACCAATAGGGATGAATGCTTCAGYTTAAATTAGGGGAACATCTGCTCCCCTTCTTCCTTTGTATAACAAACATGATATGTAGAGTTACATGTTATTTTGGAGTGATGTAATTTTGTAAGTCTTGTTTATGCTCTAGGTTTTTTGTTTAGATAAATGCAGAGACTAGTCATATTTGAAATTTTCTAGAATGAAACAATTGTATAGATGGGGTTATATTTCTTGGCTGAAGAGTGTGGTTTCAAATTAATATGCTGAAGAGCAAGTCTAAACTCATATATTTTTGCATTTGCTTAAGCATTCACTTCTGTTTGTGATATTATTTGTTTTATTCCTAAAGGTTACTTTATAGCTTCAGCTTCAGTCTTGTTCCAGTTGAAGTTAATCTCAGTTTTACTGTAGATTTCAACAGGAGTAGGAGGCTGGAACTTTAACAAATGTCTGTCTAAACTTTGCCAAATTGAAATACATTTGAATAACAAACTGAAGTGAGAACAGATTATTTAGGTACCACTGTCATAATGTGAGCAGAGTAATCTGTCTCAGAATAATCTGGAAAGATCAGATGTCTACCTTTCAGCTACTGACAAACTCTACAGCTTTTCAGAATAATATATATCTTCATGAAGAGAAATACTACATTTTTTTTCAGATCCCCTCTAGTGTTAAAAATAAAAGTTGCTTGTTCATGCATCTGTTATCTTTGCTTTCTGGAAAACTGTTAACTTTGCATAGCCTTTCACTTGAATAATGACTCATTTTTGACCTCTTAGGAGAGGTTTTGTGAGGAGAAATGTGAGCAAATAATCTCTTCCTGTATTATTTAATGACCTTTTTAATAGTTCTGAAGGGGAAGAATAGAAAATGAATGAATAGAAAATGAATAGAAAATAAGTGATTTGTGTTTGCAGGAAACAGTAAGAATATATAGGTTTCCAGACTTAGAATCTTCAAAGACGGCTCTCTCTGGTCAGACGGTTCTTGCAGAAGACAGAGGTTTAAGATCATCAAATAGAACTTTCCACGAAGTAAAGGCTTGTTTTTCTCATTCTGAAGCCTGTACTGCTGCAGGAGGTTATACATCCCTATGTACAGGACTCTGCACTTGCCTTTGTGGAACCTCATGAGTTCATTTCCACCCAACTCTCCAGCCTGTCCAGGTGTCTCTGAATGGCAGCACAGCCCTCAGGTGTATCAGCCACTCTTCCCAGCTTGGTATCATCAGCAAACTTGCTGAGGAGGTGTTCTGTCCCTTCATCCAGGTCATTGATGAAGAAGTTGAACAGAATGGTACCCAGTACTAACCCGTGGGGGACACCACTAGCTACAGGCCCCCACCTAGACTGCAGCACTGATCATCGCTCTCTGAGCTCTGCCTTTCAGCCAGTTCTCAATCCACCTCACTATCCGCTCATCTAACCTGCACTTCCTGAGCTTACCTATGAGGATGTTATAGGAGACAGTATTGAAAGCCTTGCCGAAGTCAAGGTACACAGCATCCACTGTTCTTCCCCCCATCTACCCAGTCAGTCATTCCGTCATAAAATACTATCAGATTGGTGAAGCATGATTTTCCCCTTGGTGAATCCATGCTGATTACTCCTGATCACCTTCTTTTCTTCCACATGCTGAGAGATGACATCCAGGATGAGCTGTTCCATCACCTTTCCAAGGATGGAGGTGAGGCTGACTGGCCTGTAGTTGCCTGGGTCCTCCTTCTTGCCCTTCTTGAAGACTGGAGTAATGTTTGCTTTCTTGCAATCCTCAGGCACCTCTCTAGTTCTCCACAACCTTTCAAAGATGATGGAGAGCGGCCTAGCAACAACCAGCTCCCTCAGCACTCGTCGGTGCATCCCATTAGGACCTGTTGATTTGTGGGTGTCAGGTTTGCCTAAATGATCTCTCTAACCCAGTCCTCTTGACCAAGGGAAAGTCTTCCTTTCTTTAGGCTTTCTCTCTTGTCTCCAGGCTCTGGGATTCCTGAAGGCTGCCCTTAGCAGTAAAGACTGAAGCAAAGGTGGCATTCAGTAACTCTGCCTTCTCAGTACCCTTTGTCACCAGGACCCCCACCCCATTCAGCAGCAGGCCCACATTCTTCCTAGTCTTCCTTTTGCTACTGATGTATTTGAAGAAGCCCTTCTTGTTGTCCTTGACATCCCTTGTTGGATTTAATTCTGAATGGACCTTAGCCTTCCTTATCACATCCTTGCATACTCTGACAACATTTTTATGTTCCTTCCAAGTGGCCTGTCCTCATCTAAGACTGCTGTTTTAAGCTGCAGCTCTTGAAAACTTGTCCTGATGGTGCATTTTAGTTAGTGCTGTAACARTTAAACATAATACTGTGATGGTACTGTGATGGATCTCCAGCTGCAATGTAAATGGCAAATACCACAGGAAAAGTGTATGAAAAGGAGACAAAAGGGGAAGGCCAAGGTTTGGCTTTTTTGTGTATGCAAAAACTTTTTCCTATCTTTTAAATCATATTATAGTGGACTTGCAGCCTGACACATAACAAGGTATTGGAGGTTATTTACACCTCACCTCCAGAAGCAAGAATGTTTTGCATCTGATCCTTGAAAAGAGAGCGATAGGAGAAAATACAAAAATGCTTAGGGCCACTTTGCTTATCTCTTCAAGCTGATAGCCATCACAAACTCCTGCAAATTTCCACCGACATCCTGGCTCAATTTGTTTTAAAATAGCTGTCCCTATTTAGACTAGCACCTGTAGTGGTTCTTTTTATTTTTGAGCCCTGTTAAACTGGAGATATTGCAAAGTATCCCTTGTCTTCTTAAAGTCCAAGGTTTGAGAAGGCTAGACTTTTCTCAAAGCTAGAGCTTTTCTCAGGTTGCTTTCTAACCATCTGTGATTAAACCTAAGGACAGTCTTTAATGTACCATAAAAGACTTTGTCATCATCAGATGATATATTTTGTGTTCCATCACATGTTTATGGCGCGCTATTATGGTAAGTCTGTGACGAAGAACTTTAGCTCCTGTCTCTTTCTTCTTACTCTAGCAGGAACAGGACCCTGGCAATTTGGCATGTGGAAGCTGAGCAAAGGCAGACTAGCTCTGTGTTAGGGAAGGCACATACTCTTAGTTATGTGTAGAGGCAGATTGGTTCTGTGTTAGGGAAGGTACATGCTCTTAGTTATGTGTTAGGAGATCAGGTAACGTGCTGCTGCAAATAATATAGGGTAACTTTCTGTCTTCAGTTCTTAACACTTTTAAATAGCGGGCAGTATTACTTCCTTTCTGAATCTCAAAGCATGTAGCTCAAGGAACGTTCTCATGGCCTCTTATTCTCCTTAGCAGTTATTTCCAAAATGGAGAGAAAAGCCTGGTCTCTAAAGTATATTGCTTTTCTAAAACTAGTCTAATTTTGCTGCTGGTAGTGTTTTAAATGCTGTATGTGTTGTGGCAGTTTGGGATGCTGCTGACCCTCTCAGAGTTACTGAATCAATTGCCTCAAGGTCATGGATTTCCTTATCTTCTGGATATTACTTTCTTCTTTTCATATCTCCTTTGAATAAAGGAGTAATTTTTTCTCCGATGTCTGGATTCTTGTAACTGGCTGTAGAGAGAATGGCAGTAGGTTGAAGAGGCAGAATATGACTGTATGTGCTGAGACATCTGATTTCCGTTTAAGTGATTTTTATTGATCCTCCTTTGATTTTGCCGCCAGAGGGAGCTTTTACTTGTTAAATTGTCTTATTCCAACCTGTATGAGCCTGTGTCATGCCCCTATTTAAATATTTTTTAAAAAAGAAAAAATTCACTTTGTAAAATTAAAGCTTTGTTAAAATTACTCATCTGAAGTTGTCTGTCAGTTACGACAGAAATACTAAGACGTTAAATTGTTTTCATAGTAACTTGAAAAATAGGTGCTTAGGAACACAGTGTACATTTCAAAGCTAAATTAAATCGGGAACAATTGCATTAATTTTACTGAGTTTAGTGGAACTTCTCTGGATTTAATAAAATGTAAATTTGAGCAGAATATGTTGCATACTACCTGGTCACACAGCTCTGGCAGTTGTTTATGTTACACTATGCAGGATACATGTTTGAATATAATTCACTGCTTCTAATTTGGAGCTGATAACAAAAATAACAGCAACAAAAATAAGGTCACGCTCTCAAAGAAAGGAAAGAATTCAACTAGAAGCCAACTGGTAATACCTGAAAAAGAGCTTTGTGAATGGCAGACTTAACTTGAGATCAGAGGCTGACTGTTTTTCTTTTTTTTTTTTCTTCTTTTTTTTTGGTATACATTTTTGCTCTAAAAGTTTAGGTAACTGCTGTGTCATGAGTATTGAGTGCCTGAGCTACCTTCTGTTTTATTTAATGCAAAATATAACCATCTGTCATGATTATATCCTAAGTATAGCTAGGTCTGTGCCCTTTCTTGCAAGTGACAGCTTTGTGTGTGAAAGGCTTGTCTTCACTTCCTGATCCATCACAAAGAAAACTGGAGGAAATTCTCACTCCTTTAAAAGGTGCAGAGGTTATATTCTAGGGCACAAGAAATAACTTTGTGAAGAATTCTAGAGGCTGATGTATCCTAGTCCTCTTCTGCAGTTATTTTTGTGTGTTTTTTTTCTTTTTTTTCTGATGTGGAATAGTTAATCAGAAAACAATTATGAATTTGAAAACCTGAAATAAATTTTACCATCTTCCTACAGATTCACTGATTAACTGGTGAGAGAAATTTCTGTTGAGAAATATTTTGAGGAACATTCAATTTAACTCAGAAAATGAGGGAAACTAAGGAACTAAATGGCAGACAGAAGAAGATTTCACATGATATCAAGCCTGGTATCTAAGAGACGCAAATTTGAGAATAATCCTAGGATTTTTGATTACTAGCCCAGAGGAAAAACTAATTATTTAAGATATGGAATAGACTGTGACAAGCTCTTCCTATAGCATTGTTGATTGTAGAAATGTAGCTTGTCATTATATATCGATATAGCACTCTACTACATTGGAGTGTGTGAGGGGGAAATAGAGAATTCTAGGGTAAAAATCTGAGGACAAAAGAGTATGATACAGTTTTAAAAATTCTTTTGTGTATTTGCTTAAAAAACAGACAAATTAACATTTTAAAATACTTTATTGGAGCCACATTTGTTATTTCTGGCCACTAAATTTACCAGATGCTTAGAGTGGTATCCTGATTGAGTTTGCCTCACTTAGTTCAGCAAGAAACAGCATCTTCTGATTCTGGTGTTATGCTATGTGATTTGCTGTGAAAATTTTGATTTCACAGAATAGTTGAGGTTGGAATGGACCACTGGAGATCATCTGATCTAACCTCCCTGATTGAGCAGGTTCAGCTACACCAGGTTGCCCAGGACCGTGTCTAGTCAAGTTTTGAATATCTCATGGAGGTATTGATGGACACTCCACAGCCTTTCTGGGCAATTTGTTCTAATGTTCAGCCTCCTTCATAGTAAAGAACTGTTTTGTTACATTCAGGCAGAATTTCTTGTGTTTCAGTTTGTGCAAGTTTGCTTCTTGTCCTGTCACTGGACACTGCCAGTGCCACTGTCAGTGCCACTGTCGTCTTTAAACCCTCCTGTCAGGTATTTATAAACATGGATAAGATCTCCCTTAGCCTCCTCTTCTCGAGGCTGAACAGTCCCAACTCTTTCAGCTTTTCCTTGTATGAGAATTGTTCCAGTCCCTTAATCATCTTTGTAGTTTTGCAGTTCAGTACGTATAATTTCAAGGGAGCTAAGGTATTCTGGACAGACCTTTTAAAATGGAAAATGCCTTTTCTTAGTCCTCCTTTTAAGAGAATCTTCAGACTTTACTCTTTCATCTTTCATAACCTATATGAAAAGTATAGAACCAGTGTAGTATATGAGTTGCAGATCAGCTCCTTTACTACATTCACAGAACAGCAAAAAAGTTTGTTCAGCCTGCATGTGGGGACAGAGTAGGTGCATTGCTACATTTGTTACCTTGTTAAGCTTTAAATCGATTTTTTATACAGGGGATAAAAAATCGACTGAAAGCTATGGACCTTTAATTCATTCAGTTCTATTAGTTAAAACCAGAAATGATCGCAATTAATCAAACAAGCTGATTTTGCTCAGTGAGTGGAATTACAGTATGTGGATTTGGAACACTGTCAGTTAACTGAGCAGCTGGCTTACATTGAGTGTATTGATGATCACAGAAATAAGATTCCTTGGCAGAGGTAAGGTCTCATAACAATAAATACACTGCTTCCAGATAGTGAAATGAGTAATGAGCCCAGATGCGCTCCAGCATTGCTCCAGCTCACAAACATTCTACCTTCAGCATTGCCTTTTCCTGTCAAGTATAGGAACCTCTGGGCAGAAATAGCTGAGTGCTTCTGACAGGAAGTATCTCAGCTGATGATGTATGACAAAGGAGTATAGACTAACACTGCCATCACCCATAGGAGAAGGAGAGTTCATTGCCAGCTCTGAGCTGACAGAGAAGGGCAAAGAGCCTGGCTATGGCACAGCATCAAAATGAGCTAAATCAAATAATAGTTTCCTCCTCCTACTGGCAAAAGCTATGTCAGAAGAAGGATGATGGAACTAGAAGAGATCAATGGAGGATGGAGTTATCCCTTACAAAATGATTTAGTAATTCTTTGGAAAGAAAATGTGCTGTGTTAGGCCTGAAAGACAAGACATAAAATAAAAATGGTCACATTAACTGTCAAAGAGAATTTTTTTTTGCAAGACTTCATGCGAATACTTACAAAGTTGGAGAAATGCTGTTCTGAGCCTGCCTGTATGTACGTTCTACTTTTTTCGTAATCTTTTTTTTTTCTTGCTAGTTGGTCAACAATGCCTTTTTTTTGGTTCTAAGTCTCTGCTGAACAGAGATGAACTATTCAGCTGAACTGAATATTGAGCATGAAGGCTGACTTTCTCTTATGAGTTAGACTATACCAGAACCTCTGTCTCTGGAGCTAATGTGCTGATGTGTTAGCCAACTGTTCAAAGCAGGAGATGGTAATGTGAATTGCAGACTACTTTTCAAGTAAGAAAATTTAGGGTTTTCTAAATTCTGAGTAAGCACCTACTGCATGGGATCGATGTATCCCAAAGAGATTAAAAAATCACACTAAACTGTTTTTTTTGTTTTGTTTTGTTTTGTTTTTTCCTGAATTAGGATCTTAAACCTAATTTCTGTGGCTCTCCTGAATGGGTACAATGAGCTCCTCAGACATATATAGTAACTTCCTCATTTCTACTCAAGTAGCAAATAACTTGTTATTTTTAAAAGCAGTAGTTAAAGTGATTCAAGATAGTTAGTGACGTAACTTAGTGTCTGTTGTGCGTCCAGCTCCACGCCAGCCCAATATGGCCATGGACTGTAATAGCAGGAATAGTAGCACATATATTTTTGTATTCTCTTGCTGTATTCCAGTTTTTCTTTCAGTAAAGGTAAATTTAATACTTTGAATGTTCCAACCTATACACTGCTGATAAGTTTATACTAACACTATTCAAATTAAAAATGTGCTGGAAGTAACAATGAGGAAGGGTGGACTGGGCTATTTTACATTGCCTCTGTAGGCATGAGAAGGATTTGAAGGCAAGTATTGGTACTTACACATTTTACTGATACTCATCAGTGAAGACTTAAATATTGTGATGAACTAGGCAACAAGTTATTTTTCCTGTTTTATGCATGCATAGAGGGAGACAAAGAAGCAGTCTCAAGACACTATGAAGATCATACAGGAAGTCTTTATAAGAAATGCAAACCTAGTTAATACTTCCTGTTTCCAGACCTGCTGCTTTGAACACTTGCCCATGTCATCCCTTGGACCGAGGCAGTGGAAATAAATATATACATAAAAGTCTACTCTCTTAGGTACTTAAGGGAAAATGAATAAGTTTTGATCTATGTCATTTTTAGACACCTATCCCTCCACCTCCAAAAGAAGCCAAGAATAGACCTGTTGCTTCCAACAGTTTCTGCATGAATCAAGCTTAAAATAACAACTAGAACTCTTTTTGCCAGTTATTTCACAGTTTTAGGGTCATGATGGACATGCATGGGATTGTGAACCCCCAAAGAACTGTCTTTTTTATACTATAATTTTGACACAAGTAGGTTATACATAACTGCAAACTTAAGTGTTCATAATGGAGATCAAAAGCCAAAAAAGGCAGCTGCCTTTCTTGATAGGGGGAAGGTGGCTGCAGGAGGATGGGTGAAATGATGGTTCTGTAACYTCAGGAAATGGTGGCAAGCAAGAGGGCCAGGTGAATGTCAGTGCGAGAGACAGCCCAGGCTACTAACCCTTCTTCCTTCTCCTCTTCATCTCTTATTGCTATTCTTGCAGTATTGATTCTGGTTCTGCCACAAACTGAATTTTGCCTGCAGTGGTGAAGAACCTTGAGTCAATTTGGCATATACTTAGATTAATAGTCACAAGTCAATGCATGTATTTCTCAGATGCCACATAGAAATTGTTGGTCAAACAAGGCATCTATCAAAATAAATAAAATTATGATAGCAGTTTTTAAAATGTGGCAGATATTTTGCGGTATCTGTTAGCATAGTAACTACATATTAGTACACAAAGTGTTGCTTAAAATGCATTTAAATAGTTCAAAAATCCCCAAGCTCTCTGAATTGCAGGAAATAACAGGAATAGCACATGCATGAATTCCAGTGTGCTGAAAACTTTTAAAAGCTGTAGAACCACTAGAGTTGCATGTTCAAACTCCATGTTAAGCAAATCATTTATGATGTGCTTATGTCCCAGAAATTAGTATTAGATAATAATAAGTTGTTAACTATTATCTGTAGATGCTAGTAATGGCAAAAAGGACATGTTTTAGAAAAAAAAAATAGTGGTAGACTGAAATAGTATCTCTTCCAGAAAATACTTTCAAATGTGTTGTTTTTCTAATTTATTGTCAGACCCTCTAAATTCTGTGTAATTAGTGTTTTATTTCAATGCAAAAATATAAATTGATCTAGGTGGCTTTTTAAATACCGGATTACAAAAACCACTCAGTATGTGTAATGAGAAGGAGTGACATTATACATACCATAAGCCACATAAGTTGTGGTGCAGGAAAGTGTCTTGGTAATTATCAGAGCAACATTACAAAAGTATACAAAGAAAATAGAATCTAAATAATTTCTACTTCTCCATATAAATCTAACCATATTTTTATATCATCTTTTACATATGTAATACAAAAACTAGCTAATACTGGAACAATAAATATTAAGAAATCAACTAGGTAAGATTTCATGTAATTTGAAGTAGATTATTAGCATGTTGATTCTTCTTCACCTTCATTTCATGTTAGAGTGAACAATGGATAAATGTCAGAGACGTCTTAGGGGTGTTTCAGGCATACAAATCCCTACTGTTTGTTTGGTTTTTGTTTGTTTTTTCTTTTGTTTTTTGCAGTTAATAGCTTTTAGAGGCACAAATCAAATGCTACATCTCTCTCTCTCTCTCTCTCTCTTCCCCCCCCCCTTTTTTTTTAATCCCAGGGAAGTTGGAACAAAGTAAGATGGTTCTAGAAGTTTTTTTTTTTTTTTGGGGGGGGGGAGGAGAGAGAAATAAAAGATCTCAGGTGGTGGTCTTGATGGAAATCAATTTTCCTAGGTTAGAATGATTCTACTGATAGCTTGTTGGGATATTTACTTATTGTGAAGCATGTATTATTTTTTGCATCTGAGTGTCAAAAATACTTGAAAAGTAAGCATTTTGAACCCTGTCTTACCTTTTTTAGATATCTTGGATTTCATATAAATATTTATATGCGGTTGTGTACCTGCTTTGTATGTATCACGCAGACTCCTCTTGAGTGAATTCATAGCCATCATTATTAGTTTACAAGTATGTGAAGAAATGAAAACTACAGAGACTATGATGATATTTACTTTTCTTTGAATGTCATATTTTCTTTTAAATGCTATGCAATAACCTTTCTTTCACCGTAGTTTACTTTGTATGTTAAGGCAAAATTGATCCCTGAGTAGAAAGTTGACACAAGTGTTACATGCTTCTTAAATTCTGTGGAAACTACACCTGGTTCACAGGATTTATACTGATATTTTGCAAAAAATTGAACTTCACCTTCGAGACCTGATTGTGGCATTCTTATTTTGAAATCAGTAAGTTACTTGTGAAGCGAGACACTTTAGAGTTGAATCAATCTTCAAATTATTTTATAGTAAGTCTGTTGACATTTTTGAATAATTGTAAATGGTAATACCAGTTTTCTTGTTCTCGTAAGACATTGCTCTCAATATCCATTATCTTGTATCTTCTATATCTCATATTTTCCCTTTAACTAGGTAGGTATCATCTTTATGTCCAAGTCTGTTATCATACTGGATCAGACTGGCATTTTATCTAGCCCAGTGTTCTTTTTTAACAGGGGATCAGCACTGGATGTCTATAAATGAAGTACAAGAAACTCCTCAACAAAAATATATGTCCTTAAAGGCTGAATTTAAATATATAAAAGCTTGGGGATTTAATTAAATTTTGAAATGCAAGGTTTTATGTCCTGTCATAGACGAGAGAAGATGTCGATGGGCATACCTACAGTCCTTTTCTACAGTTCTAATACAAATTGTGCTAGGATTGATCTAGTGATCTAGTAGTTTCCAATAGCAACTTCTTCTTCTTC
>NW_028186150.1:3904902-3915476 GCF_003343005.1 Rhea americana
GGTTTTATCTCTGCCTCTATTTCAATAATACATACCACTTTTATAGGTAGCTTGAAACTGTTTGTCCTTTTATCTGATTTGTAGATCCTTTATATGATCAATTATCAGTGTTTTTATGTTGTCAGCATTATTTCATGGGTCTGGCTGAGAAACTAACAATTCATTGGAACAAAATTTCTCTTTTCCTGGAAAAAGGGGGGAGAGGGAAATCAGTAATGCTTCTTGAGATGTATTTAAACAAAGGATTGTCTGTCATTTGTTGATATTCTCTGTCATGATGAGAAGATCATATTCAAATGCAGTCTGCTTCAGAGCGTGACTTGCTGCAAGCACTCTGTTCTGTTAATTCCTGTCAACAGAGTTCAGCTTTGATCTTGTTAAGTTATTGCTGCCAGTGCATTCTTATGGATGAAGTCAGAGAAAATGATCTCTCTTGTATTCGAAGTCACAATGTCCCAAATCCTGTGTAATTACTTTGCCCATCCTGTTTAGGCTCCTAAAAATCATCAGGCATCTTTAGGAGACCCATAAAGTAGATAGCTAGGTATTCAGCTGATGTACTGTAATGGCAGTAGGCTAGTTTACGTAGGAGTGGAACTGCAGCACTTTGTCCAGTGGAATTTCAGCGAGTTGAAGAGGCTTGGAATAGCCATAGTAGAGTGGGCAACAGATCAGAAAAAGAGAAAGTGACAGAGTATGTTGCAACCTTGTGCACATACAAAAATAAATTATCTGACTTTATGCAATCTTGACTCTGCTTTTAAGTAGCTATTTTAGGCAGAAAACTTTTAAATTTAACTTCCTGTGTGAGGGTTTCTAGTCTTTATATATTAAGACACAGATGTGCTACAGGTCTGAGTCAAATGATTTGGCAGTCTGTTCTTATGAATATAGACCAATTCTTTAACTGTTTAAGGAACTCCTCAATTCCCATCTGTGCTTGTACAGTAATAAAACAGAACTTTTTTTTCCTGCTGTTGTACTTGCTTCTTTTTTTAAAAAATTGGAGTTCTTTGTTTTCATTTTTGTTTCAGTTCTTGGACCCAGTGCCAGAATTTAGCCAAACTGCATCTTCATTAATTCTAGATAGATAGAATCTATAACAATGTTTTAGTTCATTTATGAAGACTCCAAATAGAAGAATAATAACTGTCATTTTACTGGATCTGTATTATTTAGTGCAGAGAATAAATTCTGTCTTCTCCCTTAAAAAGCTGGGACAATGAATCGTGTTACTGAGGAGAAAGCATAGTTAGCATGCTCCTTCTTGTTTTCTCAAGGAATGTACAGGAATTTCTCAACAATTTCTCTTTTTACAATCAAGAACCAATATAAACATTGGAAGAAAGGAGCATGTTTCTCTTACACTCCAATTATCCTCCCTGTAAGCCTCCGGAAACACYGAAGAAAAGAAACATGTAGCTCTACTGAAATGTAGAGCACTGAAAACTGAGGGAGAGTATAAAAATAGAGTACCTATAGGAGTTTTGCAAGCAAGAAATTTAATTAGGAACAGACTTTTCAGATTCAATCCAGTGCCTGTATATATAATATAGGTACAATTACATGTCTTATATTTCATTATATGCAAAAGTGCCTTTAATTAGTTTTGTAAAAACTAACCAGTGATGGTTACTGCATTAGTGAATTTGAACAAACGTGTGGATACTATTTGAGTATTTTCAGAAAGAATTATTAGAAAAAATAACTGAATTTGTGCTCCTGAGGATGCTATTGAAATWGTATTTATGTAAGGCTGTGCAATAGTACTAATCTAACATGGTTTAAAATACAAACAGTCTTGTGATATTCCTCACTCAACATTATTTCAGGGCAACCTCATTACTTCCTTTCTAACCTTTACCTATAACTTGGATGTTGATGTCCCAGAAGGCTTGGTGGCTAATATAACTCTGATTTAAAAAGATTGCTTTGGTGATTCAGGCCTTTTTATGTTCTCCCTTTGAGCTATCCTAGTGGCACATGAACCCAAACACAACACTTTCAGTTGAAAGCTAGCTTGAAAAATATTAAGTCTACATCCTTTATTTACCTGAAATTTTTCCCTTAGGAAATTAAGGACAGTAGCACTTTCCTTCATTTATCCATTAACTGATTTCTCATTGTAATCATTAATGTACCTGTACACAGGTGATTTACTATTCGGAAAGGGCAGAAGTCTCTTAAGTCACAAAGATACCTAAACATTCTTCTCACTTCTGCCTGTGGAGAAAAATGTTTGCCTGATTCACATTGCTTAGTTATAAGGCTCAATTTGTAAAACTGTCAGCCTCAACTTCCAAGAGTTCCAGGCCAGGTATAATATAGATTATGCAGATCAAGACTGAAATGCATGAGCAAAATTTGCTGATGAAGCTTATACAGCTCCCATCAGCATTTTGCCTGCTATGAAAATGTTGCTGCTTCAGTTAGTGCTAAACTTCTCCCACAGATTTTATAGCTGAGTAACTAAAAATTACAATAAAGGAAAGATCATCTTCTCTCTAACTTTCTATTAAAAAATACAACAAACTGCTTCAGTGACTTGCACCTGTTTCCTTTTGAGGTTGTATGACAGTGTAGTACAAGAACTAGCTTTCTAAGAAGTTCTGCTGAAATACAGTGTTGGTGAGTATGGGAATAGTTTCAGACTAGAAATAAAATATATTCAAGTGCTTATTCATTCTTTATAAATCTATACTGTCTTGACAACCTTCTCCAAATGCTTCAAATTCAGCAAATTCAGCAACTGCCTCAGAGAAATTGCAAGATCCAGGTCTTCTGTTTTAGTAGATCTTAAAAAAAAAAAAAAAAAAAAAAACTAAACTGAAAACTGTTTGCAAAGGGTCACATCAAAGGATCACATAATATAGGTCTAAGATACTTTTAGATAAGTATTATAATTACCTTTCAGTGTGTTTGTTTTCTGTCTCTTCCAAATCTGAATATGTACCTGATAGGAGGAAAACAGTTTGACCCAAAATCTGCGATGCATTTTATTTCTATAGTGCGCTCAGTCACTGTACTGGGCTGCTAGGTCAACTCAGAAAGATGAGCCAGAAAGGTCTGTTGTGATTTTACCTCACAGAGCTGTTTTTCTCACTGCGTACTTGAGTAGCTTGCCCTAGCAGTGTTGCTGTATGTGGACTTTGATAACTGTCATATCTTTCCTGAGTCTAACTGTTTCAAATTTAAAGTGTATTTTTCCAGCAAGCCTGTAAATTCTAGATCCCCTTTTGCTTCCATTGAGGGTTGGAGAGAGAAAAAAAACAAAACAAAACACAAACTGTTGCTGATAAGCTATTTACTGTCATATGCTTTGTTAGTTACTAAGTTTTTTTTATCTTAGTATAGTTTGTAGCTTATCTATAAATAATGCCTAATCAAAAAAAGAAAAAAAAAGAAAAAGAAAAACAAGACAAACAGCAAACTGTTTTATTTGGTTGTTTTTTTTTTTCCTTTAAGGCATCTTACATACTTTGGGGTTGCTAGTACTTAGGATATGTTGTTGTTTCACAGTGCAAAAGTTGGACAGGATTATGCTCTGCCAAAGATTGAAATATTCAACTTCCTCTCTAAAGCCTGTATTTGCTGATAGAAAAGAGTAGCATGAGACAGTTCTGCTATGTCTGGACTGTCTGGAAGAATAATTTTCAAAATAATAGGTGTGTGGAATGTTATGTTGTAACTATACTACAACAGTGTCAGTAAAATTTGCTGAAAATAATTTGCTCCTAGTAGTCCATGTCTTGTTTTCATTTAATCCAATATAGCTTAGAGGAGTTTAATTACTTTTATGTAAAAAGCAGAATCTGATTTAGTATCCAGCTTTATGGGCGGAAAGAATTCAGCAAGGTGTAGGGGAGGCAGATGGTGCCTGATATTCATTTCACTGAATTATTCATTTAGTTTCTGTAACTTGTGCACTGAATTAAAATACCAGGAGACCCTGCAATGTTTGCAATTGGAGCTTTTAGTTTTTGTGCCATTTAACAGTAGCAATTAACATTACATTGATTATGCGAGGGTCACTTTAATTGATGAATTATAAATCCCAGGGGGAAGTAGCAAACCAGTATGACAAAGCCAGTCATATGAGTAAACCATCACTATGATGCTATTCAGAATGATAGCAATAATGTGACCTTTTGCTTGGAGACAAAGAGAAAAGCGAAAGAAGGTGATATGAGTCCAAAAAGCCTATCAATAAGGGAGAAAGCCTGTCATTCTTCTTTCTGTTCTTTATAGCTCTCTGTTACTAGATTTTCCATAAGTTGGCAGGTATGGGTGAAGGTTTTAAAGGATTTTTAAGATTTGATTTGCTTCCTAGATTTCTCTTAAAAAAAAATCAAATCTTTGCAATAGTAAAACATTTAAAAATCTATTATATACTCATTTGTTCATCTGTCCACTTGATATTTAGTCTGAAAATATATTATTAAGCTCTATTTTGATAGGATAGGGGACCATCTATAGAGTTTAGAATTTCTGTTTTGATCTTCTTTTTCCTGTAAGAGCAAAAATGTATGCGTAACCTTCTGAGCTTCCCATCTTGTCATGGTTCAGGGTGAGCAACAGTGGAGTTTGCAGCCTTTCATCATCTTTTTTTCTTCTTCCTTTTTTTCTTTGTCTGCTTTCATAGTTCTAAGGTGTAAATGAAAGCTCTGTTTCCATTTTCTCTAATCTTCTGCTTAGTGTCCATCGAAGTGAGCTTTTCTTGGAGGCTTTAAATAATCCATTACTGTTCCCCCCCACACACACCCCAGAAAGTTACAGGTTGTGTTTCATCAGGGAATGGACTGTGTGTTTTTGTTCAGTACTCTAACTCCATACCTGCAAATTGCCTTCTTGTTGGAATTGCTTCTTTTCTTCCTATCTGGAAGCTGACTGGTCACTAGATACATGGACAATCATTTCCCGTCTCATAATGTAACAGTTCCAAACCAATGGGACATATAAACAGCTTTGTACTTCAGGCTTTTTCTAGTCAGCCTGCCCTATACCTTGTGAACAATTTTTCATAGTGCATAGTTCGGTAATGACATACGCAGTCCTGAGCTGAGTGCTACTTTGAAGGGAATCTATCACGTGAAAGCAATGATACATGGTTGTCACATGATAGTTCCTATGAAGTAGTTATAGTGAAGTATTTCACTCCAAAGTAAACATCTTTGTAGACAGTACACTCCTATGTAGTCAGTATTAGGTATGGGATGAGAGGGGAAGGAACAAGATGGTGTGCCGTGGAAAGATCCCAATTAAAATTTTGGAAATAGGGTTTCACATGTAGCATCTGTTAGATACGTTTAGTAGCCACCTAATTTTGCCCAGTGTTCTCAGACCTTAGTTACTTTGACCTGAGACAAGCTGAATCTAAACATAAGTGGAAAAACAAGCTAAACAAACCCAAAGGGAGTTGCCTGCATAAGTATAGTAGTCAGCACTTGCTGGCATTCTCTATGGCCATTCCAAATTTTATGGAATTGTGTTGATTTAAATTGAATTAAAACTCACAGTTAATGCAAAGCCTGGATTTTTTGATGATGCTTTAGARAAGGTGAGGTTGTTAATCTTTTAGGATTTTTTTTTGTTCAAAACTTTCTGCCCTTCTCTAACCCTTCTCTGGGTTTATTTTTGCTTTCTCTGAAAGACAGAGGAAACACAAGTTAGCTTTTATTGGACTTTTCTGCTCCAGAAGACACTTTTCTTATTACTGTTATCCTCCTTTTTGTGCCAGAACAGTTTAATCTGTCTTGTTACTACATTTTCCTTGGTATTTCTAGTATCATTTTCATTAAAAATGCGAGGAACTGTGCCTGAAAACAGATTGCACTGGTGTACTCTTAGCCTGGAAAAGGTAGTATAAGCAGTCATTTGTTTAGAAATGTTTACTACGGAAGAACATCACCTGAATATACTCCTTGTTCATACATGGCAAAAAGGCTACCATCAGCATAATACCTGTAGCAATAATAGTGTCAGTCTTATGGTTGTAGGCAACTTGAAAAGGCCTTGCACTGTATACTACCTGTATTTATAACTGTGCGTTGTTACTTTATTTTTCAGTCATGCAATATATTTATTTTTAGAGTGCCCAAGATACAAACATAGATACAATTTTAAGTTGTGTGTGTAGATTCTTCCAACTTTGCTGGATATCTCTTTAGCAGATTGACTCCTTTATTTGCTATAGATTTTCATAGTTTAGTATCTCAAAGAATTGGTACATGAACCAAATACCCCCATCCTTTCTGATGGTCATTTGAGTGCAAGTCTGAATTGTTAATTACATGAAGATATGGAAAAGCGGTCTCTGAGCTTTTGGTCAGATAAAGTGAAGGACAAAGATTTGCTCAACAAATGAACAGATTTAATGGATGTTATACTGTAGAAAAATTCAGAGAACTGTCAAACTTTGGCAGCATATTGAGTCTGAGATTTGTTGTGTTGTTATTTGAGTWGCCAGTGAAATGAAACTCTGCGAACATGTTATATTTGTTTAGACATGCTGTGTGTAGACATTGCTAGAAGCAGGGTTCCATTTGATAGGGAAATAAATGTAACTTTTTTTTTTAATGCTGTAACAGTAAGAATAAAAAAGAATCAAACTTGTCTGTGCTTACAATGTTTTTTTTCCCACTAGAAACTAAGATCTTGGGCTTTGATCTCTTATGTATCATCAGGATTCCTAAGTGATGTGATATCCCTGCAGTCTAGTGTTACAGAGTGAAAACTTTCAGTAGTGTCAGTGTAGGAAAATTAATTCATTAGATGGATGATAAACGTCACTGGTAATAAATGAAACAAATGTTGCTATAGAGCAGTGCATTGTTTCAATAATGGTGTTGCTTTTTGAGCTCTAGCAAAAGAAGCCTATTATTTCAAATTTTCAGCTTTATATTGGTGTTAGAGAGACACATGAGTAATGTCTTGGGTTATATATGCAACTGAATTTTTCACTCCTTTCTAGACTGTCATTGTGTGGTATCTGTTCAGATACTTTTGTAACTTAACTTTTTTTTTTTTTTTTTTTTTTTTTTTTTTTCTCCTGAAATGGTTCATGACAAAGATTTTCTTTCAAAGTCGTTTAAAAATAGCAGGAGATCAGTTGTGGCATTCTGCTTACATAGTTTGGCTGTTGGGGACAGAGAAAAGCTGGGATAATTTAATTTGCTAAATTGTCTTTAAATTCTAGGATTCTAGACATTAGCTATTAATATTCATACAAAGTCTTCCTTAAAAAATCAATAAGCACATCTGACCTTAATAACAGGGTTGTGCTGCTAATCAATACAATCACTAGCATAATATATTACCCTTCAGAATTTCTCTCTGGATGTTTGAAGCTTTCTGGAAATCTTTGAACTTGAGGTGAATCAGTGTTGAAAAACATCTCAGTATGTTCAATGTTGCTGATGTCTAGCTATTGTTCATAGGGGATCCAGATCCGATTCCTTAGGAGATCATAGGGTTTTTTTGATTGTCTAGTGTATTTAAAAGTTACCATACTGTACCTAAATATTATTGTTATAGCATTCTGTATGATAATTTTTGAGTTATATCTGCTGCTATAAATAATTACTTTTCTGAGACAAATGAGAGCCAGAGTTAGCATGGAAGATGCAGGATCGATTCATCCTGATAGTTTAAAAAAAACCCATCCAGTCTTTCATATATTTATTTTCCCTAGTATCTGCTTCAATGCTTTTAAATGATTTTAAACACAGATCAATTCAGTAACAGTTAGGAGCAACATTGGTACCACAGAATGGTTGAGTTTGTAAGGGACCTGTGGAGATGATCTAATCCAATCCCTCTGCTCAAGCAGGTTCACATAGGGCACACTGCCCAGGACCCTGTCCACATGACTTTTGAATATCTTCAAGGGTGGAGACTCCATAACGTCTCTGGGCAACCTGTTCCAGTGTTCAGCCATCCTCACAATAAAAAAGCGGCTTCTGGTTTTGAAGTGGAATTTCCTGTGTTTCRGTTTGTGCCTGTTGCCTCCCTTCCTGTCACAGGGCACACGTTATAATATGTACACATGGATAAGATCCCCTCAGAATTCTCTTCACGCTCAACAGGCCCAGCTCTTGCAGCCTTTTATTGTATGAGAGATACTCCGTCTTTGAAGCCCTTTGCTGGACTCGCTTCAGTAGCTCCATCTCTCTCTTGTACTGGGGAGCCCAGAACTGGACACAGTGCTCCAGATGTGGCCTTACCAGGGCTGAGTAGAGCAGCAGGACCACCTCCCTTGACCTACTGGCAACATTCTTCCTAATGCATCTCAGGATACCCTTGGCTTTCTTGGCCACAAAGGCACATTGCTCATTCGTGTTGTCCACCAGGACTCCCAGCTTCTCTGCAGAGCTGCTTTCCAGCAGGTCAGCCCCCAGCCTGTGCTGGTGCATGGGGTCCTCCATAGGTGCTTGACTCTGTACTTTCCTTTATTAAACTTCATGAGGTTCCTCTCTGCCCATCTCTCCAGCCTTGCAAGGTTCTTCTGAATGGCAGCACAGCCCTCTGGTATATCAGCCACTCCTCCTAGTTTGGTATCATCCAAATTTGCTGAGAGACACTCTGTCCCTTCATCCAGATCATTGATGACTAAGTTGAACAGTACCGGAGTTAGTCTTGAACCCTGAGGGACACTACTAGCTGCAGGCCTCCAATTAGACTTTGTGCCACTGATCACAACTTTCTGAGCTCTACTATACTGTCAGTTCTCAATCCACCACTCTCTCTGCTCATCTAACCCATACTTTATCAGTTTACCCGTGAGGATGTTATGCAAGACAGTGTTGAAAGTCTTACTGAAGTCAAGGTAGACAACATCCACTGCTCTCCCTTTATCTACCCAGTCAGTTGCTCCATCATAGAAGTTTGTCAGCTTAGTTAAGGGTGGTGTGGATGTGGTCAGAATGAAACTCATTATCTTAACCTAAAAGACAAAGATCTTAGTGGACCTATCTTTATCAGTTTACTGCAGCTGTTAATATTTTTGAAAAGTCTTTTTGGAGTCTTAACAGTTAYTTATTTTCCCTCTTTTGCTACACATGTATAATATTGATTATATAAGTAGTTCTCTTTCCTCGTGCTTGTCTGATGGGGCCTTCATATTTTTTTACTCAGCGATAGCTTTGTCTAAGGCTACTGCCATACAGCAGGCTCAAAAAAAGTAATACCAAAACAGTGCACAGTAAAGATGGACACTCTTCTCCTGGAGATGCCATGACACAAGTTACCCTGGGTAGTGATAACTTTTAATATCACCTACACACAATAGCGGAAAGAATTTTCTTGGAAAATGGCATTTCTTAAATCATCAAAGGCAGTTAGCTTTGTTGTTTTCTGTGCTGTAATTTACCTGCACTGTAGCATTAGCTCAGTATGTGGCACAGTCTGTTGCATCCGTATAGTTTAAGAAACAGCAATTGATATGATACAGAATCTGTTTTTGAAAAACAGGTTTGTGTTTTCTGGTTAGCACTGTCTTAAGGAAGTATGAAAAAGAGTGAATGTACTTCAGTAATTCATAGATTTATGGTACATAAAGGTTATTACGTGACTCTCTTAATGGTCTTTGGAGGGAAATCAAAATAGGCCTTTTTATTCTATTTCCTGTGTCTTTTTTTTTTAACTTGCATGTGTATATAAATATTAAAATATATACATATATATGTAGTCTTATTAAAATATGCTTTCAGTTCCTTCTGTCTAATCTGTGATAATCATGTGATTCAAGGTGAAAGCTTTTAATTACTTTTGTAGCCCTGGAAATACAGATCACACGAGTTATAAAAGGTGTTTGAAGAGGTTGTGAAAGTCAATGAAAATGTTTCAGTTGGAGTAACTAAGTGACTCTGAGTTACAAGAGAAGTTTGTAGAGAAGGATAAATAATACTTTATAAGGGCTAGTCTTACACCTTCTTTACATGATACTTGTCCTGACTAACTACATTGATTTTATAGTTCTGTCCATGAGGACGTTCTTTCCCCCTTCTTCCCTCTGCATGGCAGCGTTTAATTCTATCTTCCTTCTAGCCGCAGTATTTCAACTGTAGTATTTCTATACCTAAAAATAGTAATTATTCCGAATAAGAACTTGTTGTGTGCCAGAGTTTCCCAAAGGTGTGCTGATAGAATCATTTTCTGTAACTGTTCTCCTTTTCCCTCGTAACTGTTTTTGTGCAGTATTTTCTTTAAGTAGCAAGATCTAGATGTTAGATGGCTGATGGTCAGCCAGCTTGTTCAAATGCTGAATCACATACTGTTGCCTGTCACTGTACGGCAAGTCCGAGTTTGTGCATTTCACTACCGAAGGCACAGACCTTTTGCATCTGTCAGACAATTTATAACAAACGTAATGGATGGATAAGAGTGTAATGAACTTGTTTTATTCTATATAGCACTCCATTTATACTTTGACCATCTGTCCTTCAAAAGTGTAGACAGCATTTGTTTTTCAAACACAAAAATTCTGATGCAAGTCAGAGACATAGAACTGTATGTTTTGATAGAGGAACTAACTATGCAAACTAACTTTTGCACTTTTTTTTTTTTTTTTTTTTTTT
>NW_028186150.1:3915504-3928896 GCF_003343005.1 Rhea americana
CATTTCTAGCATTAAGAAATTTTGGCCTTTTTTTTTTTTTAATCAAGTAGATTAAAGCTTTATTGTAACTTGGTTTAAATTTTTCTTTCATGTGAACTTGATCCTTAGATGAAAAGTACGATGTACTTGCAGGCTCTTAATATCATTAGGAATACGATAATACTGTTTTTGTAATAAAGTAACATTAATATTAAACTCGGAAGGGGAAGGAATAAGAATCTCACAGATACTAACTACTGACTTTTCATTACATCTTCAGCACATTCTGTGCTCTTTCTTTTATAATTATTTATATCAATTGATTTTTTTTCCTTAACTTGAAGAGGTATTACTGATACTGAATATAAAATATATGGACATTTTAAACATTTAGAAGTAAACTAATAACACTTTCCGGAAGTTCCCTCACCTCGCCATGAATTAGGTACTGTTTTTGAAAACTGTACGGATTGTTCTTTGCAGGCAGCTATAAGAACAGGAACACCTCCCAAATGGAAAACTAGGAGGCAGCATACCTCAGACAATGAAAATATGGCATGGAGATTCCTGGCTGAATTTTCTATCATACCGTGACTTGCCCTTTTAAGAAGGGTGGAATACTCTGTGTGGCTGGTTTGACTGAATAAAGGATGAAAATCAGATAGGAAATGAAATCTTAACTTCACTCACTTGTTGCTGATTATTTGGCAAGTTTGGCAAGTTAGTAGCCATCTTTAAACAACTCTGTGCTCAAGTATTCCTGTTGCGTGTATACCTTGTCTTTGCGGCACAATAGAAGCGTAACTTCCCCAGGCACACAACTGGCAACATCTCCCTCCTTTCCCTCCCTCCTGCCGAAATAGTCTGAATTAAAAATCTGTGATGAAAATGTTTTTTTTCTACTCATAGTTGTGCCAAACTAGATTTTAAGGAGTTCCGCTTATGTCAGTGTATTTGAATATACGAGTTAACTCCAAGTTCTTTTACAAATGATTTAACAGCAAAACAACTTATTTGATGTTCACCATCTCCTCCGGAGAAGGTACCATCTTAATGGCAAAAGCAGTGCTATATGAAATTTTCTGTTTTGCAGGCTTAAAAAATGAACTGCTTTATTCTCCATAACTTTTTTTTCCCCTTAACTATAGACAAAAAATTAGGGTATTTGAACTGATACTAGGAGGTTTCAGAGTAACTGTAATGATTATTCAATTTTATGATTAACTGCAGATATTGAATGTCATTTTGCTTCTGAACTGACCCTTGGATGACCTTGGCATTCACCTAACATATATAACAATTTGTATTTGCAAACAGAGATAATGTTTGAATGGTTCCCACCACTTCTGTATAACTTTGATATTATTAGTCTTACTTTGCTGGTAAAATATAAAATCTGAGATGTAAAATAATTCCCCTGTCACTGGAAAAAGCTTTGTTGGAAGATGGGGAGCACCTGACTCTTGAGCGAGTTGCAGATTATGGGAAGAAGAGAGTAGAGATAAAGGGAGTGGGAAAGAGGTGATGGATGATTGTCCATGGATGAATATTCAGGAATTAAAATTGTTCAACAGGACTGGAAGCTGACAGTAGCAAGATAGAGGGAGAAGAACAAACAGTTTGTTTTTTATAACTGAACAGGAGAGAGATTCCCTCAGAAATGCTTGGTAAATAATGATGCAACAATGGTTGGGAAGTCTATGGAATTTGCTTGAGGCTAAAGATGCTAGTATTTGATCAATTAGAGCAGTGTAAAAATTAGAAAGATATGTTTCTTATTATAAATGATTTTTTTTAATCAAATTGAAATCAAGTGAATAGAAGTACCTTCTCTCTGTGTGTTTTGATCTGTTCTTATCTCCCTACATATATCAACTTGCTGTCTTTTTTAATCTCTTCAGGGGGATTATTAAATAAAAAACTTGGAACTCAGAAAATTCTTAGTCATTTATTTTTATTCTGAATCTTTTTGCAGGTAGAGTGCTTTTGTGGAGACTATTTAATTCTCTGACTATCAGCTTGCCTGTTAGTGAGGTGCATATAAATATTAGTTATTCTACTGAAGCACTTTGAGAGGTGGTTGTTGAATAGTGGTGTACAAATGCAAGATTATTACAAAGAACAAACTCTCATTAGTGCAGTAGGTAGATATTTTATGTAACAGAGGAAACAACAGGGATGACTCTGATATTTCAAGTTGTCTTTGTGACTATCTGGGCAACAATTTTTTTTTTTTTTTTTTTTTTTTTTTACAACGTTCCCAAATTTGTCAGTCTAATATTATTGAGTTGCAGTTTTCAATAACAAAAGCAAGAAAAAGGTTTTTTATATGACAATATCAGACAATATCTGCTATTTTATAAGATATGGTCATTGTAATGGGATGTTGAACAGTTTCCTATAACTTGGGATAAAATAGCTCAATAGCTATCCTGATGGCTCTAAAATATTTATGACTGTTTGCTAAATTTATTTTTTATTAAATATAGATATTGAAAAAGAATCATTAGCTGCATGGATGTAGTGTCATTCCTGTGGATAAACTGAGAACATAAGAGTATGTAACAGTGACATACTGTACTTTTGAAATAAAATGTATTGTATTTTATTACTCAGATCATACCACATTCTGTATTGCTTTACTGCTTTTTGTGAAATTTTCCTACACTGATAAGCAGAAGCATTTGGATAACTGATTGCCTGTGTCTTTTTGGCCTGAGAATTGCATTTGTTGCTCAGTAAGTTAGAAAGATGCTTTGAATGCTTTTTGTCGTTGCAGTAGACTGTGTGGGAGGGTTATCAGTCATGAATCAGCACTCTCTGTATTATGCACTATACACAGTGGAATGAAATGTTTGTCTTTTAATATTATTTACTTTTTAAGTGAGAGAGCAGGATTGAGCTTGGCGGTCATGGAATCAGAGTTCTCTGGAACTCTGCATGTGGCCAGTGGCCAGTTTGTCTGCCTGTGTGACCAGCAGCTCTCTGTTAATGAGCTTGTTGCTGCTGGTGTAGGACTCTGTGTGGCCACAGTAGGTTGTTCCAGGGAATGAGGAGGAGGAGGGAGAGGCACCATCTTAGCTGCACAGAACTTGGAGCAATCAGATCCATCCTTTGATTAGATTTACTTTGGCACACTTCGTTTGGTGCTAAAGGACATAGGCCCAATTTCTGAAGAAAAGCTGTCAGTTATAGTTACTGATTTGCTTAGAGTGAATTAAGGTCAGTCAGGACAGCTTTTAATTCTGACTGTGTCCCTAGCCTCTATGCTTGGGTTATAGAAACTGTGAAGCTTTTGAGTAGCAAGTTGCTCTTAACAGGGCCAGCAAATGTGTAAACAGTAAGCGCATGTATTGATGTCAAATGAATCTGTAGAGCATTGCAAAAGATTATTTTTGTGTGTTCGCTGTGATATATATATAGGCACACACACGTGTGCTCACACATACACACACTATTTATATATATATATATGTGTGTGTTTGTGTGTATATATATATATATCAATCATCACTTCATGTGCGGCATTCCATTCAGCTTTTAAAAAAAGAAAAGGTGTAAAAGAAATCATGGTTTGGCATAGTTGCTAAATTGATGTAGCTTTTACTATAACTGTGTCTTTTTCACTGTATTTCACACAGTCTTTTTGACTGTGTGCAGAGAAAGATCTGTCCTTCTTATGAACAGAGAGAAAGAAAAAAAGTATAGATTAACAAAGACAGAAACAGTTATTTATTTGGGAATATCTTTTAACTGATTGGTAGGTGATCCTGCAGTACAGCATTAGTGATGTGAACTTTTGTATACTGGTATCTTGGAATAAATGGGCTCAAAAATGAATAATTGTGGATATACTGGGTTTCTTGTTGTTTATGATAAGGTCTATATTAAATGTCATTGATGAGAAAAACTATCAGGAATAAGATTTCAAAGCATACACTTGGAAACAGTCTGAACTTCTTCTGTCTCAGCTAAACTACCAAAAGCCAAAAATTAGCACTAAATCACATTAATACTTAAAGAAAATATCAATACCAGGATTAAACAGGATTTGACAATACATTTCTCAGGTCAAATCTGTTTTCAGTTACAACTCCGTATCTAAAAAGAATCCGTTACCCATAACACATTTTTTTTTCCAAGCTAACCCTGCTCTTCCCTTCTGTTTGTCTATTCTAGAAATAGCTATTTGTTTTATGACACAAGAGGTTTGCCTTTTTTTTATAGAATACCTTAAATGTATTTGATATAAAGTGTGTTCATGTTTTCTAAAAAACTATCACACTTCTATCATGCTTCTAAAAAAAGTTCTTCATATTCTAGCAAATGCAGTCATCAGCAGCTACTCAGCCTTAAAAATCATAAGGGAATCCAAATATTTGTACTTCAGTAATAATAATAATTAATTAGAAAGTAGACCAATTAATTTATCTGAAAAAAAAAATCTCTTTACCTGCCAGGTTTATGGGTACTTGGCATCTTGCCTAGCATCAGAAAGTTTCTGTATTGAGCTTCTCTGTGATAAAAACTGAAGTAAGATACCACAGCTTATAATCAGACACCCTAAGGTGTAGTGCTATATTGGACAATATAGCTAACATTCCACCATAGGGATAAAAAAAATAAAAAAGTAGAGAAAATGGAGAAAAGTAACTATATTTCACTGTTTTATTTTACTGTCTTGGAAGGACTGGATAGTCACAGAGCTAGATGTGAACAGGATTGACTTCTAACTGTGTGAACCCCAGAAGATTTGCAGAAAATCCTCCTTCAAAAACCATGGATGTTTTGGCAGCTTTATTGTTTTAGTGATCTCCCCCTCTCTGATATTGTAGCTTACTGTGCAGGTTCTTGACTTACTGTTGCTGATCCACTGTGGATGTAGTGGACTTTATATTACATCCTAAAACTTTGACTCCTGGCTGAGAGGAAGTAAAGACATTTTTCTTTCCTGGATAGATGATGCTGTGTACTTCTGCTATGGCTGGCCCAGGGCCCACAGGCAAGATTGCCATTCACTTAAAATATTCACTACTCTAAGTGCTTCTGTGATTAAAGAAAATAAGGTAGCTTCATGCTTAGGCAACCAGAAGACTAAATTACTTCTTTGGCTTTGAGATAGGCTTGACTTACTGCCAGTTCCTTCAATGATTCTAAATTGCTCTTTGCAACTCAGCCAGGCAGCCAAACAATCTACATTGTGTTGAAAATTTACATAAATATTTTTTATAGTGCTGTAAGTCTCAAGTGATTGTTCCATATATCAATATTTTTGGAGTAATACCAGCTTTGTGTGGTCATTCCAACAGGATAAGCCATGACCTCCAGTTCTGATTCAAATGCAACTGATCTCAGTGATATATTTTTCCATTGGTAGTTCTTGTTTGATCACACTGGGTATTTTTTTGGTTGTTTGTTTGTTTTTAAATGATGCATAATTTTTTCAGGAATAGAAAATTAATTTAGAAATATCTTCTGTAATCTTTCTACTCATTAATTTTCCACCAAACATTGAGGGCTGCTTGTTGGCTTGAACTCCCTGACCAGTGCTGTTGCTATAGAGTAATTAGTTGCCTTTATTCGTGTTCCTAAGTGGACAAAAGAATACCAAAAAAGAAGTGATTTCAGGCTTCTCATTTCTCTTGTCAAGATTAGTATTCACCAACTGTACTGCAGTAATATTATAGCAGCTACTGAAATGTTGTAATTAAATCCTGATGTTACACATCTGGCAGCTGGTCTTAATGTAAGCTAGTCAGTGAACATACATGATGCAGCTATTGAGTTTTTTGAATGTATATTAAAAATGGATATTTCATAAGTTTAAACAAAATAATACTGAATTTTATCTACCTAATATCTATAATAGTTCTTTGACCAAGATATGCACATCCTTGCTTTAGAAAGTGTTTTATCTTCTGATGCTAATACTTCAAGGAAAGTTGGAATTAGAATATATAAAATAACTTCATTCTAACAATCAGTAAGCAACATGTGATATTTGGATTCTGCTAGTTCAAGCAAAAGGATGCATCTCATATGCTAGTGTCTGTCCTCACTCCTACTCTGATCTGCAAACTGCAGTACAGTAAGGCTGTACAAGCTTGTGGCTTTAACTATTAGTTCTGTGTCTTAACAGAAAAAGCTTAGTCTTCTGTTATTACTGCCTTCTCTTGAACAGATTAAATGTGTAATTGTTTGTATTCAAATTTGTCAAAACAGACTTAAATGCAGAAGTGTCTAGGAGATTATATAATCTTAGGAGAYCTAGAGAGCTTTTAAAAATTATCCAATATATAAGATTACCTTAAGTATCGTACTTTTTGATTAATTTTCTCTACACTTGGATATTATATAGATGTTTTGTGCTCTTGTATATTCCAGAATTCCCTTTGCAATCAAGACTAAATGTTACTGATGACAAAAGATGAAATGGCCTACGCAGATTCATATTCCTCTGGTAAGTGCAAAGCAAACAGAACATCTTCGCTGTCTTTGTTTTTCATTACAACGGAAAAATTAAAATGATTTGGCTTTACCTTAAGCCTTCAATTGCTCTGGGTTATTAAATATACAGTGGAAGAGCTAGTAATGAGTAGTTGCTTATATACCTTGTCTGTTCTCTGTAAATAGAAGATTAATTACCATGTTTGAGAGACTTGAGTTTTATTGACTCTTCTTTCTAAGAATTTCTTTTATTCTCGTAATTGCTTTCAAGAGTATTTTCCTGCTTTTTTCACCCCCATTAATCATGGAATCATCTTTTTATATAATAATCAGCAGTAATTGAGACTGCCATCCAGTCAGCTCAGTGCTAACAGCTGGCATCTTCCAAATTACTAGGGGTATTGAAGTTGTTTACTGAAGTGAGGGAACCTAACATATTGCTTAAATAGAATTGCATGCTTTATTACCTTGAGATTAATTTGATTTCATTCAACAGGGAGTTGAACATTGCATTAGAAAGTACAGTGTCCAGTGGGCAGGATTTTATTGTCTCTCATTTTGTATTTAAAACACAGAATAATTTTATTTTAAACTTCCCTCTTGTCTCTGCAAATACTGTTTGAACTTCTGTGCAATTTGGTGTGCTTTCCCAGTGGAACTGAAAGGAAGCTCAAGCTCTGGATTATTGCATTGTTCACAGGCTAATGTAGTATATATTGAAGACAAGTGTTACGAGCAAACTGTGTGTGATAACTAGGGGCAAACTAAACCCATTTTCTGAAATAAAAGCCATATGGCCTTTTAATTTTTCTTTAATTTCCTCATCAATTACTAGAGAATTGATGTACTCTGCTCAACTTTGGCCATATTCTTTTGGGGCTCAGGAGGTATGTTAGCATTTATTACTTTTTCTTATTTAAGAGAACAAAGCATCTGGTAGGGTACCAATCATGAGAACTTTGAAGCTGCCTTTTACTCTCTTATTTTTCMAGTGAAAAATAACTTGCAGTATAAACCCTGAAATGACACAGTGCTTAAATTCTGAAAAGCTGTTGTTCAATGATAAATACTCAGATTTTTTCCAGATAGTTTTTTTTTCTCCCTGAATATATCTGGAAGGAAAAGAGAAGCAACTTTTGTGTAGGTGATAGTTTGCTTTGAGGCTAATTATAAGATGCAAATAATAAGATTATATTTCTATATATAAATTAATAATACAGTGAAATAAGATTTAAAACTTCACAAATCCTATTAAATCTATGTTTGGGAGGAGAGGAAGTGCAGAAAAAAAAAATGTATGATGTGCCTCCTTTAAGCATATTGATAGCTCTTGCTGCTTACAAGGAAAAGTCACAAATTCAAAGTCACAAATTATTTTTGAATTTTGAAGTGTATAGGTATTAAGTGCCTATTACTTGGTTTATCATAACATTTAATTTTTTCTGGACAGAATTTTACCTATAAATTCTATGGATTTCTTCAGTATAAAAAGTATTGCCATAAATTACATGATGCTAATGGAAAGACATCAAGTTCTTACTTTGTTTATCCCTGAGGTTGGCTCTGTACACAGGCTTATGAAAATTAAGCCGTTTTATCTGGTATATGGTGGATTATCTTCAATAGCTAGATAAGAGGGAACAAGTTGAGAATTCACAAATGACTGTTGCTGGTTATGATCTATGAAGCAGATTCAAAACAGATTTTTGTTAAGCAGATTCTGCAAAATGGAGCGTAGCAAAGGAACTTGAATGTGAAAATACCCTTGCAGGTCCAGACATGGTGACACAGAATCACATGTTAGAGTGTAGCAACTTATAATTTATTTGTGTATTCATAGGAAAGATTTATCCTATACAGAAATAGTTACTACTGAAAATTACAGGAACAGAATTTGTGGAGGTATTAGCTTTTTTATTGCTAAATTGAGATTGGTGCTATAAATTACTAATTTCCAAAACATAAGTCAACTCAGCTATAAAAGGTTTTTACTTTTAAAATCCTCTCTTGCTTTAGAATTAATATACAGTTGTAAGAGTGTGATCTCAAATAATACAAAATCAGCTTATCTTGACACAGATTTGGAATCTCGTTTTGGCAAGCATTCTACAGATATTTTGAACACTCAAACTTTGAAACAATGGCATATAAAAATGAGTTGGAATTTCAATTTGAATGGAGACTGACAGTACAGGAAGATCAAAGTTTAGATATGTATTTCCATGTGGTTATATGAACTGAAGTTGTTTAATTTCAAGTAGTAATTTATTCTTGGCATCTCAGGTATAGTTGTGAAGTACTATGTGTACCTATTTGTTATGACTTATGCTGTTGATAGCCTTTTAGATAAAGGACTATACTTAAATAGTTTATCGATTTAAGTGTTGTTRTCATTATTGAATGGCAGGCTATATAATCTTTTAAGTACTAAACTGATTTGGAAAAGGAAAGGCTTCTTTTTAATTCAGCAGGACATCTTCTAATACATGGAATTCTCTGTATTAAGTAAAAATAATAAAAAAATTAATTGCTAAAAATTCTATGAAGTGTATACATGCCAAGCACCTTTTCTTATAAGTCAATGATAGCTTTTTCCATAATGATTTTTTGTCTTTATTAAGTAAAGATAGAGTAATGTTTATAATACGTCATTATAATTTGTATTCAATAGGAAGTTCATGTTTTCCCTAACAGACAAGAGCATTTTATGCTCTTTAAATGCAAGTTAGTATTTCTGTGATCATTCTATGAAACATTTCAGAGTCAGTAACAGAGTTAAGTCTGAGTTCCCAATACCACTTTTAATCATTTTGATTAAATGCTGATATCTCCTGGATACTTTTGCTGAAGATGGCAGCTTTCTGCACTCTGGGTGATACCAAGCAGTCCACCTAGTTATTTTTTCCTCTTTAGTGAGAGGAATTTTGTTCTGTTGGAAGAGGATGTATGGTTCTAGTAATTACCATTCTTTTCTTAAAGCACAGTTAAATAACTAAACCTAACATTAGGATGAGCTGTGTAGGTATTTCGTATTATTGGTGTGCATATTATTTATGTTATTTATCATATAAACCAAACAGGTTTTCCTTTCAGATTTTTGGGGTTCAGTGTTAATTTTATCCTACTTTTAATGAACAAGCACAGATGCTCAATTTTCCTACCCTTACTGTATATATAGAAGGCTATAGAAATCATCATTTCCTTTGGTTTCCCTCTCTCACATCTAGTCAGGTGTGTAGTATTGCCACAGTAAGGATTGGGTGTGCTATTACTGAAATACTAGGAAAAATTCCCTCCAGGACAGTTTTCATTCTGTATTGGAAAGTAGGAGCAGGTGTTACAGTGCAGATACTTTGCTGTTCAGTTACCTATCCTATAAACAACAAAAAATATTCAGAAAGAACATGAGGAAGGGGAGAAAATGCATCTCCTAGAGCTTAGTTTGGTGATACTGGAAAAAGCTATGTACGGAAGATGTCTCTGGTTGTGGGAGCTGACCTAGCTGCCTTGGGGTACCCAAAATAGTTGTGTTCTGACCATGCCATCAAAAGCAACTGAGATTGAAATATCACTCAGACTACTTGCAGAATTTCTTCGTTAGTGTTGTTCCCCTTTTGTCCACAGACTTGCACTCTGCAGGCTTGCTGTTTGTGTTATTGTTATAGGCTTATTGTTCAAAGCCAATATAATTTAGGGACAAATAGAGACCAGAATAATTTATCACATGGATAAATATACCTTAAAAAGAAAACTTGTTTATGCAATCCTAATACATACCAGAGTTAGCTGTATGGACAAGAATTACCTATGTAAAACCACAGATTTCTTGGTGAAAGAATCTGGAACTGTTAATAGTTTGTTTCAAATAACATTCTGTGACATATAGTTCATAATGAGGAATTTATTACTGACATCAATGAGAAGTGGAATCTGTCAAGAAATATTTCAATTATTTAAAAATTTTCAAGTCAAAATTTAAAGTTTTGAGGACTCATCTTTTGCATGAAGTGTATGTAAAAAGAAAAAACGTGCCTACTTTATTCTCTCAAAAGGATACTGTGGCCAGCATAAAAAATGACACTGGCTTACACTCTTAAGGGCCTGATCAATGAGTTTCTAAATTCTTTCTAGACAACAGACAGGCTTAATAATTTTCAAGTTACGAAACACTGGGAATTTTCAGTGCTGACCAATTCTGTCTTTGTGTCAGTCTGTCTGTCTTGCCTTTTTTTTTTTTTTTTACTTAATTATATTCTAAACCTCGTGTAAGTTTTTTTCTTTATCATTTTAATGAAGAGCAGTGATTTTAGCTGTTGTTCATATTTTCCTTTTAAAAAAAGAAGTTTCAGTTGCAAGGATCATATATTAAGATACATTTTTTGTATTATAATCATCACAACAAAAATATTTCACAGTAACTATGACTTTACGTACCTTTTTAAGTAAAGGATGAGAACAGTGATTGCAAGCTGATCATATTTAGTGAAAGTATTTCCTGCAGAAGTCACCTTGGCAAATTGCAATGTGCATAGCAGCCACTGCATGTTATTCAGAGCTGCTAATATGGACACTGAAACAAGCCTGCTGTACAGGTGCTAGATTTTGATTTAATAAATATTCTGTATAGTATCAAACTATATAAAAAATCTAAAAATCACAATGAGAATTACTATATTTAAAAATTGTTCAATATTGTAAAACTGTTAAAGTTAGGTCAAATCCACCATTTAAAAAGGTATGAAATGTACAATTTTGCAAGTGGAAACAAGGGGCTCAAGAAGGCTGCCATAAAGGCTAACACAAGTTGCTTTGTGATTTCTCCTTTCATCCAGTATCTTCATATACTTTGGTGATCAGACAGACCTCCGAGCTGTTCTCTTCATGCAAGTAGGATATGAGGTCAAAGTATCTATCACTGATTTCAGTAGAGAAGAGTGGCTCCATAAGGAGTATAAGGCTATTTTAAGAGACAAATACACAGCACATTTTTTTTATGTAAATACTTGGAAAACATAGAAACAATATTGTTTTCTAACTAAGGAGCAGTGAAATCAGTGGAATCACAGAGATATATAATACATGGTAGAATCTTTTAACATCATAAGCTGCCTGAAAACAAAACGTTTGTTTTTGTAAAAGTTTGTATCTAGAATATCATTTGAGAACTTTCTTGAGTTTTAACCACAAGCTGCAAAGATTGTATGTTCCCAAAGATATTAAAATTAATATAACTCAGATAAAATATTGCAAAAAGGCAGTAATCCTTTACACTTACTTCTCACAAAACATTGAGTGAGGAACCAGTAATTAAAGGCAATATAAATGGTAGACAAGGTGAAACAGATSACTGTAACATAATTCTTGAGTGTTAACTGGCACCTAACACAGTAAGTCTACCTTCAAATTGACAAATACAATAAGACACCTATGTTGACATATGTGTGGTGTGCTTAGCTGCTTTTATTTATGAAAGTAACTGAGATGTTAAAATTGTCTTGAAAAACAGACAGCAAAGGAAGAGAAAAAGGAAGAGGTGGGTTGTAGTCACTCTTTTCAATGACCAATGATTGGTTATTTTTCCCCGATATCCATAACTAATAATTTCCATGCAAAGCCTCTGTTTTGTTGCTCAGCTGGATAGGTGGCTTGGGAAGACTGGAGGGAGTCCACTGTTTTCTAACAATGATTAGTTATGAAGACTTTTTTAATGAAATACAGTAAGCTAAAAGTGTGTGCATCTCACACGCTGTATATGATACATTTTTCATATATACACTGTCATTATATACACAAGCATCCTGTATGTACACTGTTATCACCTTCATTAGCAAGTTAAAAGTCAATAGATAATGAACCTTGTGCAGTATCTTCTCTTCCTCTAACATAGATTTCACAGGGAATCTCTTCCATAACTCTGTCTTCTATGACTTGCTCAGGGCAGTCATGCGCTTGTTTGAAAGTGTAACTACTTTTCTTGAATGTGCTATTAAATGTCTTCATTGGCTGAGGTTGCGCAAAATCATTGCGGAAGGGAAGTTCCACGGAGCTGAGGTTTGTCCTGCTTTGTTTTAAATTAGAGGCCTGAGAGCCACAGTGGTGGTCGTGAATGCATCTAGAAGCTGTTGAAGAACGTCTCATTTTCTGATAGTTTTCCAGTTCTTCTGATAAATCTGCCAAATCTGCAGAAATTTCTTTGTCCCTTAGTGAAAACAGTTCATAATGTGGAGGATCAAATACTTCTTGGAAACCAGTTTTATTGAAAGCAGTCTTGCAAGCCATAACCTTTTTGCGAGGTTGCTTTACTTGTACTAGAATTGAAATGATAAGAAGGACTAAAACTATCCCTGATGTGATGCCAATGATTGTTCCATGCGTTTTGGTGATTTGTTCAAACAATCCAGTCTTCTTCTTTTCTGCAAATAAAAAATGGGCATTAATATAAAGTTTTTATTATTCACTTTTTTGATAACGTATTAAAGCAAATCAAGCTATATTCTGATCACCATGTGGGTGCTATATTATTAGTGAAATAATGACTTCATGGCACTGGAGACTAGAATTGTATGTCACTGAGATCCATCATGTTGGATCTGTGCATTTGTTCAGCAAGTCTGATTCCATGTCTTTAATAATAGCTATCATATGATAATTCATTGACAGCAGAACTCTGTGGCTACTGCTTGCTGACTCTGTTAGGATGCTACTCCATTTCTGAACCTATATGAATTCAGTTCATGTTCTAAGATCCTTGATTTAAAGAGGATTTTGTACAGCTACAAATGCTGCTTCCTTGTCACAATTTGGTGCTATTGGTAATATCCATATTGACAGTGGATGAAAACGTAGAGTTAAAACTATTTATTTCTTTTTTAAAAGCAAGATATTATAACAGCAACAATGTAAAACTGACTGTTTTCACTTTGGAAGAGTAATGACTGTGTTTGTTGCATAACTCTGTTAGGCCTA
>NW_028186150.1:3929015-3953052 GCF_003343005.1 Rhea americana
AGCACTTCTTATAAAAATACACAAGATGGCAGCATCAGATTAAGATGGTTTCCGATACTTTAAACACCTATTTGATGACAACATTTTCCAGTTTTCTGTTGTTTAAAAGTACTTGTCCTAGGTGACTAAAAGAATTCTACACTAGTAGTATCTAAAATAATCACTAGGAAAAAAGCATTTAAGACTAAAAATGTAGTTGCTCAAATGTGACATGCTGTTTTCAGATATCTGACTTCTAACATCTGTGTCAGGCACCTGAGTACACTACGCAGTGCATGCAGCGTTAGATACCATGGTAGGCTATTCAAAACAAGCCATATACTAGACAGAGAGTACCAAGGAATTGGTTAGTAAGAAATAAGGATAGTGAAGTCTGAAATACTGCTCTGCTTCAGAGTTTAGACTCATTACTCTGACTTACAGTCACAGCTTTAATGAGAAACATGACTGCACCCCTTGGCCTTTCTTGCTTAGAACTTAATGTTAGCATAATTTTATGGAAAATGCAGATTTGAATCTGTCACTTATCTCACACTTAGATTTCTTAGTTCTTAGCTGTTCACATCAAAAGTAGTTATGCAAAAGGTGAGGTCTTTTTAATTTATTTTCTTAAAAGAAATTGGACACTTGATTTTTTTTTCTTTTTTTTAAATATATTTTTAAGCATCACTGAATTTAGGCATAAGGTGAGTGTCAACATGCTCAGATTGTAGGCAGTTGTGGATACGGACAAAACGAGAACTTTAGGTGCCTGAAGTATTAGGGCACAACTGAGAAGCTTACACAAATGTTAAAGCTGAGAAAATTGTTGATATAGCTGCATCAGTCTCCCTTCAGTCTACTTTGACATAGCAGTATTCAGCTGTCTTTTGATTGTCTGCCGTATAAGTATTAAAACAGAATTTAGACTTCAACTAAAATAAGACATGGTAGATCATTAATCACTAGGCACATCAATTTACAGCTATTGGGAAGGACACTTATTTCTTCACACTGTTATATGGTCTTTAAGAAATTTGTTTTTGAAATACTGCAACAGGTTAGTGAATTGGAGATTCTAGGCAAGATTCCAAAAAAGCACTTGTGGGGATAGGAAATGGGAGTTATACCAAAGAGGGAAAATAATGAATATTATCAAAACTAAGAATGTTTAGAGGAAACTTTCTGTAATATTGAAAACTCAGGAGTCACTGATCAGTTCTGTTAACTGTAAAGTTTGCATAATATACCTTGCATTAGAGTATCTATTAGAAATGTTTGATTTTTTTTTTCTTGATAATTCAGTTATTGTTACAACCCAGTTAAATACATTTTCGTTATATGTGGTCTAGTAAAATTACAGTTTCTTCAAATGATGAAAATTTTCCCTACTAAAGCTGAGATTGAGACAGTCTTGCTGTAGTTGAGATGGTTTAAGCAAGACTACTCCCTTACTGTGTTGTGGAAGCAGTGATTTATGTGTGTGTGTGTTTTCTGAAAGTAATAATGACTTGGTAATAGTCCCTCATTCCTCCCACTTCCTCTACTACCATATGCAGCAGTTGCATTAACTCTCAGATGGTCTAAATGATTAAATAGTTAAAATCAAAACAAATGTTTTAAAACTGTATTTAGCTTTGAAGAGTGCTGGTTCTATTTCAGATATGAAAAATGGCCTTTTGTGCTTGAAGGCTTATCTCTTTCCAGCTGTATCACTTTTCTTCTAATAAAGGATATTACCTGTCCCTACAAACCTTGCTTCATCAAAATTTTAGGAAGGGGTAGGATGCAACCTGACAAATACTAAATTTCTTATTAAGCTAATGTTCTTTTAAAATGGAAAGTATATTTTGAAGAGGAAGAAAGGTTTTAACTATAAAGCAGTAAGATCAATCTTCACTGTGTTTATATGCCTCCTGAGTTTAAATTAAAAATTGAAACACCTTCCTGAGATTAATAGAAAGCTATCTTCAGGATATTTTCAGGCAAAGACGTTACATGATTTTCTTGAAAGGCAAACTGACCATCCTGGATCATAAAGGTTATACTTTGCATTGTATTCACCTCTGCAGTGATTTTCATCCCAAGGGTATGCACAGTTTTGAATGCCATTGCAGACTAAAGAATTATTGATGCACATGTTGCTATGGCAGAAGTAAGTGCTGCCTGAACAGGGAGCTGCAGAAAAGAACAGGAAGACAATATTAGGAATTTGAAAAACCTCACACACTACTTCAAACTAGTAAATTCCTTTTATATTCTTTGACACACATATTCATTCTTTATCACTTTACAGTTTAAACACAATGATTTTTCCTGTGCATCACTTACTATCTGGTCTTTTACTCTACATTCATTTGGTTGCTTTCAGATGTATTATCAATGGTACAAACAAAACTTTCATGCTCCAAATGGGTAGCAGAAAGAGAGTCACACAAAGTAACACAGATAATGGAGGAAGGCTTTAATACTTGTCTTTAAAGACAAAATACCTAAAAATCATATGCTCCCCATCACTATTTAATCTGCTGTGCATCAGCTGTGAAGATGGCGTAGCTGGTTCTGAAGCAGTTCCTGCACATCTGCATTTTAGAGCCCAGAAATATGTTAAGGGAAATCAGATTTCAGCTTGCATAGGACTGTAAGTGTTTCAGTAATTGGAAGAGATTTGGTAACTGGAGGCATGTAAGTCATTCCTGCTTGTGAATCAAAGCTCTTAAATCCTCCTATTAAAGCTAATGCAGGGATTAAGAGAGAGCACAGTTTAGCTTTTTATCTATCTATCAGAAATTTGAAATAAATTAACCAGAAAATTCCTCTAAAGAAGATTTTATGCATCCATGAATGTTCTTCACATTAAAAAGTATAAAAATACCTCCTCAGGATGTTGTGTAATATACATAGTCAATTCTTTATGGCTTCAGGACATTGGACAAGAAGTTGATGCTGCCTTTCTCTGCCTCAGTAGCATGGTATTTTTATCATGGAAATGTCTACTATTAGTGGAGTCAGTTATACATTAAATAGCATAGGCATATGATAGACACTCTACTATTTGCTCTCAAGCCTTTGGCCTCTTGGCAAGCACAGGAAAAAATATCTAGTTAGTTCTTCCTTCTAAATTTGAAAAGAACATGCAAGCTTTGCTTTATAAATAATGGTCCAGTTTATCTTATATGTAGTATAGCTTAAAAAGGATACATATGTAACAGGCTACAATGTCTACTAAAAATATTTTTGACAGTGAGATACAGTAAGTTGTATGAAAGTGCTGTCAAGAATGGCTGATAAGGATCCATGTGTACTTGCTGATGTTTCAGTACAGACCCATATGGAGTTGCATCACTTCTGGAATAGTGGGCAAAGAATTATGATGCAAGACCCTTTCCTTATTTCCCTGGATAAGGGATTTTTTTCATTTTTTTAATCTTTTTTAATGAAGCATTCTGCTGCTGCTTCTCTATCCGTTACCACAGTCTGTAGTTTATGTTCCTGCTTGGTCTCTTTAATGGCTTATGTTCACATATTCATAAAATGGGGCACAGGGACTTCATTTTCTGTGTGTGTTACTTGGAGAGTAGAGTCTCTTTAACAGTCACAGTGATTGACCAGGTCCAGTCCAGGACTTCAAGGACATAGATGGACTKTTCTTGTAACTGCTTCCTAAGACCGGTGCAATGTTAACAGTGTTGTTAATATCTAGCATTATTCATGTGTTGAATCAAGCCAGAAATCAAATACATTGATTTTTAACACTGCCGTTAGCTGAATTACTTTGTCAAATCTGCACCAGGTATGTGAAGTGACTGTCATGCACAGTTAGATCATTTATGTAAATCTTTTCAGAAATATTATTTTCGTGCTTGGCTTCATGTAATTATAAATAGCTTCATGATCTGAAAAGAAGTTAAGCACGGATTCACTATTTTCAGTTAGAATATTTGCATAACACTAGTTTATTTAAAAGTAGTTTTGAATTACCCTGTGAGGAAAATAAAAAGATAGTATGTCAAGTTAGAAGATAAATAAGAACAGCCACATGCCTCTGCAGACTTCCCTTTGTCTATGACTTTTGAGTCTCTTTAAAGTTCAAAATTTGAAAATTTATCTAACCTTAGGAGTAGTCATAATTTCAGCCTCTTACTCAAAAAAAAGACATATTTGCAAAATAAATCAATAATTATGAAATAAGACGTTAACTAAACCCTGTTTTAGCTTACTGAACCCTATCTTTATTGTTTAATCCATTTTATGTTAAACAATAGATCAGTTTTGGAAGAATGTAATTGTTTCTTACTATCATGTACATAAAGTAAGCAATAAGATATTTTTCTTAAAAATCTTTGTCACTTTAGAAAGATTTATTTTACAGAAAGCAATTTTTATCCTGTGTTAAATTTTACTGTTTTACAGAACAAAATATAAAATCTACCTGTTACCTATAACGTGAACTTTTCTGCAGTGTGGTGACCAGGACCCTTTTCAGGACTGGCTACAGACATGTTAGTACTGTCAAAAGAGTTGTTTGTTTGTTTGTTTTTTAAAGCCAAACCTGTAGTATTTATGCTACAAGAAAAAGTTACTGAAAAATTAACCTTTAGGAAAACAGTAGTTTTGATTTCCTAAAGTAAAGTGGCAGATACGTTTTGTTCAGCTCTACCAATGTATTGCAGATCTGCTCTGCAGTTCCAAACTTTGTCCACCTCTGGCCGAAGATGCCACTTCAGTTTTCTGGTTCTGCAATGTGGACAATGTAGTCATTTGTAAATATGGGATGCAGGAAAATTCAATTAAGTTCTGAGAGAAAGTACACAGGAGGAAATCTCATGAAAAGCATGCTTTCAAGAAGCATCATAATTTACAATGAGATAAATGACCATCTCTCTAACCCAGCATATGGAATCTCAATGGAAAATCAGAATAGCATTTACAGCTGTGCTTTTAGTATAGCCTGCTTAATAATTTTGAACTTGGCTTCCTCAACTATGGCTGTCCAGCATAGCTGGGCTTTGTTGAGGGAGTGCATGTGAGAATACTATTTTAGAGCAACAACACATTGGAGAAGGAGGTAGCAGCTGAGGGGTAGCAGGAGGAGGGGGGAATTTCCAGATCTGAAGCTTGAGGGTAGGGATGTGGACAGCAAGAAGATCAGACTCTACAGGGTTACATCTATTTTGTAGCCTTCTGAACCTTGAGTGTGGGCTCAAGAGCCTGTGGTGGGTGTCTAGCAGGGAAGTGGAAGTTAGCTGTTAGTGGGAGAGGGCACTTGAGTCCTGCTGCTGTCTTTTAAGTAAGTCAGTCTGTGCATGTTGTGAGAAGAACTTTGCCTAAGGATGTATTATTATTAAATTCAAGTGAAAAATAATCCTTTTAACAGAGAAGGAAAGCCTTTGTTTAGAAACAGTACTCATAACTATACCAAAGTATTTAATTTATCTAGCTGTATGTGAAGAAAACAGAAACAACTTTTTTTGGTATGTTCTTGCTGCATAATATACAGCTGATGCTTTTCCTTAAATGCCTGAAGTACGCTGATATTGGGAGAATAGGTATTTTAAAAATCTACTTACGATCAACAAATGAAGTGAACAGCATTCTGAATCTGCTTAGTCTGCTGCCTTCGTCTGCCCACATGCGTACCACGCCTGTCCCTGTCTGCAGCACCACATCGTTCGCTACAGTGCTGCAAAACTTTGCCTTCAGGTTTTCAATAGAACTACTTCCATCATATACAGCAACAAAGTTTCTTTTGCATTCATTTGAATGCTCCATTTGATAGTCCAGAAATCGCAAATAAATCTGTTAGGAAAGAGAAAGGAATGGCTCCAGGAAAAGCAATACGCAGAAGAAAATTTTCTTTCTTAGCTTACAGGCCAATCTTGAACAGATGTTCTGTCCCCTTAYGCATATGTGTAACTCCTAATTCACAATGTTTTTAAAATTACGTTAAAATGCATTAAAAAAATGTAATGTCAGTATTGGATGACTTGGAATTTGTCTCAAGTATCTCTATATGTTTCACTTCTCCCCACTCCCCAAAACAATCTTTAGTTAACAATTTACTCGTATGTATTCTCCTTTCCTCTTCAAGAAAACTGAAACCACCACACTGTCGCCAAACAAATCTCTGAGCAACTCTGCTAAATGTACAGTCTATTATTCTAGAAAGAATACAAGAAACATGCTGACAGAATTTGAGCTAGTATTTTCAACTATTTTTTCCCTTTCTTTTTAATTCATAAAAACAGCATGAAGAATAAAAGAGAAGGAATCTAATCAGAAAAGCTCTGAGCTAAAATAAGAAAATTAAAACTCCTAGTTTCAGGCTGGAGGTTAATTACTGAACTGCAGCAATGTTATGGAAGACATAAACCATGAAAACATGAATACTATGGATAACAATAGAAGCAGGAGAATAAATGAACTGGCTATTTAGAAAGAGTTAATAAGTTATTTAAGCCAAATTTAAATCTTCCAGAAGTAAGATGTAATCCAGAAGAAGGCRTGTTTGTATGTGGAAGCTCATTATATGTAGCAAGGAAATAGAAGACTAAGGTGGCACTTGGAAGAGTTAGCAAAGTATTTATCTTGCTTGTTCAAGAAGCTTGTGAAAGAAACTAATTCAGTTAGAACTAATACATTGAAGGATCATAAGGCTTTTAAATTCCTTATATGTTTGTAYTGGAATTCTCAAAATTCCAGTGCAAGCTGATGAGGTTTGTAACTGAGCCACCGAAGTATGCTGAAAAGTCCATCTTAAACTTTAAAAATTCCTTTTGAAGGTATCTATTTTGCATCAGGAAGACACTGTCCACGTGGAAGCTGAAGTCTCCTAGTCCATGTGAGATGAGGTCCTAATCTATGAGGTCTCCAGCACATTCTTCAGATGTGCCTGGGTCTTGACTCTACAGGTTTTAAGTGCAGTTTATAGTTACCTCTGAATCTGATGCAGTGAACGCTAATGACCTTTCCAYAGTGCAGTTTTTCATGCATTTGCCTAACGGCAACAATCACAAATTTCTGTTGAGCTTCTGAAGTGAAGACAGGCTGGACAAATACCATGCTTATTACTGCCATATTACTTATTCTTCTGCCCTTTTGCTGGATGTCATTTTTAATCTCAGCTAGTGCCAAAGCCTTTTAAAAGTGAGTTTTAAAGATTTCACTAAAACAAAAACACCACCTTTATGTGGAAAAAAAGGATTCCTCCCCACCATACACCTAACAGGCACTGTTAAAAATACAATAGAAGACTGGTAACTGCTTTGTACTCTGGTTCTTCCTTTTTTTCTCCAGAGTTTTCCTGAGGCTAGCCCTTTCTCCCCTTGCACATGCTGTGAGAAGGTGCAGCCTGTGCCGTATTATCTCATGTTTCATCTCACACTGTTTTGTGAAAATAGTACTTTGTTATATGTAAGTATTTTCCCTTGTGACTTTGCGCACGCGTGCGTGTGTGTATGTGTGTGTCAGCATCACGATCTGCAAAGTGATATTCAGTAAATACATTTATTTTGCCACTGTCTTTGTCAGATTTACTGGCAGAAATTCTCAGCCATGCTGAGAACCTGTCTGCCATTGACATCACGTCTCATAGATCTAAGTGTGGGCAGTGGCTGCTAGTGTTTGCTCTGAAAGATGTTATTTTCATTTAAGGATTGCCTTTATATGTGCTGTGAAGTTACAATGGAAGCTAAAAATAAATTAGTACATTTTTAATAGCTCTATTCTGTGTGTGAAAACAAAAGAAAAATTAATTAAAAGGGCTCAGCTCAGCAAAAGCTCCTTCTGGTTAGTGTGCCAGGCAAGTAGATTTTGTCAAGGCTTCAGATGCCCTGAGAGGATAAGATATAAAAGGTCTTGACTCTTGACTTATATTGATTAAACTATTCTAGAAATTCTATGAAACCTAGAGGTAATTTATTAAATGTCTTTTATGCAGACTTTTAAAAGTCCTTTCATTGCTGCAGTTGCGTCAGTTTTACAATTTTATTATTACAAAATCAAATTGAAGAAATTAAGAATTTTCCATGTTGATTTTTCTCATGAGACTACACCCTATTTTATCATCATAATTCTGCCAGAATTGAAGTTTGAGAAACCAGTGTCAGAATACCAAGAGTTATTTTTTCTGTAATGTTTTAACTCAGTAATTTAGGATGATGATCTAATCTCAAGACTGACCCAAGTACAACTGTGCCTTCTGGCAACCTTCAATAATCTATTAAAATACTTAAGAGTAAGACCTGGTGCACTCAAGTGCAAATGTAAAGAGAAAATTGTTTTTTTATTGTTTCTGGAAGAACTGCTGCTATTACTTTGTCTAGTATGGTGCTCTTGGGAGTTGAGCCACTTCCTCAAAGACTCAGATACATTAATACAGTTTTAGTTTCTCTCTTGCTCTGTCCTCTTATTACTTTCTTTTAGGTTGCTGTTTTAATTTGGAAGTTGGAAAATAAGGCTGGTTAGTTAACCCTTAGGAGTATGCAAGAAAGCATAGAATATGTTCATGATCTTGACAATGCTATTTAAAGTATTTTTTGATTTTATGTACATTAAAACAATAGTACTCACTTTAACGTACACACTTAGAAGCAAAATTACAAATGAATATGTTACTGGGAAGAAAACATGTATTCTTCACTGCAACTCATAAGTAATTAACAAGTATGTAATTCTGTAACATCACCTAAGTCCTCTTTCTGAAAGCAGGCTAAAGCTATTATATTTTGGAATTATGAATAGGACTTTATCCTTCTCTCTGACCAAGAATAATGCTCAAGTTGCTTATAATGAGCATAAGATAGTGCTGTTTTCTTAAGCAGACTATGTAGTTCTGTTAGCCCAATCATAAATGTTAGGTACTTAGGCATCTAATGCTGATTTTTGGCTCTAACATTTAATATGCCCCTGTAGGGCTTGGGCAGAAAAGTTCTAAAAAATTTTATTATGGCACTTTAACATGACATGATCCTATAGCAAAGTTGGAAGAGAAAGAATGCCAGCRCCTCAGCCATTTCCAGGTAAAGCCCTTCATTTTACCTCAGACTCCTGATGAAGATAGGTTTTAGCTAAAGTGCCAGATTGTGAATAAGATTAGGCAAGGAGCAGTTAGGTTTTCTGTTGACTTTGAACAGAGCCAAATTCCCAGCAGAACCACTGGCAACAAAATTTTAAACTATGGCAGCAAGATTTGCTAGAGTTTATYAAAAGTCTTCAGTTAGCATTTTTGCCTGGAATTTTCCCATAAAATAGGCCAAGTCAAAGGCACTTGAAAAATGTTTTCAAATTTATTTTATATTTTAAATTTCAAATATTAGGAATAAAGCAGTTGTTGACTTGCTATGTAAGTTTAATTTCAGAAACAATCATCTATCTGGACTTCCTGAGCCACTGATACATAATTCATTTCAGTGAAAGTGAGATATTATGCAAATTACAGTTAATGACTTATTACCTGTTAATAATGGCTTGGAAACACATTATAGACTGAATTATATGAATGAAACCCACCTTAGCATTTGGAGTGGCCTTAATTGTCCATATGCAGTCAACTGCTTGTCCTGGTTTTGTTTTTTCTTCTTGTTCTACTTGACTGGAACGTACTATTCCATCAGCTCCTGAGAGCTCAAACTGGCAGTCTAGAGAGAACATACACCTTGTTGTCAAATGCAATACTATATTGCTTTAAAATTGCATATATTAAAAAAATGGTACTGTAATACTAGACCTGGAATGGGATTTAAAATACCTCCCAGGTAAGTGAAGTCAGGATCTGTAACAGAAAGAAGTCATGAATCACAAGGGCTATCAACGCTTGAGAATAACTTCAAGGTTTAGTATAATCTGGAGATGATGTCCATTTTTTATTATGTCACAGTAGAAACTGCCAGAAAGTTTACTGAATCAATTGAGGGGTACAGAGACATAATTTTTTTAGCTGATGTATTATTCCACAATAATTGACCATATCTGAATACAGTAGTTCAGTAGTGATACCTGAGATGTCCAGCATAACACCAAAAAGTATTATTCAGTATTTTGTTGCTGTATCATTCTACATTCTGATATGTAACTGTGCTAGTTCTTACTGAAGTCACTGGAGCTCCACAAGAGTACAGTGAGATCTTTCTCTGTGCAACATTTTGATCTAATGCTAATGCTGTCTAGCTGTATACAGTTTGAACTGGAGTAGTTTAGTAGTAAAGTAGAATAGACTAACATTCTGAATTTGCTAATTGCTATTAATAATGAATATAGAGAAAGGCAGTTTAGTACTAAAGACTGTATTTTTCTCTTGGGTACCCATGCCTCTTTCATTAGCATAGTTCTAGACATTATTTATGAAAGCAGAATGTAGCCTTGGTATTTCCTGTAATCTTGTCTTCTACATGCAACATCTGTTTATACAGTATGTATCTGTATATACTACTGGTGAGCTAAGAATATACTTTTCACAATGTTTAAATGGTGGTGCTCGACTTTACTGAGACTAGGCTTTGGCTAAAAGTGGGTCTGTATGGGCTTGCATGTCCAAGGCTAACGTTTCAATGATCAGGTTAGTGTGTCCTTACAAACCACCATGTAAACTCAAAAGATAGGGGCGCACACAGGTGTATCACAGAAAATCACTGTATTTTGGCACATTATAGTGTCTATATGCATGTAAAATGTTAGTCTATTCAAAGAAAGGGCTAGGTTCATATGAAAGCATATGCTCATTTTGGACAAAATCCTGTTCCAAATGGAACATCCCATATTTGGCTCTTTCTATGATCCTCTAAATGTTTCTCTTTGTAGAACGTTTATCGCTTCCACCAGTGCAAAAATCCTGAGCTTAGCTTATGACTCAGTACAGTTAAGAAAATGCCTTCTCTACCCTCTTTTGGTTTAATTACCTATAGTGAAACCTATGGTTACTGTCTGCAAAATTCTGCAAGAGATTTTCAACCTTCTTTGTAAACCAAAAGCCAAGTGTCTAAAAGTGAGGGGAGTGTGCATGTCTTCCTCCATTTTCATAGTCCCAAAATATTTTACCCTACTTTGTGCAAACGTGGAGGAAGGAAAGAAAAAATATCCATCTTTCAGTTCCTACAATCTACTGTGAAAATAAAATACATTTTAAATGTATATTTAAAGTCTCAGCCTGGGACTAGGCTAAATCAGCTTTGAAAGTGATGCTAATGAAATGTCTTTAGAAATGGACTTAGCAAAATGCAGAAGTACTGTCCCTATGTAAACATTTTAGCACAATATTCCCACTTGACTGGTCATCATGTTAATCTGAACAGTTTCCAAGTTTAAATCCCTAGCAGGGTATACAGTTCTATAAGTAGTAATATATAATTACATATAGTGTTTTCATGTGCTCTAAGAGTAAAGACAGCCAGGTAAAGAGGAAATAAAAATGTTATACCAGTGTATACATTTATAGTAGTAGTGATAGCTGAAAATTYTATATTGTTTTTGTCCCAAAGGACAATAAAATGCTCATAACTACACATGTACAGTATCTATGAAGTATAACAACTATGCATTGCACAAGGAGATCAAATCAAATTGTCTTGTAAAAAGAATGCCCTACTAATTCTAAGTGGCTTCATAGAGCAGATGTAGTTTTTGCCTATCTAAAGTCACTGTCAGCATATTATACTCTCCTTCATATCCTGTAAACTACATGGTACTTTGTCAGAACAAAGAACAAATCTGTTTGTGGTTTGAGGGAATCTAGTTATATTAATAGCTGAGGCTTAGGCTATATAGATATTTCTTTTGGATTTTCAGACTAGAGATTTAAAAATCTCCACCACCAGTGGTGGAACAGCTATGAACAAGAGCAACTGACTTCTTCACTAGGAAATGCCTGTGCTCAATCTTCTAAAGTTTTTTAAATTGAGCATGTCCTACGATTAACAAGACTGAGACACTCTTAACTATAACATTGTTGCTTTGACTTCAGAAGCACTTATGACAACTCTAGACTGCCAGCATAAACAAAGCTCAATGGGAGCAGACGGTCATTAATTCACTCACAATTGTAGACATATTTACCTGGTATAAATGAATACTTTGCTTGAAATCCCTTTCCTTCCAGCTCCTCATCAGAAGTAAACTTGATCCACATAAATCTCCCTGTTGATCTAATTAGTGAAGGACTTTTCAGACCACAGTAACGATCGATGAGAGGGGAGAAACCGAAAGGTCCATCTCGAACCTCCAGATGATCAAAACGGCATTCAAATGAGGGTTCTATATAATAAGGTTCATCAAAGGTCAACTCAATTCTTTGTCGTGGAGCAGCTGGGCATAAAAAAAATGAGCAAAATATTAAATGAGAATATATAAAACACATATGAAGATAAGAAATAAGGAAGAGAGAACTTCCAAAATAGCAAGATAAAAAAGAGATACTGGACGCTTCTCAAAATAAATCTGACAGTCTGCCATAAAAACTCAGATATACTGAAATAAAAATTCAAAAACCATAATGTGTAGAAGATACTGTTCCATAAACTTTATGAATCTTTTTGTTTGGTCTTTCTTGAAAAGTTAAGCATTCAGAAACTGCATAAACTTAAAGCAGCACTTGCAAGATATTAACATATATACAAAAGTATTCAAACAAGTTTTAATACTAAAATAAAACATAAAACAGTGTTTTGTGGGAGCAAAGTACAAAAAAGAAGACAAAACATTAAGAGATGTAGAAAACAATGGAAAAGAAAGATGCCAAGAACAACTCACTGATATATTTCCTAAAAAATAAGTCAAATACAGAGATTCACTGGCCCCAGTAGCAGGAGACATCTTTTATTAAACTGTTCAGAAAAGTGTAAATGCTTCATATTTGTTATCGATATGCAGGTGATTATAAATGTTGATAGGTCTGAACCAGTAACAGCCTAGCATCAGAATTTGGATTAGCCCCCTAAATCCTGATGAAGTGCAGCTACGGCTCTACGGCTACTTTTTGATGCGACTTTTGCATCTGGAGATTTGTAGACTGCATGCCAGTTTGGAACTGGGACTTTATATTGTATGCATAACTTCAGTGTTTCTTGTTCTTGTCACCTATTATGCTGTGTCAGCTTTCAGATATACCAGTTGATACAATTAAAGAATCATATGCTGTCAGGTTCTTCTGAATGCACAAAGGATTTATTTATACATCTCTAGATCATTTAGATGTGATGCCATACTCTCATATGAATTAGAGAAACAAATCTGTGCTGCTAATTTGCACATATTAGCAGTGGTCTGCAGGAAGGACCACAGCTTAGCTAGGAGTGCATTTGTCTCAGTGAGATTCTCCCGATGTTTCTCTGTACTGACTGTGAAGATAAAGGCATAGAAACTGATTCTGTACCCTATGGAAACTGTCTTGCACAAAGGAGATCCAGCAATGGATCAGGTGTGTCCCAAAGCTGAAGTAGGATGGGATATCTGCTCTACCAGGCCTTCAGTTATAAGGAAGATGCAAAACTCTAAAAATACAAGCATACAAACAAAAATGATGGCCTCTATTAACCAGCGCTCAACTGCTCAACTGACAGTAACTGATATGTTACTGGAAACATTTTAATGAATTGATATGAATCTGAGGAAAAAGCTGCCTAGTGTTTTTACCTGACTTAGTGGTTTTTTGGATCTTAATAAGAGAAGAAAATAATTAGAGTCCCAAGTCTTGCAGTCTTTAAACCAGGATACTCCCATTAGAACATGTTTTTTCTTGTTAATGATTTTTTTTGTCCCTGTCATGTAACTTTGATAGTGACCTTAGCAGTGCTAGCAAACATGTATTTTTAGGAAAGTGCTGTGGTGCCAGTCAGATATGTCTTTTTATTAATAAAAAACAGCATAAAGGTTCTCTGTCTGTGAGATGGCCCTAGAACAATATAATATGTTCTGGTAAATGCGAAGATAGTTTTCAACCATCTTCTGCAGTTTATTATCAGCAACACAGAGTCATAGTAAGATAACAAGCTAAAATTTTTATCTCGTTAGTTCTGTGTCTTCATAGATTAGAGTGGATCTTATGTTGCTCTGACTAGATACGAGACATATCTTATTCCGTATTGTTAATTCTTAAATGCTTGCATTTTCTATTCCTTTGTTGTTATTACTTTGGAGAGCAAGTTCAATTTCTTTCCCAATGAAATGGCTGCAGAACTGATTATGTTACCAATATGGCTATACATTACTTGACAATACAGTAAAATGACACAGCCTTAACAGTTCAGAGTTATCCATTTGACAGTAAGATTACAGCACAACAAAACAGAAACAGAGCCTATACCTTCTAAGATATAGATACACTCTTGATTTGGTGGGTACATGTTAGGATAGTTTGGCGAAGCAAAGTGTCCTCCATTACTTGTCCTTACCCAGTTATCACACTGGGTAGGAGGAATGCGGTTCACTCCAATATTTTGCCCACCTTAAGAGGAAAAAAAAAAAAATCATGATCAAATGTCTCCTGTAAGCAGGCTGATTGATTTTGCAAAGAAAACACTTACGTAGAGTGATAGTCTATTAAAGAAGAAACACATTTGTTTTGGTTGAAAAACCTCTTACTGCACATGCCAAAATTTAATATTTAGCTAATAAAATCTTCTTTTGTTTAATTTAGCAGTGAGATATATCTTGAAGAAATCACAGTTTTAGAGTGTGAGATCTGTACAGTAATACTTGGGAAGGGAAGAGAGGAAGTAATTTTTACACAGATGAGTTTAATTCTTGATTCTCTTATTTCTAAGTCATATAGTCACAGTGGCTGGTAATATAGCAGCACTATTTTATGGCCTGCTTCTTTTCCATCCCTGTGCCAATATAATGTGAAATATTTGTAAACATTTACTACTTCTGGCCCTGATAACAAAGTATACTGAAGTACATGACTCTTAGGCTGAATATTTATTTACAAAAATTTGTTAGAATACTGAATGATTATAATGTGTAACAGAATACTTATAATATGTAAATGCATTGAATACAGCAATGGCAATTAATGAAGTAAAATTACTCGCTGTAGATAGATTGCACTAGTAGCTAAGAGTCTCGTTTAAGATCAAAGCTCTTCTAGATGTACAGAGAAATATGATTCTTGGTTGAGAATCATATTTCTGCCATACTGGACCATTTGCAGGATCTTTTAGTCCAGTTTTCCTTATCCATGCAGAAAGGGCTTGGGAATAGTGTGCTCTCTCTGACATTTGTGTAAAGCATCTTTGCATTTTCTCTTTGGTATCTGCAGAACTGGAGAGAATAAGACACAAGCTATTTCATTTCTGCTAGATTTTCCTCAATTTCACAGGGAATGCTCTCATGATGTTATTTATACTTATGCAGTCTTTCCCTGGAGACCTTTGAGAAGCGAGACCATGCTGAAACAGGTCTTAGCTGCCTCTGTAGGCAGGTTATATTGCTTTCACTGGAATCTTGGCAGCCTTTGGTTTTTGGGGGTGAAACCTTAGTCTCTCCTACAGAAATTGATAAAGAAACTTCTGTAGGTGTCAGTTTCTCTCCTATATATGGATTGCTCCCAGATATGAGAAAATAAGATTTGTTAAACTGTTGTCTTCCTCTTCCAGGAGGCATTGGCTTCAAAAATGTTCGTGGGTGGACTGTTTGTTTGAAAAGCTTGTTGTCACATACAAAAAACCGTGAATTTCTGTGGTGTTTCCTCCCATCTTTAAGGTCTAAAACCTTAGAATTTTAACTGGGTGAGTGAAATTCCATATTCTTTGTGACTAAACAGCCTGTTCAATTGGAAAAAATGCAGTAAATAAGGGGAAAGATGGATAATATTGAGATTCATTTTTTAATTAAAGAGCTGTTAGTACCTGAACACAAATACTTTCTTTGAATTATTTTGCTTCATTCAAAATTACAAAACTCTTACATTTTTTGAAAGAAAATCGTCAACCCAAATCTGTACCTTGTGTCTTCTGTGCAACAGCAATCCCTTCCACTACAAGAATTGTTACCAGCAACACTGATGAGAAAAGTGTGACAGGAAAAACATCAGTAATCAAACAAAAATTAAGGCTATCTTCTACAGCCCTGATTCATGCAAATCCCCGTATCACTAACAACAAGAGCAACAAAAACAGAATATACAAAAATAATTAATGTATTCTTTTAAATTTCAGCTTTAGGACACCTGTGCTGTTTAAGTGTACTGTAGGTACTTTTTCCACATTCCTGAAGAAGGTGTTTATGAGAATAGCAATTTACTGTTTGAAGGGACTTCAAGAATCTTTTCTAGAGTATCTATCAACTTATAAGCATTTTATAAAATTAAATGGAATCTACCTTCTTTATAACTTTTATATCCTGAAACAGAATGTTTGGCTGCTGTAGTGAACCATATTTATAATAAAACTCCACATGCATTAACATGCATACAAAAGACTTCTGTAGCTCATAAGAAGTAATTAGGACCACAGGAGACAGTGCGCAGTCTTATCCCTAAGGGGATTTCAGAATCATTGTAGAATTGTCCTTGCAAGACTGACTGCAGTGATGCTGCCACAATACCTGTGATTTATGCAAATGTTGTGGTAGCAGAAAACACACAGATTAGAAGAGGTTCTAATGATGGAGAGCTGTACTCTGGGCAGTGACAACAGTTAGGATGTTGACAGCTTTTGCCCACTGTTGCAAGCACTCTGGTTTGCTGGTGTGTTTTTTTAGGTTTAAATTGTAAAAATCATTCTACTTGCTGAAGATTCTCTTTTATACTCTTTCCCCCAAACCTTTTTCTCCTTCTCTTGCTGCCTTCTCTCCTTTCATTCTCTGTTAGACTAACACCTTTATCAGAAAAAGATAAAGAACAGAATATAAGTGTACACAGATAAATATACTATATAGGGAAAAGAATCATGATAGCTTTGTAAATACAAATCATGTTCCAAAGACCTACCAAAATTCTCTGAAAGAGTCAGCAGGTATGAGGCTAAGAAAAATGTGGCTGATATAGTTTATTTGGATTTCCAAGAGGCTTTTGATAAGAACAATCACCAAAAGCTCTTTAAAAAAAAATAACCACCTGTGAGGTAAGTGGGAAGATTTTGGAATGGATGAAATAGGTTAAGAAATAAGAAAGACAGGCCAAGAGTAAATGGTCAGGTCTCTGGATGGTGGGAAGTCACCAGAGGAGTTGCACAGGAATTCATGTTGTTCAGCATGTTCATAAATAGTCTGGAAAAGGGGGTGAATACTGAGATGAGAGAATTAATTAATGGTACTAAGTTGTTTAAGACAGTAAAAACAAGAGCTGTCCTTGAAGAATGACTGAGTATAATGGTTATTAACATGATAGGTAAAGTTTAGTATAGGTAGATACCTAGTGAGGCACTGGATAAAACTTTAACTTTGCACGTAAGGATATGGGCTCTGAGCTGACCATTATGACTCAGAAGTGAGTTTTTAGGATTCTGATAGGTAGTTCATGAAAGCATCAGCTCATAAAGGCAGTCCAAAACCCAAATCATTTGGCAGGGATTACCAGGAAAGAAATAGAGAATGAAACAGTGTATAATTATGCCACTGTTCAAATTTGTGGTTTGCTTCCATCTTGATTATATCTACAATTCTGTACCCACATCTTAGAGAAGATATAGAAGAACTGAAAAAGGTCCAGTTAAAGGCAATACAGCTTCCATGTAAGGAATGATTAAATAGATTAGGACTTTTCAGTCTGGACAGAAGCTGACTGAGAGGAGTTATGAGACAAGTTATAAAATCACAAGTGTCATGGAGATGGTGAATAGAGAGCAACTAGTTGTTGCTTCTTCCAAGAGGGGAAAAAGCAGGGGCTATCAGATCTAGGAACTGGCATGTTCAAAATAAACTATGTTTTTTTTCTAATGCACATGTCATAAAACATATTTAAGCTGGAGAATTCTTTTTAAAAAACCTACCAAGCCATGAGTTGTTGGAAGTCTAGGATGATATTTAGGGGAGGTATCATGATATATTTTTTCTCATTTTTTATATCCTTCTTGAGATAATCTGCTTTTACATCCCCGTGAAAGACAAGATACTGGGCTAGATGGACCTGTGATTTGACCTGGTATGGCCTCTCCCATGTTCTTATTTTACTTGTTCATACTAAGTCAAACAGGCATGGCCTTACTCTGTAGAATAAAGATTTCAGGAGGAATTTTATTGTCATATTCAAGAGGTTCATGTTATTTTCCCAATTTTTCCCTCTCATTGATCAGGCATTTTAACAGCTCATGTTGAAATGGTATTTTCTCTGGCTGTTTTCCCTGCATTGCTGTTAGACTTTCAGCCCTTCAGAGAACACAAGAGTGAGCATGCACTGTGAACTATGGTGATCTTGAATTCTTAGGGATGCTACGGTAATCTTGGCATAGATATAATATCTTGTGAAAGGAGGGGAAGAATAAAAATCTGTCCCTGACTGGGCACTGGCACTTCTGTTCTATTAGGTATGTTTCTGCTGCCCTTTCTTCTCTCTACCTATGTTAAAACAGACTGTATATAGTTATGAGATCTTCCTCACTGCTTTTTCCCTTGTGAGACAAGTACACAACTTTGGGTGTTCCAAAATACCGTATGAATCTGGTAAGTAAGAGTTCAATCCTAGAGGCATATTTGATTTTTATGGATGATTATCTGATAGTAGGTCAGATCTAGCTAGTTTTGCACTTTCCATCTAGACAATATATACATAATTTAATTAGCGTTAATCTACAGAAGAAATACTTCCTAGCTGTAATTATCCCAATGCAAAGGGTCAGTCGTTAATCATTGCTGACTCACTCTAGATTGAAAACTGATTACTCAGAGGTAACTGTCTAGTATTCATTACTTGTCTTCAAATTACGGGTGGTCTCTAGTTATTAAAGCAAAATAAGCAAAAATCTCATCTTCATTGATATATGATTGACATTAATTTTCAGAGATTGAATCTTTAGTATTTCGTATTATAAATGCTACAATTTCAAAAGTATTTTCAGTTTGTTTTTTCAGACCCTCTGTTTAAACTGTGAAATTCAAAGACCTAAATTTCAGTGCATTATATTATAATGCATTTATATTCTTGAGATTGCTTGTTCCTAACAAGTGGCTATAAAGTTGTCTTTGTATTTTCTCTGTTCTTTCCTATGCTAGTTTAGGAGTAACGTTTTAAAGTTAGCTTTTATCACTGAAGTAAATGCATGTAAATAATGTGTCAGTATGTTCTTTTATTGAATTGATCTTACTTAAAGATGTGTTATACCCAGCCTCTATTTTGAAAGGGCATAACAATCTCAAATCAATTTACACCACTTTATAATTTGTTGTACTGCTTCCTACAATGAGAAATGAGTGTTGTGTTTTTCTCTTAAACAAAGCAAACAAACACAGAAACCCTGTATAAGAAAAATAAATATTTTCATAACTAACAACATTGACACAGCTAGTCACCATTAAATAACAATTAAAAACTTGTATTTTAGTACAGCTATCTACTATGGCTGTTAGGCATAACTTTTTTTTTCTTTTTCATCTTAAAAATATCAGTAGACCTCTATGTTTATTTCAATGAAAGTGTTCTCTTCTGCAGACAGACAGCACCAGAATAGATACTCAGTTACACCATCCAGCGACTTCTCTTTTTGAAATGATGCAGATACAGAAACAGGCCTCCTAAAAGGACTTCAGAAAATCTGACTGGTTTCCGCTAAAGCCTATGCCGTTTCTATAAATAGCCCAGAGCTGTGTATATCTGTGSAAGTGTAAAAGAATAGTGCATGTTGCCTGCAGAACAGCATGGATATAGAGGCAATTACAGCAGATAAATGGGCTGAATATTTGTCTTACTGTCTTCCTTTTCTCATGTTATATGGCTGCATGGGTATAATAACTACAGGCCACTTTCTCTTTGTCCCCTTGCCCTTTTTGTCCTCTTCATTTTTAACCTCTTCCAACTCTTGTCTTTCTCTAGCAATGCCTGTCCTCCTCATGCTCTCAAAGATCCTCAAGATGTATTCAAAGCAGCCCAGGTACTAAATGTTTAAGAGCTTTCCTTAGCCATTGATTTTATCCCTGGTAATAGTAAAATAAATAAATAAATAAATAAAAAAAAGAGGTGTCTCAACAATTAATATTCTATACATGGGCTGTCCTTATCTCTGTGGCATTGCTACCAAAAAGGTGGAGAGAGAACTTGTATCTGTTCTTGTGAGAGTGCTGAGGTAGCGTTGCCTTAAGCTGGGTGCATTTATGTGACGCAGTACAATATGGGATAGCAAATAGGAGCTTTTTGGCTGAAAATGAAACCTGTCAATATTCAGGATGAAAGAAAAAGAAAGAAAGAAGAATTAGCCAAGATATTTTTAACCCTTTTGGACTACTTCCATCAGCCTATCTTCCGTGTACATTTTAAAAACAGCACAGAATCATTTGTGTCCTAAATCCATACTACTACCTGAAAAAAATATTTTCAAAACTCAAAGACTAATTTGGACCATATAAAGTCAGTACAAGAAGGAAGATGTCTAGAAACAACACACCTGATGTAGGATGGTGCAGTGGACAGCTAGTGCTGAACTAGTGTCCTGGCATAGCACGTGGGGACACAGACACAGCAATTAGAACAGATATGAAGAGATACTGAGCTCCTTTGAGTAGAAGTTTTGTAGCACTTTCAGAAGGACCAGTAATGCTGATCTTGTTATTTCAGAGAAACTGAACTTCATTGTTACAATGCGCTTGAACTTGCAATGGGACACAGTAGTCTTCTGCTGTTTTTTCCTTTTTCTAAAAGCCTAATAGATATTACTGTGATGACATGATTGCTCTTCAGTGTGTATGAAAAAAATCTAGATTAGGTCCACATTCTACTGTGATACAGGACATAGAAGGAGCAAGTGTCTAAAAATGCCATTTGAATGTGGCTTGTAAGCAAAAAAGAGCACAACGCAGGACTGCATGACTAAATTGAATACTAAAGAGATAGAAGGGTGTTTTTATTTGTTTTGTTTTTAATGAAGGAGTATGGTGAGAATTCTAATACGGAAGACTGACCTTATAAACGTGCAGACATTTAGGTGTACGGATAACAAAGGTTAGAGCTTCTCCAAGTTATTTTAGCATCTCCTTCATGGTATCTAAACTGTCAAAGAGCTCTCCTTAAGTAAACAGCAGCATAGTCACTGAGACAGACAAACTAGGAGGGGCTTTTTTATTCATTAATCTGCTGTTTGCTACAGAGTTTTATTCCATGAAGTATGGTGCATAATTTTTTATTACCATTTAAAGCTCTGTAGTTTTTATCTTTGTGAAGATTAACTAGAAATTTAAAAAGCTGCAAGCTTCTGTCTCTGTTTTTAAAGAATCTTTTTCCTTTTCTCCATTCTTTGCATGAAATATTTTAGATCACATAGCCTGCAGACAGCTTATAAATTTTTTAAGGGTGAAGACATTAACGATATATTGCAAGTCATTATTACTACTCAGTTGTTGTAATAGGCTTATGGAATAATACAAGAGTCACCCGAGCCAGTGTAATAAAACATGCATTGTTTGTGGGATTCAAAATTTTCTTTGCATTTCTTAAAATGCTCCAAAATGAATTTAAAATATAAAAAATATTTTTCAGTTTGTTTACTGAAGTATAAAGAGGAAGATTCACAAATGACTGGCTCCTGTTTCTCTTTAAAAACGAGAGTAATGTAGATAGTTTGTCTTTTATAGTAAAAGGGTGCTCAGCCAACATTAAGAAATCAATGTTTTGCTTAGAAAAACAAATGCTTTAGGCTGCAAATTTGACATATGCTTGTACTTTCTGGCAAGATACATTCTTTAGATTTCATGGGATACAGTTCTGCTCTCAGCACTGTATGGTATGTCTTTCCTCTGCTTTTTCTGCATGCTCTAGGGATCTTCACAAACAGAGAAAACAGACTAGATTTGCTGAGTGGCTTTGAGAGCAGTGTCTTACTTCAGTGATGACAGTGAGGAATCAACACATGCACAGGCAAGCATAGAAGCAAATTGGAAGCAGTCATGCAGAATTGAGGAAAAAGTAAAAAAAATCCACCAGTTCATAGAATAAAAATAATCTGGAGTATTACATATTCTTAGTACATTGGTAGTCAGAATCCTAGGGATAAAGATGACAGACATTGCTTAAAGCAGGGTTCACTGTTATATCTCTGTGCTGTTCTCCCTGGGTCAGGCAGCACCTTGTATACATATAGTCCAAATAGACAGTAATTGGCACAGATAATGCAGGATAAAATCTAGCCACGATGCTTGCTATTTTCTGGCAGATGCAGCCTAGAATAATACTTGGATCTTAATTATATACCGTGTGTTACCTTATGGGAATGAATCCTTTTCTATACTGTTCTTAAACCTAGCTCCTAATTTGCCCTGTGTGCTAAAATTAATGTTAGTTTCAGTAACAGCTAATAGCAGTATCACAGCATATACATYGAGTGATTTTCCACACGTCTATAGCTATTAATGTGGTAAAGACATTTGTGATACTATATCCCTTCATATTCTCTGGCCAAAAGTATTTGTTTTAGTTGCCTTTAAAGACTCTGATCAAGTCTGCAGTCTCATGATGTTAAATACTGCAGAAATTCAAAATAATTGACAGATCTAGTGAAAAACTTTTGTAATTTAGATAGACAAGGTAGAGTGCAGGAAGGAAAACAGAAGTCACTGGATTTTATATAATTCTAAGTGGATGGTCACCTCCTTTGCTTTCAGAAAGCTAATTAAATGCATTTCTGATTCAGACCATTTTTTAGCTCAGAAACAGACGAACTGTAAAGTCCAGGAGAATGAGATTTTTCTCTCTTCCCAGCATTTGGTGACATTTACAAGTTGATAAAAGGAATACTGGATTGCATCTGTTGCTGCTTTTTTTGGGGCAAACAATTTTATTGCTGCGGATGAAAACACAACAGTTTTTGAATCTCACATGTTCTTACAGGCTGTGTATGTTCTGTGTATGTTCCCTAATTTCTTGTGGTCTCAAAGGAACATTTGCAGATTGTTAAAATGAGTATCAAAGAACAGTTAAGTTGGCTGCCTAGAACTTAACCTATTAACAGCTCCAGTGATTTCCTTTTTTAAGATACTGCATAGGATTGCAATAGACAGTGATGAAGGTGTGCATCAGGGAAGACATGTTTTAGATATTCATAAGGAAGCATTAGCCAGAGCATGGTAATAGAGCTGCTGCCAACCCATTTCTAATCCTCCTCTCAAAAGCTTGATGGCAGAAGTGGGCTTCATCAGCTATTAACAGAGACTCTAGCGCCTCTCTGAGATCCAAATCTTGTTAGGCATTTAGCGTGCCAGCAGGATGTCTGAATGCACTCAGGTCTATGTTCAGATATAACAGTTTCATCTCACCCCAGCTGTTTCCAATAGGGATTTCTCTCTTTAAGATTGCCAAAGAAACAAACTGGAGCTCTATATTTCTGCAGAGAAATCAGGTCAACTGATTCAAGAAGTAAATGCAGTTCTCCCACTTTCCTTTGATCAAAATCATCTACAGAGCAATTCATGCTTGGACAGATTTGTGACAGTCCCTTCCAGATTTTCTCAAAGCATTTAATATTTCTGATCCCTTCCTCCATTAGAAATATCTAAACAGTTTATTTTTCCATTTCTTCCGCATCCCGTTACTTATAATCCATTTCTGGGTATGTCTGCCAGCAAAACTTATGCCAGAAAAATAACATTCAGTTTTAAAATAGCAGCTTTCCTTTGTATATGGAACTGGTGGGTTTTATTTTTATTTTTTCCCCATATCCAAGCTATATGCAGCAAGAGACTGCTAAGGCTGCATGTGCAAACCATGTTGATGAGGGGTTCCAATAAAACTAGTCAAAATATATATACTGAGCTAAAGGTCAGATGATTTACCTGAAGTGGACAGGGCTGATCCTGCTGTACATAACTATTCTGAGAAGCTCTTTCCCAGGTACTCAATACCAGCCTACAATACTTCTGGATAGTGATACTTTTGACATGGAAATAGATCAGATTGTAGCAAACTTCTTCATCTTTTCTTTTTTTTTTT
>NW_028186150.1:3953061-3957042 GCF_003343005.1 Rhea americana
TATCAATAGCCTATTTTTCAGGAGAAATCTTTTCAGGGAAGTCTGTCATGGAATAAATCTTTTTAGAGTGCTGCTGTCATCTTCTGTCATGTCTGAGAAAAATTTGCCTAAAAAGTATAAATGATTTTTTTTTTCTAGCTACTTACTCTCAATCCCTTGAAAAGCGACTGTTCATGGATTTTATTGTATGCTAAAGAAGGACATTTTGTGATAGGCACTGTTAATGTATTGGCAGCCCTTCCTATTGTATAGTGGGTCTGCTTTGTAATACCAGAAAATGGAGTGAAGCATAGGGAGGATTAAATAAATGAGGAAAATTTTCATGAAATACTTAGTTGATGGTAACTGTTAGAAAGCTTACACTCTCTGTAGCCCAATCACCTGCAGTAGCAGTTGTCAGTCATATATAAAGACAGGTAGCAAGCTATGTAAGTTGTCCAAAACTGCTTAATTAATTTAAAAGCAAATTGCAGTATGAGGCAGAAAGCAGCAAGCTTTCCTGCAGTGCTAAAATTCCAGTTGTATTCCAGACACCGTAAGTAAGCATTTGTTTCAGCCCAGATGAGCATGTCCTCCACTACATGCGTTATTTGTGCGAGTAAATAACCCATACAAGAACTSTTTTTGCTACAATTGCAGGGATGGTAGAAAGAGCTATTAAACATCTGCAATTGTATTGTGAGTTTCTGACAGGTTCATAAATGAAGAATAGCCTATAAACTTTAATTTTGGGAGGTAATCTTTCTGTTTAATCTCTCTTCATGAAATATACCTTAGGGAAGACACAGAACATCTTCATTAGGTAGGGATAAATAATTCAATAGCTCCTTTAGCGTCAATCCAATGTTATTCTGTACTGACAATAATTATGTACCTGATTTATACACTGACCTTTTCTATTAATATCAATATGTTTAGAACCAACTTGTTCTGTAAAAATTTTAGCAGTATTATTAAGTATGTCCTAGGAAAACTACAGAGTTCATGTTTTTGAAGTTAAGCTACTCTGGAAGCAGGACATTTTGGATATTAAGTTTGTATATTCATTAATAGAAAGTGCATAATGCACAACAACCAAATACTTCCCTTGTTTATAACGCAGCAGCTTTTTGGAACCTGTTCTGTAGTTACTTGAGTTACTTCTGCTTAATTCAGTGTAAGCTGTTTGGTGCTTAGCATTTCTGAGTGCTGCAGAAAAGGTCATAAGTAGTTTCTTGTTTTAAGTAAAAATAAATTCTGGTTTACATTGATACTGTCTTTACTAGGGCTACTGTAGCCTCCATAGAAAGTACCTTGCTTTTGATTCCAGTGGAAAAATCATGAAATCATGAAAACATTTTTAAAGTATATATTTCTCTGCTTGTTTTCAGCTCTCTTGGGCCATTGTTAAACCTTTTCATTTTGGAAACAAGAGGCTGTAATTCCTAGCTTTTATGTGGAAGGAATCATTACTTCCTAACAGTACTTGTTTGTGAGAAATTAGCTGTTAAAATCATGCCAAAATGCAAATGAGGAGGCTGAGCAGAATGGCAGGAAGTTAATCATAGTAGTTCACATTCTTGCAAATTACCAGATTTGGAAATAATTCTGTACCTCATTGGAAGTCTGCGGATGTCAACTTTCCGGGGTATTTTGTATTAGTATTTTGTGTTAGTATTGGTTGTTTGTTGAAGTATCTGGACTGAAACCACAGAATTCTCTTTTTGGCTTCTTATGTTAATCCAAGATAGTAACTGAAATAGCCCAAAACTAATGTACAGTCAGGATTTGTTTTTAGGATTTGAATTCTTACTCTCTTTTTAACCAAATAATTGCACATGGGAAAGAAAGAGGGAGCAGAGTTGAAGAACTGGAACAAGGTCTTAGCCAACACATTTGGCAGAATAAGAGATATGGTGAAATACACATATTTAGTTCCAAAGCATAGCAAGAGTATGCTTTATTAAGAAAGGGTCTGTTTTTCCTCCCTATGAAGTACAAGGTTATAACATCTTAGTGTTGTAAAGCTGCTTGCATTTTGCAAGCTGTGCTAGGATTACAGAAAAAATATTCTACWGGTGTTTAAAATGTCATTGAGAACTGAAGTTGGGAAGCAAAGGCTTTGCCTTTGAAAGACAAACACACAGTAGGGTTTGTATGAACTGCTAAGAAAGCAGGTCAGCCTGGGCTGGGCTCCACTTCAACAAGACCTGCAGTAGTGTTGCAACCTCAGGCTCTTGTGCACCATTACTTCCCCTCAGCACTGCTGTCTAGTAGATCTGGATGGGAGCAAGTAATCAACGCAAAATGGGCATCAGTACATAACGTGAGACTTCAAAAGTTTTTACTTAACACTGTGGCCAGAGGCAATGATAATCATATCAAGATGTTTATTTAAATAAGCTCTTACTATTAGTGATAGTTGAAGAACAAGATAAGAAATGTGAATTACCACAAACTGAATATGATGGGCCTGCTTCTGCCCTGGGGTATGCAGTCCAAAAATATAATCTGGATGCTAGAAATGTACAAATACATTTCATGTTAAGAACAGGAGATTAAATTGTTTCTAAACATTATTAAAAGGAGCATTATTTTTCACAATATACTGAGATTGATGGTTCTTTATATATGGGCAAATAGAACTCTCCAATAACTTCAATACAAAGCTCTTTGTAAGGAGGAAAAAAAAAGGATTATCACCACTATAGATAGAGTTTCCTTAAAGAATTTTAAAAGCTTGCAGTATGCAACTTGTAAAATACAGAAGCTTATTTTGACTGTTCCTCTGATTTTTTTTCCTTTTAGGGTTAAATCTATGTGCCTATTTATAGGAATCCTTTTTCTTCTTTGTGATTAGATGTAATAATCTGACTATAGAAAGACTTCTAGTGAAGAGGAGATAAAAGGAAATGAATAATGCTAAATAATGACAGGTTGTTTCTGTAGTCATGGCAAGTGATACATTTAGCATACTAACACCTATTGACTAATGCTTCTGTGTGATTTATATGTTATAAATCATAAAAAAAACTTCCTTTAGAAGGACTTCTCTTTTTAATTGGACACACTATAGTTTGTTTATAAGACTGGGGTTAGGCTGTTCAAGAGAGCCTGTATAATCAAATTTAAGAATTGCATACTTTTGAAGTGCAGTTGAATATGCACATGTCGAAAGCATTTAAGCAGAAATGTCAGTTGTTTTATGGTTTAGTGTATTTAACTGTGTTACTTAAAGAGAAAGTGAAAAATCTAAACGCTTCCCCAAGTAAACCTTATCTTCCTACAACAGCTAGAAACATCAGGTTAATACCTACATGTAGGAATTTATTGAGAGTTTCTTTTTCTAATTATTATGGTAATAAATTAAAAAGTATTTAGTTAAAACCTCAAGACATCTGTCCTTCAGGATAAGAACATGGGCAGTGGATTTAAAATAGACTTCTTTACAACTTTTGTACGGTGGGAGGACATAGCAGAAACACTCCTCCACTCTGCAGTATGCTGTTACAGCTTAAATAATGCGAGCACACATTTAAAAATTCCCTAATGGAGTAATTTAATAAAAAAAGCATGATGACTGAAGCCTGCTATTGCTAGAGAAGATACAGGTACTGCTAGGGAAGATCGAGAATGCTGGAAATCATCTCTGAGGCACAAGGTTAACTGCCACATCGAGCTTGCTTTTATAAAAGCGAGCCTCCTCCCACGGCTGAGTTGTATGAATAACAGCACAGACAAAGAGCCGCTTGGATGAGGAGCCCTTCGCAGCTGTTTACCTCTCAACCCGGAGAAGTTGGAAACAAGACACAAAAGCCACAAGAGAAGCAAAGGCGAACTACCAGGCAGGCGGGCAGTAGCTTGTGGGCAGCATGCGACGCAGCGACTTGAAACCTTTGCTGAGACCACATCGTGCCTCCGGTAACAGGGGCGCCCGCCTGTGCCCGCCGCAGCGCCCGGGGGCAGCGCGCGCAGCCCCAGCCCCGCGCCCGCGCCCGGCCT
>NW_028186150.1:3957277-4209202 GCF_003343005.1 Rhea americana
CGGCCATGCCCGGCGCCCCCGCGCGGGGCGCGCTTAGCCGAAGCCGCCCGAGCACGGAGCCTTCGCCGCCGCGCTCAGTCCCATGGAGAGCGGGGCGCGGCGGGCTCCACCGGGCGAGCCTGCCCGCGGCGCGGGCGCTGCCCTGGGCGGTCTGGGCGCTGCCCGGCAGCTCCCCGCCTGACTGAGGCGGCCGCCGCTAAATGGAGCTCATTTAAGATGTGAGGGGTGTTTGCATGGATGAGCCGCTTCTACGCATGTGCCCGCCCCCCTCGGCGCCCCGCAAGCAGCCGCAGGCGCCGGGGCCGCTCTGCTCCTTCTGCGGGGGCGGCGGCGCTCGCCCCGTGCCTGCGGGGCGCCCGTAGCGCGGCCGCGCAGCCCCTCGGCGACCCCGGCCCGCCCTTCGCCGGCGTTCCGCGTCTGCGGAGCGCACGCAGCGGGCGGGCGAGCGAGCGAGCCCCTCTGCGGCCGCGCAGCCCGGCGCGGAGGCTCGGGTTGGATCGGGATCGCAGCTGCCCGCCTTTGTCCGGCGCCCGCCGCCCGGGGCGATGGGAAGAACCTCGCCTTCCCCTGCTCCCCTCGTGCTCCCCGCTCGCCGGGCCCGTGGCGGGGGCCGGCTGCCCACGGCGCGCTGGTGGGCGGCTGCTGTCTGACGCGGGTGGCAGCTCAAAGGGAGCTGCCACTTCCCCAGAAGTTAACCAAGAGGCGCGCTCGGCCTGCCGCCCGCCCCGGCCGCCGTGCCGCGCGCCCCCACCGCAGCGGCTCAGCTCGCGAGCGCGCGCGTAGCTTAGGGAAGGGGCCCGCGCTGGAGGCAAGCGGGGACCTGGGCCAAGGGCGGCATGGCTGTAAGCGCGGCGGGGGCGCCCGCAGCGGCCGGGCTCCTCGCCCTGCCGCCCCGGCCCCGGAGGTGTGTGCGGCCGCGGGGCGGCGGGGCCGCCGCTGCCGGACAGGCGGCAGCGTTGCGGCGCGACAGGCTGCCCGTGCGACTGCAGCAAGGCAGCTGAACCCGTTCGAGATTTTTTTCAAATCTCTCAGGAGCAGCAGGGGTTGAGGTGTCTCCGCGTGTCTCACGTGCAGTGCCTTTCTCTAGACTCGCTTTAGCTCGGGACCGCCAACTACGGCAGCGGCGGCTGCTCGGAGCTGCTGCGGGGCTCGCTGCAAGGCGTCCGCTCCGCGGCTCGTCGCAGCGCTGCGGGCCGCCCGCCGCCGGCTCCGGTGCCGCCGCTTCCCGCCCGCCCTCCGCGCCCGCGCAGCGTGGTGGCAGCTTCAGCCTCCGGCGCTTCCCTGCGCCCCGTCCTGCCCCGCTATCGGAGTTCAGGCACTCTATGGGAGCTGCTCGAGAAACCCGATAAATCTAGCAAGCGGCCTGTAAAGAGTGAGGCGGGAATTGCAAGGCGCGTGTGGCGGCGGCTGGAGGAGCCCGCGGCTCTGCGCCTCCGCGCGCAGCTTGCCCCKGGTCCTGCGCTGATGCGTTTCAGTTAGTTAAATGCTTCCTGCGGAGCTCAAAGGTCAGCATATCCTGGCAGAAAAGGTCACGCTGGTGCCTCAGTTTATCGGTTAAATATGTCAGTCTCTTCAGGGCTGCGCGTTTGKCAGGTGGGGCGAGGTGCGCGGAGGGGCCCGGCCGCCCCGGAGCGGAAGGCGAGGCCGCCGCTTGCCGCCCGTTACGGGGCCGTGCAGGCACCCTAGGAACAACCGTAGGAAGCTCGATGCTCTGGCAGCAGCCCAAATTACATAATTATATTATTCCGCTTGCTCGAGTTGTCCTTTCCATTTCAAACATGGATGATACAGTCCAAAAGGATCCGGGGTTTTTTTTTCAGTGAACTGTTAAATAGCTGCTGCTTTCCAGCAGTGAATAAAGCGATTTCTCTACATTTACCCCTCTCTCACATGTATGCTTTTTAAAATGGTATGTTAAATGTTACATTCTACAGTGAAAATTCTTGTATTAAAAAGTCTTCCTTCAGTGGATCTGTTTTGTATTTTTTTTTCTGACTTTACTAACAAAAATGCATTTACTGTAGTAATTCTAGAAAGTATCTAGCAGACTGATTATTTATACTGTATTTGTGCATCCACAGTTTGTATTCCCTCTGCAATACAAAATCAAAATCCAATTATGCTCTTGTACAGATTGTTAGGAGACAGGGGGTAGCTTTTTTTTTGGGAATGCACAGGGTAGCCAAAGGCAGAATTTGGCTCAGATACTTTATCACTTATGATGAAGACATAAGAAATTAGGAAACTAGCCTGATTCTTTGWTCTCAAGTTCAGTTTGCATTCAGGAAAACAATTTGTTGTGAGTTGTCTCACAGTAAGAGAAAAAAAAATTAGTACTCTCGCTTGTGTTTGATACAAGTTGGTAGTAATTGCAGACAACCAAATTTGCTCTAGTTAGTTAATATCACATTGAATGTCTCGTTTGATGTTGGAGGGGTGGACTGAGTGGTACACACGTAGGAATGTATGTGCAGTACATTTTACACCCTGCCCAGGGTCATTTCAAGCAGTCAGTGTGCAAGATGTGGGTAGTAGCATGAACTCATGGATTTGGGCCATATTCTGCCATCACTTACTGCTGCTTCCAGAGAGGTTTCTTACGTGGACACCCCTGTTGTTTTGTCTGGAGAGTTCCTGTGACAGATGGTGCTTTACAATGTTTTATCATAAACTAGTGATAGAGCTGAAGAAGCTTTCACTTCCCATGTTCTGAGCCTGGAAAATGCTACTTTCCAGAGAAGAACTGCTATGCCGTTAGCTCGAGCTGGTATTGCGCTCRAGTTCATTAAACCTGAGTGTGGGAGTTAACAAAGGTTGAAGACAACTTCAGGACAGCTAGTTGTGCTGCTGCTCCACGGGGTTGTCACACTGCTTTCTGAATACGAGTAGGTCACTGAAATCAATAGGACCACTCTTTCTGATACCGTTAAATAGCCACATGGATGCTTAATGGAGGAGTCAGCTGAGCAGTTGTAACAGGCGCTCTGCTGTGGCAGAAGCCTTGCTTGCCGTTGTAAGAACTGATTTTGCCTCCTTCCAGCAGTTCTTGCTTTTTTTTTTTTTCAGTTTTGCTGTTCTGCCAGAAGTTTTAATTTTACTACTGAAAGCATTTGCTAGTCCTGAGAAGCAGACTGTACATCACAACAGCCTTAGACCAGCAGTCAGTTTTTGACTGCATGAGGTTATTTGCATATTATTTTCAAAAAATCTATGTGTCAGTAATGAGTAATTTTGAAAAGAGGTTAGGACTAACGTGTAAATGTTCTGTTACATGACTTTGTCAATAGGATTAGGAGCATTTGATAAATCTTGATAATATACAGTTTCTAATTATAAAATGATAGAAAATGCAAGTGCCTATACATGTAGTAATATAATGTGTACATAAATATGTATGATTGACTTCTTTTACTTACTTGGTATTTACTACTGAGTTGAGAAGAACACTGCAGCTTTTTAATAGTCATGAAGAATACTGATAGGCTTCAGAAAGCTTATTATGGTCTTCAGTATTTGCTAGGCAGTATGATTAGATCATCCGTGGATTAGACAGAGAATGTATCTAGACGCTTATTTGGTTTAGGTCATGAAATTCAGGAATTTCAAAACAAGGTTAGTATATATTTTACAAGTTTAATGGAGCATATCATAGACAGTATCACACTGTTTACTGAAGACAGGAAGTCACTATAAAATAGTGCTATATGTGGTTGATATTTTCAACACAAAAGTGACACCTGAGGCTGATGATATTACTACAGCCTCACCAAAACCAGCCTGCTGCCATGATGAAAAAGATAGAGAATAATGGATAATATAGGGCAATATAATGTAGAACAATTTTTTCAGATTTGAAATATCTACAGCTGTGGATTTCTTTGATGTCTTTTTAAGTCTTTGATCAGAAAAATTTCTCATCCCTATTGAATGACTTTTTGTTACAGATATTTTGGGGAAATGAATAGTGCTAGTACAATTCATTTACATTTTTTAAGATTATTTTAAGTTTAACCTTTTTTTTTAAAGAATTCTTTTGTTATTAAAACCTTTAAAGCTGACATGGTTAATCGTTTTGCATTGCTCTAACAAAGCTGAGCTCTGATGAGTGCAGACGAGTAAAGTAGAAATGTGTGGATTCACTTCTGGTCTATTTACATGCCCTTATGTACATTTAAAAGCAGAATAAAAGTCCTGAATTGACTTAGTGCATTTATAGTGATTAGTCTGCAATTAATTGTAGTAGATCTTTGTAGCACAGCTGCCTGTGAAGAAAAATGTCCTCACCATAGAAGGGATATCATACTACATAGAGTATGTCTACTAATCCAGAGCAAGAAAATTCTTTTGTTGGAGGTAGGATTATAATGCATTAATGATAAATCTGTGAGGATGATTCAGTCTAAAATTTTCACATGGAAGGTGAGAACAAAGAAAGCTGGTATTTCAACAGCCATCTGCCAGCTGGCATGTCAACAGTATCTTTATATAGGTGAGCTTTCACACTAAAAAAGCCTTCCAATAGCACTTCTCACCAGGGCTGCATTATKGTGATGTATTTTGAAAATTTATGTAGCTAGAATTGTTTCTCGCTTCATAGTTACTGTGAAGAGCACCTGGAGCTACACTTTCTCATTGATGTTACTTTCTGAAACTCACTAGTAGAATGGTGACATTCTTAATGAAACATATTTTTGATGTCTATGGTACAGAAAGCCTAGAAGTATGACATTAAACTTTTGACAAGAGGCTTAAGAATATTCACTGTCTTAAAATATTCAAAACCAGTGTGCATATGTTGTTGTAAGCGAAGTTATACAAGTAGTTAGATCCTGCAGTAAACTTAATCGTAAGAAAGCTATTAAAGCTCCAGTAACATATTGTGTATGAAGTGATTCAATGATGCATTACCAAACACACAAAACACCTTAAAACAAAGCATACTGAATTCATTGTTTTGTTAACTTGACAACAACTTAAATGTCAGTAGGAGCATATTTCTTTGCTAACTGTTTTTCCAAGAAACATAAAGAGGCCAATGTATGTTTATTTTACTGTGATAGAGGGCTACAGGTGATTTTGCAGTYGTTCCACAGGTAGCCTTATTCTCCAACCATCTGAAGAAAACAGAAGACATGCCACATTGCGCTTCCTCTTAACTACAAAGGCCATTATTACTTTTGCTGTCTGGACAGGATTCTATTAATGGGCTTTAAAAGTACAATAGCATTTAGGGTTTATCTAAAAAAAAAAAAAATCAATCTTTTCACACGAGGAAGGCAAAGGAAAGGGAAATATTAAAGGTGTTTATTAAGGAAATATGGTATCTTGAATCGTAGCAGTAAGCATAATACAAAAGTCTCCTTTCTTGGAATACGATCAGTTCATATTTGAAATATTTAGTATCATCAACTTCATAACTTAGTAGTCTGTTCAACAGTATTTTTCTGATTCTTCTCTTGGTGCCGCTGTATGACTGGGTCACTGTTAAGCATTGCTACAGTAACAAATTATTTCAGCTGGATTCAGAGTGGACATAATCAGTTCATCTTTGCTCTCCTTTTCTGTTCCTGTATTGACACACACATGTTGTGTTAGAAGCTAATGGGCAAGTCAGCAGGTTAGAGGACAAATTCCAGCCTGGAGGAGATGGAGGCAATCTATGCAGTTGGTAAGACCAACAGGTTGTAGTTTGGTGAGAAAGCATGTTCTAGTTTATTAAACAGTATTTATTAGGAATGCAAGTTGACAGATTTAAAAGCACAATAAATTATGTAAACTTATATCACTGAGAATATAGGAAAAACTATTAAATAAAAGTATGATCATTTATAGAGATTGTTCCAGGATCTGAATTACACTGTAACAATTGTAATATAATCACCCTTTTAAATATAGAGGGTTAAATTCTTTGTATGTAATTATCACAGTCTTATGAAATTCAAGTATAGTAGCCTACAAAAATCATGTATGCTGCTTATTCTGAGAGTACTATTATGTTCTTCATTTAATCTTTGCATATCTCATCCATTAGTAATGAATTTTAGGGAGTTAGTCCTAATTCTCTTTCCACTCCAAATTTTTTCTTTTAAATACTGAAAAGAAGAACCCCCCCCACACACACCTTTCTTAGAAGTAAWCAGAAAAAAAAACTTTAATTCATAATGACTTCAGGCCTTTCTAAAGTAAATGTGGTTACAGTTTAGTTATAAAAGCAGTTTGTGTAATGCTGATACATTATTATGTTTTTTTTTAATGAATCTTCTGTGTAGAACTAATACACATTAATACTACATTTATCCCATGATGAGTTATTGAGCTACCATTAATGCTGCAGGTTTTATTTCTCAGATTCCTAAATTCTTCAACTACTGCACATACAAATTTAAACAAAGCAAAATACAGAGTACTTTAGATGGACATCATTTAGTACAACTAGAATAATTATAGGAAAAAGTCTCATCTGAGAATTGCTCAAGCTTAATATTCAGAATGCAGTTTACTTTGCAAGAATGTATAAATGACAAGATCAATTAAAATGGAACGAAGTATTCTGCTCACCAAAATGCTAAACTTTATTTACACACTTACTTTCCATCAAATAGTACCGAAGAATGGGTTGTATGTAAACAATGAAGTACATGCAATATGATCCCTTTACTAAGAAAAATAAATTTACAATTTCTGTTAAATAAAAGACCAAATGCTAATATATACAGTCTGTTTACTGAAGGGCCTTGCAAGACATTCAGGTCTGATTTTAATAATAAATACCATGTAATGCAACATTTACAAATAGCATATCCGCACTATTCTCACAGTAATCATTTTACAAATCAGAATTCAGTGTTTCAATTAAGCAAATGAGCAGCAGCTTCTTCATAAATATTAAGGCATGTCACATAGCATCAAAATGGAACCGATGAGCTTCCTGTCGCTTCTCTCTGTCATCTGCTTTCTGAAAAATAAAAACCAAACACTTTATGGGATCTAAAGCACCACTGTTACAGAAATGAGTTGTCAAATGTCAGTGAATGGTTGATGATTTTTTCCAAGTCACTCATTTGAAAAAAGGTAAAAAGCTTAGTAAAAGCCTCAATAATTACCTTTTCAATGATGGCAGTTTGTAATAGCAATAAACTACTCAAAATTGGCTTCTGCTGCTAATGTTCAGCTGTTTTAGTATTAATGAACCATTATTTTCTATTATTCTAATAATGCTTTCTTTAAAGGAATATTGCAGAAATGAAGAATGTTTCCTTGTGCACAGTTATTTAGTCTGCATTATAAATACGAGATGAAATGAACTCTGGATTAACCATAAATGTTCTTATCAATCTTAMAATTAAAATAATCTTTTAAAATATTTCTGTTAAATCCCAATTTAGACAAAGATCAAATTGTTCAACCAACAATTAGCAGCACCAAGGCTAAACATGGAGTGTTCCATGTTTTTGTTTATATTAAAGAAATGTGAGGCAGTATGTATTTGCCTGTTTATTTATTCAGAACACACACTGATCTGCTCAAAGACTAGTTTGGATGGTACTTGGAAAAAAGAAGCATATTTAAGTTGTACCTCATATCTCATGTAGTATGTTTTACCATGTTGTCCTCTCCCATGTGCCTCTTATACTTTAAAGCAATATCAGAGTATGAAAGCACTTATTTTTAAGCACAGTGTGAACTTTTCTAAGACCCAGTGTTTGCCTCATGACAGATAAAGTGAATGCAAATCCTAGCATGAGAGAACTTAGCAAAAAAGATTTAAATCCTATTTCAGCTTGCTTATACCTAACAATTTTTTTGATGAATGAGTAAAATGAAGAAAAGCCTTTACAAATATACTGTTGTCTGAGCATTCAGATTTGTATCTAAGCTGATAATATGTATGACAGTTTTGGTAGAAATCAGTGCATGTGTTCTGCCATGAAAGTTTGTCATCTGCTCTGGCTCAATACCAAAGATTTCCTTATCATGCAATGTTTACATACGACAGATATTCCATTGRGTTCACTGTATGGATTTTACTGCATTTTGTGGCAGCAGCCGAGCTGCTCGGTATTCACTCAGTGCAGTTCAAGATTTATCAGCCTGATTTTCTGGCAGGGGCTTTATCAACATCAGTAGTATTTTTAGTGCCAGAAATGGGTTGGGAAGAAGGGAGTGGCATACTATTTCCTCCACTGAAATGCTTGTCACATTCCACAAAATTTTGTAGAATCACTTAGAAAACAGTTTTCATTATTTCTTATATGCTTCCTGGGAAAAAAAAAAGACTTAAAATTTGACAGTAATTGATGCCTCAAAACTTCCATAGAAGTATTATCGTCAAAGTATAGTGTTCATATGACTTTGTCCTAGGATCACAAAGCAGAACAAAARGAATCAGAATTCAGGATGTGAAGGTCCTAATTAATGTAGCAGGCTCCATTTTTGTGAATTTTGTGAAATCAGTAATGGTGTGAATGCTTTCTCAATTCCTCCTCCATTGGTCATACCAAAATTAAAAACCAGCAACTGAGATTTGAGAGCCATTCTTTTTTTTTTTTTTTTTTTTTTTTTTNTTTTTTTTTAATGGATCCAAAATCTCCAAGAAATGTGACAGGGCAATATCTTTCCTCAAATATTACAGTTATTATTTAAACAATAAAACAGTTGGCTGGCAGATGACTGCATAAGAACAATTGTAGACAAAAGGCTTCTACTACTATTTATCATCGGAAGAGTACAAAGTAGATGATTTATTTTAACTGGTGAATAAAACACTGCAGCTTACAGACAGAAAAATCCTCTGGGGGAAAAGCAGAGATTGTAACTGCCAGTACACTTCCCCTTTCTTTTGCTATAGGTACTCTAGAGATCTGTAAAGGAAGACAGGATTTAGGCAGAGCAATATTTTGATGAGAGGGCTACTGAAACGGGCAATAAAGCAAGCATAGGCTTAGAAACGAGGAACTCTTGAGTTTAGACCCAGTCATGCCAGTGATGTGCAATACAGCCTTGGGTCAAGATTATTTGTTCTGTACCACAACCATCTCTTCTGTAAATTGGGAAGGTAAAAACAACAGGAAGGCACTGAAAAAATATAACAATTAACAAAAGTATATACAGTACTTTGAAAATATATCTAATTTGTCCAAATATTTACGCCCAGTTTGAACAAGATGCAGCTGTCAGAAATCAGTTTACAACATAACCAATGTATTTTCATTCATATTTACTTAATAGGTCTTCAAATGGCTCAGAAAGCACTCACTCTGGGCTCAGTGCTTCTCTACATTAAAACATATGAATTACTGCATGAAGAATTGTTTTAAATGTTGACATACATCTCCATTTCTCCAGATGGAACTACCTGGAGTTAATCCTTCTCCAACTCAAAATCCAAATATTTTTTCTGRTACTCTTGTTGTGTAAGATGTGTTGGAGGTGGAAGTAAACCCAGCCAGTGCATAATGCTAGTGCTGTAACAGTGCTTTCTTGGGCCAACAGGACATGTAAAGGGCAGTCATCATAGAYTTTATATTTTCTTCTTTAGCCCATTTAATTCCCAATCTTACTGTTAGAGATATTATTTAATATTTTGAAAAGTGGGGAATGACAGACAAGTAATATTTTAATATGAAGCATGTGCAAACCTATCTGAATGCTTAACAAGGTAATTTTATTTCCATGAGCACAAAATAACAAACAGTTCTACCATATCAAAATGTGCAGTAATTTTATTTGACAGCTAAGATTATGGTTTGGGTATGTAGTTGCATTTATTGGCAATCTTGCCACTTGGAAATGATTGTGAACTGAGCATAGTTAGGAGAAATAGGAATGCATTTCTTCTGTGACATGAAAGGCCCCTTTCAAAATGCTTCTTCAAATCAATGAATTTCTATATACTACTGCATGTATAATTCAGACACACAGAGCAAAGCAGCCAATATGTGCACAATTGACTCCCTATACAGTGATGAATGCTAATGTCAGTGCAATCAGCAAAGACTGAGACAGAAAGAGATGTTTTTCCTTATTTTTAGACTATCAGGAGAACTCAAGATAAGTTGAGTTTATGTTGCACCTTCCAAATATAGTACTTCTTTAAAACTCTGCAAAATAGAAAGCTTAGATATGAACCAAAAAATTCACATTTAATTGGGAATAACAGCTTAGTGGCAAAAGCTTATCCCATTGATAGCTGTTATTAGCTGTTGATCCTTAGCTGTTGATTCCTTCCCCCTGATTTTTTTTTGTTAGGTATCTTAGTGTTTAAATGAAAACATGGTAATTTTTAAGCTTGCAATAAATAGTGAATTAATAATAAYGATCTTTTGGGAATTAATGCAGTCTGATGTGTCAGAAATTATACTGGAGAAAACTATTCAAAATAGCAATGTACAAGACTACATAAAGTATTAGGAAATATTAAATAGCATAGAAATATAGCATAGAAATACAGAAAAAAAAAATCAATTTAATTAGACTTACCTTTTCTTGCCAGTGCAATATGCCAATTATTGCCAGGATAAAAACGCAGACACCAATTAAGGCTATAGCTGTTAGTAGCACAATGTTACTTGGGGTCAGATACAGTTTGGCACTCCAGCTATACAGAACAGCAAAATCCAAGGAAACATTAATATCCTTCATTAGGGAGCAGTAAACAGATTTATTTTTTTTGTTTTTTTTTTAAAGAACCTGCTAATGCAAGATGGGCTATGACTTAGTCTGCAGAAACTAGTGTCTGTACTTGGAGACTGGAACTTAATGGTGTTTACTTAGAAATACAGGGTTTAATATAATTATTTTCAGGTAATACCATGTCTAAATTTAGTTTCTGTTGAACTACCCAGGAGGGCTATGGCTATCCTCAGGGACTGACTTACTAGATTTATCCTTTTTCTCCCAGTGGAACAAAATAAAATGCATAAGAGAAACTTCTACAAAACTGCCTGGGGCTTGGGGGGATGGAGAAGCAGGGTGAAACACTCAGTAAGATAGGTTATTTATTTCCTCCACATAAGGAGCTCATCTTGGACAGACTCATGGGGAGCAGTTGGCTTCTGCCAGTCTGAAGTTACCCAGGGACAACAGAAATTGTAGGTAATGGACCTAGTTGCCTATGGCAGGAGAAAGCTGGAGAACAACAAAGTCACAGGGCTGCTTCTGGAGGCCCTGCTTGAACCCTGAGGCTCAGTAACTCCCTTTTCATACCCCCGGCTTGCCCCACGGGAGAGCTGTCAGCAGGAGGCTTGATGCTGAGGCAGCAGCAAGGCCTCACAGAGGACTGCTCAGCCCTGTTCTGGCAGCCCTGCCTTGCTGCCCAACAAGGTTGCATCTATGAGCGCCCCTGGACGAGGAGCCCTCAATGCTCCTTGTCCGCCGAGCATCTAGTAGGTGAGACTTCCATCCTCCCAGCACTCCAGTTTGTAATTTAACAGGTGGCGTGTGATGTATGTACATCATACTGTGCTTCACACCTCCAGAATTTGTAACTAGCCAGGGAAATCTGTTCAACCTTTTCCCTTAAGTAGCCAATAAGAAAGGGCTAGGAGGGAATCAGCTGTTCTGTACCACATCTCTCTGCTCCTTACCGAGAACAGATTCTGCACCCAGAAGGCAAAGGGTGAAAGACACAGCACCCAATAAAGCGCGGGTGCTTATGTGAAGTGGGTAATTTGCAGCTAGGCTCAGGCCAGCACCACTGTTATGGTAGGTATGTTTCTGAAGGGAGAGGCACTCATCACCTTCTCCTGCAGGGATTATTTAATTGAGGGAGGGGAGAGACAAGAGAAAAAAAAATCTCCATTTCCTACTCACAGCCTACAACATTTTGCCAGCTCTTTCAAACATGGTATCCCCCTAGGAAACTGTTTTATCTACAAATTTTAATTTCTCTTAAGAGTGTAAAGAGGCTTTGAGTTGAGGCTAAGCTTAGCTGTTTGTATATAAACACTGTATTGAACACTGTATAGTTTCAGTAATGATTTCTTATTAAGTGTTAGTATCCATTCTTTTTCTTACTTTTGGGGTCAAAAGACTTGATCCTTGTAATCAGTGGGATGATACAGGTTGCTATTCTGTTGAAAACAACAGAATTTACAGTATTCAAGCTTGAGGCTGAACATTTCACAGAAGTAAAGTGCAGAATTTGGTCTGTTTTAATAGTATAACTCCGTAAACAACATATCTATGTTAAAAGAAATTATATGGAATTTGAGAAATGTTTATTACAAAATACAATTTGTTTTGGGGGAAACCTATTCTACACTATTCTACAGTGTTCATAAACTTCCTCTGTGGAAAAGCAAAAATAGTTTAAGGATAAGAAGATGAAGAAAAATTTCTGTATAACACATACCTTTAAAAACCTCAAGACTATGACTTTAAATTTTCTTCATCTGGCACAGCTCATTCCTGTGGTTGTTAATTAGTAACTCAAGTGGCACATCACTTCTCAATTCTTACTTGTTCTATAGTAAAATTAACTGCCAAAACTGATGCTGAAATCATTTCTGCATGATAAATGCAACTGACCTCACTAGTAGATCAAGCGGCAAAAAGCAGCTGGAATATGTGACTAATGTTTTCTCTAATAGCAAAAACAGAAACATGCTGATTTTAAGGGATGGACATTTTAATTACAAAGTAAATTCAGTGTTCAAGCTCTTGTGTGGGTAGTCCTTTCACCTTTACTTAAAGAAAAACATTCATACCTGTGGCAACAGATACTATGCTTGGAAGAGCTGAATTGAAGGTTTGGGGGGTTTTTTGTTTGTTTTTTTTTTGTTTTTTTTTTAAATGAAACTTGCAAACAAGCAAAAATTGCATGTTTGGTATAACAAGAATGTCTGCTTCAACCATTACCATTGTTGTCATTTATCAGAAAGAAAACTGGTGAGTCTAGCAAGTATGTTTTTATTTATAGGATTGGAGCTGGTAATAGATTTTAAATGATTACGAGGACTATATAAAAGCCTGTGTAAATACTTCAGAAGTATTCTGCCTATTCAATGAAGCACCTACGTCTACAGAATTGACCCCCCCGCCTTGGTTGTTTTTATATTTACTTCCTATATACATGTATTTTTTTAAAAAAACCTACACATGATGCCTAAATTCTGCATTAATAATATAATTTTGTGAAGTGCACTTCAAAGTGATGAAATTACCTTCGAGGAACATTATGAGGATATGGAATTACTATAAGTTGAGAGTTTGGTATGATAGCTGTCCATTCCTGTTTTCTTATGGACTGAAAGACAAACAAAGGCTGTGTCAGTTCCTTACAAGTCAACATATTTTAAAGCAAAACATTTAGAAATAGAAATTCTTTTCTGAAACATAGAACAGAAGAAACAAAAATACTAAAATTACCCCTCCCTTTCTTTTTTTTTTTTTTTTTTAAAAAAAATAAAGGAAAAAAAAAATAGTAGTACATGCATTTTTTTTTTTTTTTTTTTTTTTTTTTTTTTTAAGATAAGTGATTATTCTCTTTCATTTATAGGTACCTTTTATTTGAAAGCTCCAAAGCACTTTTAAAAACAAAAAAAAGTAAAAACCAAAACAAGTATTGCTGACATGAAATATAGCATCCACTTAAAAAGTACAAAGCAGCAACATTACAAGGAAGGAAGAAAAGAACCGATTCTACAAAGGAATTTTATGCAGGCAAAGCAATTATCCAAATCAAAATTTCACTGGAACACTAATGTGAATACTTCTCCTTTGAAAGTAATACCATGAAAATTTTAAAGACTGCAGATGGTCAGGACCTACTTTTATGTTTCAGCTGATGCTTGGATAATCATGGTGATCTCCCCTGCCCACCATACTGATCACGGTATTATCCCCGAGGCAGAAATCACTGTGTGACTCTGCAGGAGCAGAGTCCAACAGCCAGACTAAGCCCCGTGAAATCTTACAGCTGACGCCATAATAACCGGACCATCAAATCTAATACACCTTTATCATATAAACAAGCACTATATATCTCTGCTAACATTTATAGACAAGTTCAGTGATCTTTCGGTCTTACTCACTTCAGAGCTTCCATTCCCCCCAAAAGTGGGCATACAATTATTTTTTGGTTCTGTTTTGTTTTTTGGTTGGTTGGTTTTATTCTTTGTTTCTGTTTTCTTTTGGCAAACTCTTTTTCTGTACTCAAACTTCGTACTTCGAGATTCTTCTGAAAAGAAGTGTCCCGAACAGTATTTCTATCCCAGCCTTATTAGGAAAGGTAACAACATAAGTCACAGCTTAACAAGGTTAAATCTCAACTAACCTTTTCTCCCAAAGGACGAGGAATGCCAACGTACAAATGGTCAAGGAAATTAGCGCTGCGTCCCAAGCCTAGGACATTGTATGGCAACTGGAGAGCAAAATGTGCTGACTGGCTAAGCTGTCCAGCTGAAATTAAATTAGAAAAGAAGCTTCAGGAAGTAATTTGAAAAAGGCTTTCTATGCARACACACATTTCAGAATAGAAATAAATAAAAATAAAAATGTTCAGGAAATTTTAACTACACCATATGATTATTTAATTCATAAAGGCTAAATTCCACATTGCCAAACTACTTGTGGGCACTCAACTTGGAGAACAGCTTAAGTGCTTTAGATTTCTGGGTAAGATAATTCTTCTGAGCACTATTTCCATGTTAAACTGAAACCAAAACACTGTTTGTTACAAGTTGAGAAGAAATGAGCCATCCTCACTAACTTTGATTTGGCTAGCCCAGAGTCTCTTGCCCCACTGATTTACAAACTCAGATTCAATGTGAAGGCTCACTCTTATTCTTACTTGCAGTAATCAGTAACTACTACTTATTCATGTGTCAAAAATTAGCTAAACAAGTGCTCATAAGCAAATTCTGAAATAATAAATTGATTTAATGGCAACAGGATTACAGCAGTTGGAAGTCAGGTCCTAGTGACAGCATATAATTATAAAGAACTGAAGGAGAGACATAGGGGAAAAACATTTTCCTTTGTTAAAGGCAGTAAGGAAGCAAGATTAAAGCGTTCTTAGTTATCTATAGATTCACTAACATCCTAGTTCTGATGTGGCTGATTATTCCATTTAAGTAAAAATCTTGTAATCTTCCCATTTCCTGCAAACTGATTTAACTCCTATGGGGATTCTTTGTTCATTTCCTAAAAAGCCTCTTAGTAAGTGATCTGGCTCCAGAGAAGGAACGATAGCATCACCTTGTAAGCACCTCGGTGAATTCAGGCTTTCACCAGACTAACAGAAATAAGTTCAAGGGACCTTTGACAATGAAAGTAGGTTCACATGATCAGTCAAAACAGTTTTTCGCAAAGACACGTAGTCAGGATTTTTTGAGTGCAAGATTTTTGCACTGCTTTGACATTTCATGCCCAATTTTAGGCATAACCTAAGCTAAGCAACAAAACATAACAGAATGTGAATTACAGAACAGGAATTCAAAAGTTGCGATGCTACTGTAGAAAGCCATAGACAGAATTATGTGTACGTGTGTGGAGGAAGTCTGCCCAAAGAGATGGAAGTGATTTAATACCTTAAATTGGACACAAACAGAAGAGAGGTGCAGGGAGAGCATGGGAGTGTTTTAAATCCTGATTCTAAACAAAGAACCTTTAGCTCAGAGAGACTCTGAGGTATGTACCACAGGAAGCCCAGGGAGTACATGCCAGAAATGATCACTCTATACTATCTTTGTTCTCTTGCAGGCATTTGTTGGACTCAGATCAGTCTAAATGGACTTTAGATAGCACCTTACATGCTCTTTCCTCTATTTTTATTCAGAACTGAACATTCATCATATTAGACAGAGATCAACTGAAGTCACAATCAGAAGATAGGTACTTACAAGCTCTCATTTGGACATCTCAGGAGAAAACAAATTTTCAATTGTCCTATAGACAAAATAATTGCTTGTTGCAACTCTAGTGGTTTCAATAGGTATTTATATGGGAGTACTACAGTATAAATGTACTGCATAAACTATCAAGGAGATCAGTCTTTTTAGCTGAACAATTTGTAACGTGGTGTGCTAGACACTGGTACTGTAAGAGGATGCTTCCCTACAGCTTAGCAGAAGATCCAATTCTGTGCTCTATTAAAAGCCAAACTAAATCAACCAAAACAATAACATCAGGTTTACCACATGACTTTTCAGAAACATTAAAGAGATTTAAATAAGCTAAGATATTTTGCATTTCCTGAGATTATATTTRCAGCCAGCTCCTTTCTACCTTTCCATACTTGCATTTCTTCTAAGGTCCATTTCTGAAACTCAGTATTTTTCATCGGAGACCTCTCTCCTGGCTGTACCAATCGTACTAGATCTTGCACAGTGGTAGCGAACAGGGGGTGAAGGGGATGCAACCACCTATAAGCTCCACGACTGACCCTGGGCAGAACTAAGCCAAATATGCTTTCGAGAAAAGAGAAAAACTCCTACTCCTGGCTCCTAGAGAGTCCAGCAAGTGCAAGCATGCATTTGACACTGTACAAGAGCAGTGTGGTACATGTTTGTACCCTGATCCAAATGGGAAGAATCTGGAAAGTGACTGTACACAAGCATTAGAAAAGCTCCTACAGCAAGGCATTATCTAGAACAGTATCTTTCTCAGAGGTAGCAGCTCTTCAGCCCTTGCATCCTTTTACTGGGGGACAMACTAATTAGTTTAACAGATGATGATAATATTGAACTACTACAAAGTGATGATCATTTCTGCTTCCCTGAATTACGCCCCTGTGTGCCTCCTTGCTCCTCACCCCAGCCCTGGCTATTAGGAAGAGGCTTCCCATATGCTATCAGGCTCCTGTATTACTACAGCAAGGGACTGTCCTGCTGGATGTGCAGCAGCAGCTGCTTATACAAATAGTGGTTTCAAGACTTATAATAGTCTTGAAACCCTTATAATAGGTTTGAAGGAGAAGATGAAAAAAAATCACCCTGTTGGTTTCCAACCCCCTGCTCATATTGTCTGGTACTGTTTAAGGGTGCTCTAAGGAGAAGCATCCTATTATAAGGGTGTTCCAGGACAGCCTGGAAGTTACGTGCACAGTTGCTTCTGTGGAACAAGCACTGATTATTGGTGGCATGCTAGGACTTAATGAAACTTAATAGTAGTGATTCTAAGAATTTAAAGAATGCCAACCAGTATAACAGGTAACATTCTCCAATGGAAATGTATTTTTCAGGTTGATAATAGAAAATATGGCATCATTACAGGCAACATACAACATGTACAAAAGGGCAGTAAGTAGCTACTCTGATGCATTTACAAGGTTTCCTATGGTGGTCATGTATATACATTTTATTCGTGGTTGTTCCCTTTTTCCATTTTAAGAGAGAAGAAGGATTTATTTCAGTTCATCTGGGGACTACACTGCAGCTTACCATAGTTCCTATTTGAGAACTATATTGTTGTAGCAAGTAAGCATAATATTACATTCAGTGACACAACTTTATACAAGGCAAACTGCAAATGCATGCATCACAGTAACTTAKATGGAAATCACAGAAAATTAAACCAGAACCTGAGAATGAAAAGTTTCTTTGCATTTCAATATGCCATTAGCCTAGATGGCTGTGTTGCCTAAAACTTAAATTTTAACAGGTTAAATAAAAAGTTCATAGAATGCTGTTTTGAAACAGGCTTCATCCTCATGAGACAATTACTCTGTGTTATAGTAGTTTTACAGCTGTGATTATACTATTCAAAAAAGKAAGAAAAATCTGAAATAATTTCACTTAGATGAGATGTGAAACATCAATCTGATTAGAGTTAATTTTTAAATTAAGCTAAAATACTATTTATTAACCCCCCCCCAATAACTGTCACTAAAAATTAGGCCTCCTGTAGATTTAGTTGTTCCCTCTGCAAAACCATGTAATGAGCAAGATGTCATGGCAACATCTAAATACGACTTGCACTTTCAGCCCTCTGTTTTGATGCTAGGAACATTGCATATATCGTTCAGGGAATTCCTAGATTATGGAATCCATGGCAGAAAGCATTAACTGAGAAGCTTTTATTTTTAAGAATAGGGATTTTTCCAATAAGCTAAGGTAATGGTATAGCACTTGAATCTGTCCTTGCTTTGCCGCAGACTTTCTTCGTGATCTTGGATAACTTCCTTTATGTCTCAATTTCCAATTCTAAAATGGGAATAACTATCTCATATGCATGTCATTAGAGTAAGCAGTTTAGTTTAAAAATTGTTTCATTACAGCTGAATGCTGAAGGACTTTTCCAAAAGAACGAGTGCTGGTATAATGCATTTCACATGGAAAAGCGTTTAGAATCACTTTTGAGTGAGATATTTAGGATTACGAGGAGACTGCAACTGAGATCATCTTTTTCTTTCATCATACAAATGAAATGATACATCATTTCAACAACTAAGTTAAAGAAAATAAAAGAAAATGTCATACACTGTGTGCAGTCAGCCTTAAAGAGGTTAGAGAGTCAGATGCTGTAGCCAGAATTTTTAGAAGCACTGAATAATTTCATGGCTACTAACACCAGCTCTTATGCTTACTAAGATAAGGATAATGAAATCTTGTGCTTCAGAATGTTAATGGATCATTTGCAAAGGTCAGAAAGGAATGTTTTCTTACACATGGCAGGCAGAAAATGTATAAATGCATTTTGATTTTTTATTTCCCTTTAAAAGTGAGAGAAATTAGCTAAACAGAAACTGGGATGACTGCATGGAGAAGGTTCTAGTTTACGTAAAGCTGATTGACTACAAATACATGAGAGGTCTTTGAGACTGTATTTTATACTTTTTTCTACTTACTTATATTTACCATATAAATTCTGTATGAGTTTGATGGTTACTTACATGTTCTACTTAGAATTGCAAACAATTAATTTAAAATGACGAGTGTACATCTGAGAAACAGATGCAGAAACTTTCAACAAAGATTAAAAATGAAAAAACCTTGAGTGTTAAGTTTGTTATATTTGAAAGTTCTGCCACTGATAATTAATTTACTTATGAAAATATTTCAAATGTAATTTAAATAGCAAGCCCAGAAATTTGCTTTTTGTAAAACAAAGGAAGTATTAGTTTTTAAAAAATACCCTTTCCTGCTCATGCTTTACTTTCTTATTTTTAGACTATTTGAAAGATTATTCAACATTGAAATGTAAATTTTTATATTACTAATGCAATATGTCTTTCTCCTGTATGTTATTAAAAAAAATACTATTTGTAAGCACTCAAATATCATGAGCCATGAACTTAGCATGAAGTGTTAATATTTGTGTTTTTGTTTTAAACCATGTCAGTTAAGTTATTGCTTCAGAAAGCTTGGACAGAGTAAAAAAAAAAGAAAAAAAAAGAAAAAAACTTGACTAAGACATGGTTTCAATAGTTTCAGCTTGCCAGAGACCAAATTTCCAAATTTTAAAGAAAAAGCTAATGATGTTGAGCAGCTCAACCTTAGAAAATTTTGTACGGTCTGATATGCAGAAATCATTCTGAACATAATTCTTTCTCTTTGTCTCTTTCTCTTTCTCTTTATTTTTGAAGTCTGCATACAGAATTTGAAGCAATCTGTATCATTAACCTTTTGAAAGTCTTGTCTGAAAAACAGAACGATGTGTCCTCTGTGACACACRCAGTACTTACTCTTTTATTATATCTGAATTAAGACATTTCCCTTCTGTTTCCATTATACTGATATATACTTGCGAAAAGCCTAAGAGTAACCAACTATGCTCTGGGTTAAATTGCAATATCCATAAAACAGATTATTTCAGGGTGACTACATCTAAGCAGCATAAGCGCTTAAACAAAACCAATTTAGCTTCATGAAAGAAAGGTGACTGCATTTACATGGACTAGCAACGTTTTTTATTGTTTCTTTAAACAGAACTGATACTGTGTGATACTGGATTTCTGAACCAGTCTAGTTGAACCTACAAAAATAGATTCACAATACTGATATTGTTCAGTTGTAGTTCAAAYAAGCTTATTTTATGGAATAAGAGAGCAGAACGTGTGAAGTCACTATACATATTTGAAGGACTAACAGAAACTGATTTCAAACCTGCAGTCTCCTCAACCATCATTCTTCTAATTTTTTTATTAAGCTTTTCTCAACAAAATATCATTTAAGTAGTCTGTTAAAGCCATTGAGAGTAACTGAAAATACAGTAATAACATCTAGACTTTCAAAATTCTCCAAATATTCATCCATAAGAGGACTGAATAAGACTCAAACATATTTTCATAAATGAAGTGTTATAACCATCTAAGATTATTTCTTCTGGATGCTATATTTTCCTATAATTTGCAAAATGATGCATTTATCACAAGCTGTGATATATTTAACCAAAATAGTAGTTGAAGATATTTGTGAACTGTGACTCAACCTGTCCAAAAACAAACAAAAAGTTAACAAAGAGTTAGAAAATACAACGAAGAGTTGCTTTATTTTAGACATATATTCTTTTTTACCTGTTGGCAACGTAGATGACTCTTTGGCTAAAAATACAAGTCACCACTTAAAACAGAGTCTCTGAGTTGTAGCCTGTAATCCCAGACTTGCACCTGAATTTTCTTGTACTGTTATCTGCCTTTATATTTAGGTCAACACAAGAATGCCTGCTTTCTTGGGAGACTGGACCACTTAGGCATTGTAGAAAAACTAGAAAACTTTTTCTGCAAACCAACATGCAGTAGTTGCACAAACTGCTCCATAGCTGTGAACAAGTATGTGGCTGGAATAAGACAAAAACAGTTCAAAAGTTGTGTGAAATTTCACAGTGAACATGCCTCACTTAACCTGCATAGGCTGAAACACTACAATGATATTTACTGCTCTAAAGCCACTGCTGCACAGCACAGCAAAGTGCTTCTCCATCTTTTGAAGCTGGCAGCCCTTAGTTTAATTGAAAACAGGCCAGAATGACATACTGCAAAAGAAAGGGAAATATTGCTGATAATAATGAGATACCCACTGAATTTGCATGAAAAGTTTACAAAGCAGCTTTCAAAAAAAAAAAAAAAAAAAAAAAATCCAAACTTGAAAACTTATAGACAGTTGGGGAATTCGATATTCTTGGCTTTAGTTGAAAGCTTTACGCTTTACTTCAGTTTCCTTATCGCTGCCTTTGGAGCTGTAGCCCACTAGTGCTTGGAAAAAAACAGAAAAAGAGCTCTCTTCCTTGTTAAAACTATGCAGCTGCAATTTCAGCTTTATAAGGACGTGTTACTTCTTCTGACCTAGCTGTTCACCTCTTTTCATTAGTCCACACAATAGGAAATTCTGGAAGGATGCAGTACACAGCTTCACCTCTAACTTCAATTCCTTTTTCTGGAGTTCAGAAATAATTAGAAAAAGTTGTTTGAATATACATATTTGCAACACAGATAGCTAATATTTACAGTACTGCTAACACTCTTGTGATACTTATCTTCTGAAAGCTTAAATTCCCCAACTGATGCAATTATATGAGAATGTATATTTTTATTAAAAAAAACTTTACACTCACACTTGCACAAGTAAAGCTAGAAACTCCAACCACTTAAACAATAAAAAGATCATATTACTAATATTCCAATCAGTTGCACAGGGGGAAAATGTCTGATTTATAATCCCTGACTATTTAAAGATTGGCAATATTGCCTGCAACATCAGAAGTTCAAGTAAAGTTTTCTAAGCAAAAAAGGAGTTATATAGAAAAACATACTAGCAGAGTATGCCTACCTGTAGCAAGGAAAAAATCCCTCCTAACAGAATTCAACTATTCATTTTTTAAATGATTTCAGCTTCTTCCATGAACACAATCTTCCTTCTGCCTGGTGCAGTTCTGCATATTGAATCCTATGGTGTCAAGTGACTACCAATACGAAGCTTACTTTGCTGCTGTCTGGTACATGCCACAATGTTTATGTTCCAAGTCATTACTAAAATAGCTGCTAGACATTTGTGTTCACCTCACAAACCATTTTTGTTAACCAGCATGAGAACTCAATGCAAAAACAAAGAAGAGAAAGCAAATTTCTGTGATCTAGAATAGCTCGACTTAACAGCATGTGAGAAGTTACTCTGCCATAGAAGGTTTAAGACAAAGCAAAGCAAAGCCAGCAAAATAAGAACTCTGAAATAAGGACTGCAGAACTATCCTACAAATAATCCTGAGCTGGGACTGAAGGCAGCATTTTTTAAAAARAGAAATGACCTACTGGTAGGGACTTGAAGAGGCTTTTCATATTCTTTTCTATTTGTCAATTTGGATCAGGGCTTCCATAAGGCAGTGATCACTGCTAATGAGTCCCACATACATGAATCAATACAGTGCTTCCTGTGCRAAGTCAGAATTAAGTTTATCTCTGAGATAATCCATGAAGTCAGATTAATGGGAAACGTTCCTAGAATTCAGGATGGCTATTCCAGCAGGGTGTATCAGAGGCAGCAGAGTACAGGGGCAAAGAGGTCCTTGGAAATACAGCTTTGGTGTATGTATCTGGTATTATCCTCTATTTTGTAAGAGTGGAGAGTGAATGGACCAATGAATGTGCCCTTGAGGAACAATGCATTTAGAAGTTGGTAACTTTAAAATAAAAAAAACATAGAGTCAAGGCATATAAAAAAGAAAAGGTATTAGGTTTGGATACAGTGTGTCAACTCTGCAGGATGTACCAAGTAAGAAACTAACTCTGTGTTTGGACTTCAGTCATACAGCTCACTAAACCCATTACAGCTTGATTCATGTGAACTGAACCCATTCATATGATAATATTACACCTAGGTATGGAAACTGAACTTCGGCTAAAGCTGAATTATTTATTGGCCTGTTGTTCCTGGCCCACAGAATTATTATTTTTGGTAGACACATGCTCCAATTATGACCCCATTTATTTAAACTTTAATTGTAAAGCCAAACACAAGTCCAACAACAGATTTTAATTTTGAGAAAACTAGAATGTCTGTAACAGAGGCTGAAATACAGAAGATACTCTCCCATTCTAAGAAGTGAAAACATTAAACAATATAATCTGAAGTGCAAGCCAGGTTGGTCTGACTTGCTCAATCCGTGGTACATAAAGTTCATCAAAAAACTTTAAAAATATATTTTTGGCTTGCCTCACACAGCACARGTTAAATACCTCCTCACTTTTTACAAAAATGTCTGAAGGGAGCTGGGAGGGTTTTTGCCTCGACCACCCGGCTAGTTGACACACTTGGGTCAGCCAGTACTGCTGGGTGAAGAAGCACACAGACAGACTTCAGAGCCAGGAACCCTACAAAGAGCAAGCAAAGGTATTTGGGGGTTCAGATTACATGGAAGAGGGAGAAAGCAAGCAGGAAGACTGAAAGTATAGAGGGTAAAAAGATTTGAGATGCCTAAAGGTAGCCTGATGTTCATAATCTGAACTCTCCAGAGCAGCATCCAGCCCTTGGCTTGTTCAGTCCTTGACTAGGCAACGTTCCAATAAGACATTTAATATTCCTCTCTTGTGCTGGTGCTATAATCTGAAACAGTTCTTGGGCAGTTTCTGAAAATACTCTAAAAATTAACAGCTGCTCCATATTAAATTTCAAGCAACTGATCTTCTGGAAGCACAAGGACATTAATTATGAGAAAATCAGTCCGTGTTATTTGTAATAAAGTAAATGAAACCAAACACATCAAGTAGGTAGTCTTTTCAAGAAAGTACAAAGACAGCCATTATTGGGATTTCCGCTCCAGCTTGCAAAAATGACATGCCTACATTTTATTCAAGCTCTGAACTATTAAACAGAGCAGTATAGATGTAATCTACAGTAATTGTAGCCTTATCTAACTGGTTTAAGTCATTAAGCAAAATTATACTTAAAAACAAAGATTAGGGCTATTTTGTTATCAGAGATGATTTTTTAGGATGCAGGCATTAAAAAAAAAACTTTGCATTTGGTTAGCTTTACTGAATTCATCTCATTTATTCCTCTTCTCTCCCCCCCCCCCAATTCAATTTACTCTATGGCTCAACTTCTGTATTACGTTGTCATTCATGCTGTTGCATTGTTGCTTACAGTTCCAGCATTCAGCTTAAAAACACCACGTTAGAATAGTATGAGAAATTACTTAGTAGCTAATCAAAACATGGAAATGTAGATGTAAGGCTGAATATCCAAGATAACACTCATACTTTAATGTGCAGTCTCCTTAGAAGTAAGAACTCCAAAAGAAGAAATGGGAATGGAGAAGGCAGAAAGTAGGAAACAGATCAGAAAGCCTGACCAAAATTTAAATTTGCCCACGTCTCCCAGATTTATGCCAGAACCTGATCTGATCTCAGGCATAAAATGCCTTCAATATAAAAAGAACTGTTATAACTGAATTCATCTCAGAGAGAGGAGGTCTGCGGAGATATAACCACAGCTGTAAGACCCATGTTTTTCAATTCTAACGCTCATTTTGGCAATTGCTATTCCTTGTAGCTAATTTAACAATATTTCTTCTTGTAAGATTACAAGTGAATTGAGCAATGGAAGAATAAAAGCACCATATATGTCCTAGTTGTTATTCTGCTATCTTTCAACCACACAGAGGAATGTTAGAGAGATTAATTCCAGCTTTGTTTAAAAAAACCCTTTCAATTATGTAAATTTCTTGCAGTTAAGACTTGGCAGCTCAAAGAACCTTAAAACAACGTAGATAAGGCCAGACGCATGTGTTATTCTACTCTTTGCGTGAACACTGSATATACACAAGATACTATATTTACAGAACTAAAACCCTGCAGAATAAGGAGCAGCAGAAATTGCATGGTGGATGTTTCTTTAAGTATAAGCCAAGGGATGGAAGAATATTCAGTTAACTGATAATTTGGTTTCTGTGGTCCAGCTAATACTGGACCAATGCTAAGACCAGCGGTAAAGACAGTAAATAGCAGCAGTTAACCTGAAAGTATGATAAGAATTGTTTTCATCAGAAAAAGGGAAGTTTAAGACAGTGCTGTTCCTCATGTTATTTTTAGGGATATTATGTATAAAACATAATTAGAAACTATCAAATTATATATATAATCTCTCTCTMTMTATATATATAGGATATAAACTGGATATAATTGTTTCTTGACATTAAATAAGGAATGCAAATAAGTTAGTGAAAATCAGTTTGAACAGGTATATTGATGCCATGTTTTTAAAAGCTTAATGTGGTAAAAAATTTGTAGGTTTATATGTGGCCCAAAAGTGCAAGAGCATGGATTTAAAAAAAAGCCTGATTTTACCAGCTCGTATCAGTCATTTAATTTTGGTGCTARAAGACCATAAACCCTATAAAGGCAGGGTTGGCGAACTCCAGGCTAACTGCAACTAACGAAACTCTGTGTGGGGTGAGCTGTACAATCGAAACAGAGCTCAGCTTAGGAAAAACTCTATGCGAGCCCCTGCGCTAYGACTGCATTTCTGAAGAAATAAGAACACAGCTATTGTGGGCCAAAATACAACATGTTGTGCTTTGAGTTTTGTTTTTACCATCAGCTTTTGTTTCAAAGTTTGATTTGGTAAGCATACATGTAAATTAACTTCTTTTGTTTTTCCAGTAATTTTTTTCCTTTTTTTTTTTTAATCTAAGAATTAATATAAAACATTTTAGCATTTTCAAAACACTTAATGAAAGATCTGATTACTAGATGAATAGTCAATTGAAACAAATCTTAAATACAACAAAAAGCCCATATGCCACTTAAAATAATTTAAAATCGTTCTGTGTTCTAGTGTGGTACTGCCAGCCAGGACATACATATAAGCATGTTGCTTGAGGTATTGTTTCTTGATTGTTACATGAGAATCTTACTCATTTGACMATGTCTTTGAAGATAATAACCTGTAGGCCAGTAATTCTAGTTAGGAAAGCATTTACTGAATTTTACAAGTAGGAYTTGTAAAAGAAGAAAGTTTAGTTAGAAACTTTCTCAATAGCTTTCTCAACAATAGCTTGAGAAAATATGAGTTTGAAAAGTTCCTGGCTGAATTATACAGACTCAAAAAAATCTATTAACATATTGTATTTGAGAAACTGATCAAAGAGAGTATTATAACATTCCCTGCAGCAATACTGCCAGGGTAGCAAATGCACTTGGAATTCATTACTGTTGTCATAATGCCAAAGCAGAGAGGGAAACTCATCCTGATCGGACTCCATTAGGGTTTTGTTATTGTAAGTAGAGTAGCAGTGAGGATGAATGTTCTACAACAGTATTAAAGCACTCTAGATAGCTGTTTCTCCGAGTAAAAACTTTGCAATCCTAGAAGCACCTTCCTTCCACCTCCCCAAAAAACTCCTCCCCAAAAGATAAAGGTTTCTAAGAAAAATATACTTGTTCTTGTTCCTAAAAGAGGGAGATGAGACACAACATTAAGAAAATGATACATAAAATTAATAGGTACAAATATTAAGTTTGTTTTATTCCCTAGACATACAGGGAATTTGTGAGCAATGCGCATTCTTCCATGACAGAGGAGTCAGTACAGGGAAGAACATCTTTATTTTACCAGTTTAGGAGTAAAATCCAAAGGGATAAGTATACACAAAACAAACCCATTTGAACCTGCAAGCCCCTATTCCCAGAAGATAGGGTTTAGAACCAGTTTATAATGCTGTGAATTAACCTTTTAATAGATACTCTGAGCCTGAGGCCTTCCAGATCCAGCAGAAACATATGATTATTTTGCCATCTTTCATTAAAATCATGTCAATTTATAAAATCAAGTTTATTTAAAGAAGTGACATGAAGTAAATCATCTATGTAGGTCAAGTTTCAGTTTGCTATTGTTATAGTTTATGATACTCCAAATATAAAATGTTTTTAAAATTATATAGAGTCTAGCAGCTGTTAGACATGATTTTATAAGTGTTTAGGAGGAGCTCACTTAAAATACCAGATTTCTAAGTTTGAGATTRTTAACTACAAATAAGTAATAGCGGAAAACTGCCCTGACTACATAAATAACATACTCAAACAAGTATAATTAGATCTAAGGAACTATTATGTTGTTGTATACTTGATTTATAGCAGTTTTATAGCACTCTCCTAAAGGAGGAAAACTGGTCAGTTTGGTGGTTTTACTCATGTTTTTCTTTACTCAGGAAATAAACTTTTTTGTTACTTAGGCATTTAGAGTTATTTACCAGTACTCCTCCTTCTCTAATAATAAAATTATATGTAGGTATCTATTCCCAGTCACATGGCCAAAAGAATTATGAATCTGTGCTTTCATGAAGTTGACTTGTATTGGCATTGGTGTGCCAAATTTTAGGCAGGTCGGCATTAATTCCCAGGGAGCCTGAAGAAGTAAATAGATTACACTATTTTAAATGTGTTGATTTCCTCATTTAGATATATGCTCACCTAACAGGTACAATGAACAGTTTTTAATGGCAGACTGGAAAGATATTTGTAATCCAGAGATTATACTATTTTCAAGGAACTTGAATAGTAGCTCTCAAGAAGGTGGTTTATCAACAGGTCCACAGCCAAACAGGCAGCCCTGAAGAGCACAGTAGGTGCAGTGATCAAGATGTAGCTTAGTTAACAGCAGGAGGGAGAGATAAGTAAACTCCAGTCTGTCTTTTTTATTACAGAAATTTGTAAAATAAAAGAGTTTTTATACTCTTTACTGAGATAGTAAGTGCTTTCCAAATTGTTTATGCTTTTGTTGTTGTGAATAACAACATTCATACGTCTTTTTAAAAAAGAATAGGTACAATAAAATTGCTTGTATTTAACAATATATATCTTAACGGTGTCCGTCAGAAACCCAACTCTAAAGCCAATACACAACACAAAAGCTAAATGAGGATTAAAACCAAGATACCCAGGAATCAAGAAGAATGGAAGAGAAAAGATAAGTCACTCCAGTGTGGAATAAGGTAATACAGACAACACAATATGAATCTGTAGAAACCTGAGGCAAAATGTCTTAAGAAACAAGATGTAAGCTATGAAATTAAAGAAGTCTGTTTTTTTACGGATATGAATCCTCCATCTCTCTGCAAGCAGCCCAGCTTCCTTTGAGGCACTTGCAATACCCTTCAGCCTCATCTTCTAGCCACCCCCAGCCTCTCCGCAGCACCCCAAGCTTTCTGCCTGCCCCTCATTACTGCAGGGGCAGAGCACCACAGGCTCTGGCTGGCTCCATGCTGGCTATACGGACAAAACCAGCAAATAACTGTTCAACTCTACTTAAGTAAAGTCTTCTTCTCGAGGAATTCTGTCTGGAGTCACAGACCATGCGTCTCTGCAGCAAGTTCTGCCTTGTACCCAACTGCTGCTATTTACGGAATTGGTAGAGCCTTATTGGAGACATTTTAGGCTTAAGTAGACCACTGAATTCAGCTATAAGTAGGGACTACAAATAATGCAAAAGACAGCACACTGAAGCAAGTCTCATGTCCATAAGAAACTGGGCTTTTTGTAGGTAGAGAGAGAGAGATTCTGTAGCTTTTACCAGTATTTTCTGCTATGGTGATCAAGATAAGCTCTACTGTGACTTGGCTCTGACAGCCTCACAAGCCTTCATCTTGGTAACTGACACTAATGAGATATGCAAGCTGCTATGCAGCCAGTACTGGCCCCTGAAGGGCATGGGTCTGATAGCCTACGCTCTGTTAGGCTAACACAAAACCAACATCTCTGACCTCATCATGCCATTCTAAATGCTTCTGACTGAGTATGTACACTCTTCCTAAATTCAGCTCAGGAAGAAAACCCCTAAGAGCATTGATGTTGAGGGCAAAACTGGCAGGACCATTAATTTTTTAAAAATGAATTCTTACAACAATTTGAAAAAGTACTCTACATTTTCATATTAGCATGAATTATTAGTTTGATTAAAAATGTAGGCTAAAACTTTCAAGCTTATTTGCCTAAAGTTAGGCCCCTAAACCCATATTTAAACATGTATGAATACAGAAGTACGTATTGGGATATGTTTTTGCAGTCATCTGGAACATATTTCTGGACATCTTTATTTTTCCTTTATGTTTTCTGAGGTGGGAAAAACAGTCTGAGCACACCATTAAGAGAGCTGCTTAAAACTACTTTATCACTGCTTTAGAACTTAACATATCAGCATGTTTTCCCACTTATTACTTATTACTACTGTTTTAAATAAATGCTATAATTAGCATTATATAAGCTATATAATTAGCATTAGATTGCTCTAATATAGCTATTAATTCTGTAAAAAGGTATACCACTTTCCCAGTAAACTATGCCAGGACTTTTTTTTTTTTWAATAGTGATTTTAATTTGGACCCAGAAGTAAGACTTACATGATAGATGCAGAAAACTACCATATTGTGAAGGAAGGAAAGGGGGCTACTTAATAATGTGCATACTCTGAATATGTTTTGGCTTGGGAGTTTGGCAATTTTGGCTAAGTGACAGTGGGTCCCTTATGAGATCATGGTAATGAGACTAACAGTCATGACAAGTTAGACCAATTAACCATTTAGTTAAATAATCTGTGTTTTCTGGGAGCTAACAGTAGATATGTGGGAAGGGAGCATCAAAATCAGTCTCCTTACAGCACTAGGCACTGTTTGGACTGCGGCCTAATGGATTATTCTTATTTTGAATTTGCCTACTTAGTTTTTGGACTCATGTAAACTATGGCATCCACAATATTTGTGCAACTGAATTTCTTGTTAAGCTACAGGCTGCAAGAACTGCATTCTTTCATTGGTTTTGATCCTGTCACCTRAAGATTCAGATACCTTGTAGTTGTATTATAAGAAAGGATACACAACTACTCCCTCTTTTTCTTCTTAATGCTACTTATGATTTTATAGACTTCCATATTACTGAAGTTCAGTAAGGCTGCTAAATGAAATGAGTTAATGTAGAGAAATACATCTTTGCATGCCTGATAAATGAGCTATCATAAAGATGCTACCCATAATTAACATGTTTAGTGAATGCTATGCTGATTCTTTTTCATGTAGCTACGAGAGTCTAGTTAGATATTTCAAGCCCACTATTGTTTCTTCATACATAATTGCTATGGAACTTACAGAAAAAGTCCACTGCTAGAAGCTCATGTGATTTCATGATTTTTCAGTCCCATTTTACTCTGTAGATTTCTTTCTGTCTCTCTCTAAGCTGCTGAAGAGTATTTACAGACCATGCCACGTGTATTCTTACTATGAAGTTATCTTACCTGACCCATTTTTCAGGTATCCATTTGCGTCTACAGTTGTATACATGATATAAGGACCAGGCTGATTAACACCAAAAGGCTACAGGAAAAAAAAAAAAGAAAAAAATTGGCAAATTTTCACATTTATTTCTTTGATTTTAGGGCAGACAGAGCTATATTCATAAAAACAGTAAACCAAAGAGAGATTATTAATAGATATTATTTCATTTCTATTTCATAGATTAATAATTTCCTTAGTACATGGATAACTCTGAAATCAAAATTATTTTGGTCATAGTATTATGCAAAAATTCATTTTCATAATGAGACTGATCTGTTGCCTAAAGTAATGTTACTGCTGTCAAATCTTTTCTAAATACACTATAATACACCAATAAAAAGCTCTCTAAAGCAGAGCTGTTTTCAGGACAGGAAATATAAATAAAAAACCAAACTCATGTTTCTAACACCTAAATACTTTAAAATGTCAGCTTTAGCTTGAGGAAAAAGCATAGGCAGAACACACAGTGTATTATTCCCAGCAGTTCATGTTATTTTTGGAAGGAGGAAACAAAGATTTTGAAGAGCCCCAAGGCTTGTGCACACATGCTCTCTTTCTCTCGCTCAAAAAAAGTGATATACAACAGACGAATGTTCAACTCTTAAAAAAAAAAAAAAAAAAAGTGCATTTAAGATATTAGGGGAAGCAGTCTAAATCAATCTGGAGTGTATTCTTTAAAAGTAATTTCAAGTTTATTTCCGAATCACATCATAAYAATAGGTATGCAACTCAGAGTTGAGCAAAACTTTGTGGCCCCATCCTTCCCATGTTCAGCGTTCTCATGCTCCTATCATCCTGCTCTTCTGCAGCACTATGTCAGAGCATGTCAGATGTGGGTCGTAATGACACTAAAAAGAAGAGATGACGACACATTTCACACTGTAGCTCAGAAAAATACTAAGCTGTAAACCATAAGAGTAAGTGATGATGAGATGCAAGATCAAAGCTGGGAAAATAATAATGGCTAGAATGGAAGGAGACAGCAAAGAAGATGTTAATGCGTATCCATGAAAGATGAATAAATGAAGTGAAATTTTGGATTTTTTTTTCTTTTTTTGCTGAGTGGCTGTATGCTGACCTAACGTACATCTTGACACTTTCTGGCAGCGAGTTTCATCGACAGTGAAGGCAATGTTTCAATGATTTTGATAATGAAGTGCTCACCAGCATCTGTTGTGAAGGTTTACTTTTTCTTTTTTCTTTGAAACCTTCTCTTTAATTTTCCAGTTAAGCTAATAGTATCATCAAATTCTCTTACAATATCAAAAATGAAACCTTATGTCTTAAAATAGGCTTGAAGAAAAGGTTGGTCTCATTTGAAACAGTTTTTGGATTTCCAAATGAAAATGATATTTCTTACTCTAAGTTCCGCTTTTAGGTCAACTTTCAATGTGAACATAGTAATTTGTTAACTGATGGCTTGGTGGGTGGGTTGAAAGATCTCTGAAGACAATTCACAGAACTGAAGTAGAAATCAGCACACTTATATGTGGTTAATCTGCAGAATCATCAGCATTACATTTCCTTTTCTTTCCCTTTCCCTTTCCTTCCCTTTGTTGCACCCACTTCCTGCACGTTACTGTATCTTCTGTGCCTCCAGAAGTGGCTTATTGGGCAGCCCATGACTAAATCTGTCAGGTAACTGGTTTGGCCTGTCCTTCACGACTGCCCAGAGCCCATGCAGGCTAGGCAGTGCGGGCAGCTAGTGGTGTTACACAGGTCTTTCCAGTATCTGGCGCATCCCTGCCCCTGTAATGCTAAGTAAAAAATGCTGCTGCAGGATCAGTCCATTAATTTCATCTCTGAGCAGGCAGCTAGAAGAGGACTCGGCTTCCAAAACGTGCAGAATATGACCATGCATGATTTGGRTGACATATTCCTCCAGGCAGGAACTGTCTCAGTTATATGGACAGCTCTCAGGATAATTAGGCACCAGCCTGTTTCAATGCTAAATAGTAATGTGAAGTTATCGTTGTACTTACTGTTATCTTCCGAGGGCAGTCATTAGAACAGAGGCCGCTGAGAACTGTGGAAAAAGAAAGATTTTGTTCTTAGCATTTATATTTACAAGCCATTTTACAAGTACTGCCTCTGAAATCCATTCAAGTTTATTGTCATGTAGCCATTAAAATACATACAAAAATTACTACTATATGACTTATGTTAATGTGCACAATAATTCCTAATCTCTTTGAAGTACACTGCTTGGGTGAAATTAATCAGCTACTCGCTGCTTTATCACACCTATTTGGTTAACCAGCTTCAAAAGGGGAGATTTGCCAGAGATTAAAGGGGAGATTTAAAAAAAATTTTCAAATTAAAACATACGTTAGAAATAGTGCACCATACACTTTATTCATTATCCTTCATTTCTATCCATTAATAATTACTTGGTAGAGATTTAACTTTACTGTTTTAATTGATAAAAGGTTAGTAGAGGTTTTAGAACTTGATTTAAAGCAATTTTTAAAAGTTGTAATAAACTGTGAAAAAATCCCACAATTCTATAAATTCTAAGTATTATAAACAGATGTGTATAATGGTTGTTTAATTACATGTTTTAAAACTTAGTTTGGAAAAACAGTTAAATTACAGAAAACTGTTAAATGCTTATTTATAATCAGCTAAAAGAGAGACCATGAAAACCATCTACTCCATAACCCAGAACATCCTGTCACATTAAATATTAAAATATCAGTACCAAAATGTATTTAAAAAAACAAGAAAGGAAAAAAAAAAAAAAAGAAAAAAAAAGAAAAAACCCCTAACATGCTGTTCTGATGCAATTCTTTACAACATTAAGGCATCAAACAGCTACAGCTGGGTTGAGCAGCAGCCCCGGTAAAAGCCACAGACAGGGGGGAAAAAAAATCTACATAGTAAACCAGGCCATCCTGTCACATTAAATATTAAAATATCAGTACCAAAATGTATTTAAAAAAACAAGAAAGAAAAAAAAAAAAAAAAGAAAAAAAAAGAAAAAACCCCTAACATGCTGTTCTGATGCAATTCTTTACAACATTAAGGCATCAAACAGCTACAGCTGGGTTGAGCAGCAGCCCCGGTAAAAGCCACAGACAGGGGGGAAAAAAAATCTACATAGTAAACCAGGCTCCACAGAGCGACAGTGGGGACCACCAGCAGGGTCGCCGGGAGCTGAGGGGAAGCTGGGGCGCCGCGGCCCGGGGCAAGAGCGCGGCGGCCGGGCTGAGCGCAGCCCTCCCGGGCAGCCTGGCAGCTGCCGAGGCGGCCGCAAGCGTCCGCTGAGCTTCGGGGACCGCATGGTGGGCAGCGGCGGGCAACCACACGGTGCACGTAGGACACGTCGAGACTTTCAAATAYAGAAAAATTTATAAACTCCAAAAAAGGATAACAAATATCTGGCGAGGAAAGATAAAGGGGTGACAAAGCACAGTTTGAAGACTATGTATCTACAAATATAATTTTTGAGCTATAAACCATATTCTGTATATTAGACAGAGGTGTGCATGCCAGTGGACATCGACTCTTCCCGTTTTAATGCAGAATCGCACACTACCATTTACTGCACCATTTCAGTACTGGAACAAATATTCTGATCAAATATATTTGACTTTTTATAATGACCAAAACTGCTCTCATTGCCCACGTGCCAAATAAATGGCAATGCAATTAATGACACACCAACTGGCAGAAAGCATGTTTTGTTAGAAATGCTCTCCCCCTYATTACAGTAAAAAAGTGTTTTTAGGCCACTCATTAATTCCTATTTTCTGGGCTTTCTATATATGTAAAACCACTCAAACCCTGAAGAATTACAGTAAAGCAGGCTTGAGATGACAGACATATGGGGAACTGACAGAACTCTCCATCAGAAAGAAAACACTGCAACCACTCATGGTGCAGATGAAAATACGTTGGCTGTTGTTTCTTGTCTTGGTTTCTGAAAACAGGCAAGATAAAAAGGCAGCCACTGTGGACAAACAACCTTTTCATTCAGGTCAATAGTGCTGAAATCTCTTCTGGTTCCTTTTGGTATAATTATAGTGTGTGTGTGTGTGTGTGTGTGTGTGTGTGTAAGCATGATGACATTTTTTTCCTGATTAGTGATTAATGAGCTAATCTTCCTCCATTCCCAAATATTATCAGACATGAAAAATAAGAAATGAAAATGTTGAAAGACAGGTACACATAGATATAATGGCATTTTTATATTGACAACATTACTTTCATTTATCTCACATAATATTTGTGCAGAAGATTAACAGAATATTAGAGTTTGAAGGGACCTAAAGAAATCATCTAGTTCAACCCTTTCTCTCAAAAATAATTACAAATACTACATCATTTCTTAACCTATTTATAATAATCTCTAACTTTGGTAACTCTGTAGCTTCTCCAAGAAATTTATGTTCTTCATAATCTGCCATTTAAGATATTATTCTTATTGTTTATCCTGTGTAATGTAACTTGGTTACATTCTTTCCCATCTTGCACGGACATGCAAAACACTTCCCCCCATCTTTGCAGAAACTTATTGTATGCTGGGGACTTAAATGTTCCTTACATTTCTCTTCTAGGCTGAATAACTCCATTCCATTGCTCCTTTCTTGTAGCTCACATTTTTAGACATTTGATAATTCTCGTTTTTACTTCAGAAGCCAGCTGAGAGATGAGTTTTTGAGACCTAATATCTGTCTATGGAGTTTTGCTAGGATGCTGAAGGAGAGAAGGAAAGCTCCAGCATGAAAAAAAGATTTAAATTGCCTCTAGTTAACAGTGAAAGACGACAGGCCTTCTTGTAAAATCAAAACTGCACAGAGACAATGAACATGTATTTAAAAGGACATAGTGGTCAAAACTGACATTAAAAACAGCTAGAATATTGAAAATTGTTGGCAGAATTACTCCGAACTTAAGTACACTAAAATAAAACTCCAGAAGAAAACCTTTGAAAACAAAAATGTTGAACGATGTTGCATATTTCTGCAATCTCTAATGTTTTCCATGCTATGTTTTTTCTTTTGTAGTATTATCAAACACAGGGCATTATTATGGTGTTATCATACACAGAAGGTCTAATATTCACATTCCTCTCAAAGTCCTATTTTGACTTGATTTTGCAGTGATCACTTACCAATTACTTTAACAAAATAGGCATCTGCTTCAAAGTTATTTTTTAATGTATGGATAGCAAAATCTTTATTGAAATAGCCTTTGCTTAGTACAATGATATCCAAGATCCCCTGAGGGAGAGAAAGAGAGGGAAAAAAATTAAAATTAGAATGCAGATTTACTCTAAATAACATCCAAACCCAACAAACAAATTATCTTAGATAGATTAAAAAAAAAAAAAAAAAGGAAGAAAACACACATGGCAAAGCTTGCATCTCAACTATTAATCTGAAAACCTTTCAAAGGATATTAATCTACGGCCCTTTACAACAGAGTGCTCCACCGCAGCAGTGGGACAGCCTGCTCCAGTTCCTTGCTGCCCTCTTCACGGAAAAGCGYGGCTCAGGAGGAGCGTACGAAGGTGGGTGCGCTTTGCTTCCCCTACGGGACGTGCTGTTGCTGGCTGCCACCTCCCAGGGAGCCTCCCACGTACCGGCACCGCCAGCTCCGTGCGCTGCGACTGCTGCTGCTGCGAGGCAGCTGCGCGCTGCTGCTCGCAYGCGGGCAGCTGCCCTAGGACCGCAGCAGGACAGAGGCCGGTTACTGCASGAAAGAGCTGAACTTACATCTTCATATATGTCAAAGAAGGTTGCTACCACTGCGTCCTTGATTTGATTTAGATCTGAGAGTTCCCAATAAACTTTAAACATTCGACGCACACTCTTGCAGCTCACATTATTGCATGGGACGTTTTCTAGTAAAAACGCTTGCTGATTGCTGTAAAACATACATGTAAAACAACAAATAATGTTATCTTCTCTAAAAGGTCTAAGTAATAGGCATTAAAAATATTGTAAATAAATAATTTGAGCCTACTGAAGGTAAGTATCATAAAAACAAAGCTAGCAGCCACCACATACTTTAAATCCATGAGCACTTATATTAATTTTGCAGGCAGAATTACAGCCAGCATGTAACGGTTGATTTAAACCAAAGAATACACTAAATAAATGCATCCAAATCAGCAGGAATCATTTCATTAACCATCTGCTCAAAAGACCCAACATATTCTTGCTTTATTCTGGGACAAGAACAAGTGCATTTATCTGCTATCTCCTTAATCCCTCCCTGGTCCTTCAGCTTAGACACAAAATAATGAAAATGCACTGCATCTTTTTTAATGATAAACTCTCCCCACATCATTTCCATGAATAAGTTTTCTTACATATGATTTTTTTTTTGCAAAAGTTAAACCAAATTTCTATCAGTATGTTTTTCCATTGTTTCAAAGCAAAAAAAAATTTACCACCACAGTAAAAATAAGGCAAGACAAACCAAATTACATGCTTGCTGACACGGAGTGAGCAGAGACAGGGAGAACAGCTCAGATACTGAAATGAGAAATAAACAAACTGAGTACCAGCTCTAACAAAGCAAAAATCTCCCTTCTGAATAATTTAATTAATACATGTCTGTGGGTCAGTGGCGGACCCAAATGAGCGGTGTAGGATCCAGCTGCACAGCTGGATGGCTGCTAACATCACACATTGCCTCGGAAACTGTAAAGTTCCCTCTCTCACCAGAGCCAGGAAAACCATCAGGACTTCACCACCAGAGAGTCCGACCCCTCGGCAGGTCTCTGTTGCTGACTTTGGAGCTCACTTGGACCCACCGCGGCAGCGGGCACAGACCACGTCTCTCCCTAAGTCCTGCGGCGCCCGAGCAGCCACACTCCCTGGCGCTGCCGCAGCATGTCAGGACCCAGCAGCAACCCTCAAAATGCCCTTTTTTGTGATGACCTTGAACACACTGTCATTGCACAGGGTAACAACAAGCTGTTTTTCCATATGTTAACGGCYTCTGATGCTTCCCAGATGGAGTCGTGTCCCCCTGACACACCCCACACACACACTGAAGTAACTTCAGCATTTTCTTGAGGAAAGCTGATGTTTTTACGTCTATGTTTCTATGGTGTATCTCAGATGATCTGCTGCTAATACGAATTATATCCATGACACTCATATTTCTGCTGCATCCATCTGAAAAAGTTGGAGAAGGGCAAAACATTTACCTGAGAAAATCCCCATTCCTGACACTTCAGTAAATCAGTTTGCCTTTCCACTGCCAAGGGAACATCGCAGAGCTCGCAGTGGGAAATAAAGTGGGAGTTTGCTCTCTGTAAAACGCGTCAAAAGTAAAAAGGGATGTTTTGACACTTCCTTCAAAACCTTCTAATCACATTTCTTGAGCTTTTGTGCAAAATATACAAATGAGGCCTTTATTTTTCTCCTGTGCTCTATATTTGATTGAAAGTTTTATAATGACCCACTTCTTACTGTTCCACTGTTAGAAGTAGCAATATATTGAATTAATGTCCAGCTAAAAGCAAATTAAGTGATCTACACTATTTAAGACATTTTATTATCAAAATCTGAGAATGTGTAACTCTAACTCAAAATTATTAAATGTTCCCATTCATTTTAGGTATTTTATGTATTATACTGGTATCATTAAGCAACTRCGAGGCAAGGTGACAAATTGGGCTAAGCACATCGTTTCAATTTCTCTTCTTCATCATGTCATACGTCACTTGCATTTTTTTAAACTTCGAGGAAATTTTATAAAGATGCTTTCTTTAATTCATATTTTTTAACTGCTGGAAAAGAATATATGCTAATTATTTACAAGGCACTTGATTTTTAAGTTCACATTATACTATACATATAAATTACAATCTTAGACTAAACTATATGCTTTGTGAATGCTTAGACACAAGAAGTTCATTTACTACAGTCATTTTTAAATTTTATTTCCTTGGTAGTGTGCATTTAATGACTTTCAAAACATCGCAAATGGACAAACAGTAACATAATATCAACTGCATCATGAGAAAAGAGGAAGATATTAATAAAAGTGGCAAATGTCATCTTTTTCACCCTTCTACATCAACAAAAGAAACACAAAACAGGCCATGGAGGGGGGGAACCTACTTCTAATAGATGCTGAAAACTGAGAATGTACGACGAGAGCTATCCCAYAGAGGGAAGAGGGGAAAACAAATATCCACAGAGGTAGCATCTCCTGTGAGAGAGCTGCAGAGTTCTGCAGAACCCCTAACCAGGACAGGGCTGGAAGTCTGCTCGTGTACACCGTCTATTTGGAAAATTCAGTTCAGGAAACTTCATTTCATACAAATATTGACTGGTATCCATGGAGTCCTTTCTGAACTCGCCTATAAAACTATCAGCTGAAAAGATATGCTTTATATGTTAGCCATACCTACGAACACATACACATAGGTTTAACTTCACCACTGTGAAAACTCATATAAAGCTTAACATCTGTTTAACAGTCAGTCTTACTACTTACAATAACAAAATTAAGAATTGCAGAGTAGCAAACAAAAATAATGAATTCCTGAAGTGAATGAAAACTATTACTATTGCTGAGAAGTATGAGCTAAAACAAGGTTTAAGGTTGAACTACAATATTAAGCTCCCTTTAGAGTAAAGTTTTCAAGTGGAACTTACAAAAATGCATCACCTGATTGGAAGCACATAATTTGTTTTTCCAGTTCATATGCTAGCTGTATTAGCTTTATAATTAAAAGCTGAGTCTTTTTCTTGTCAATTCCAGAAGCAATTCCTTGGCATGTATTTTATTGATGGCTTCAAATTATTTTAAATTCTACCCAAGCCCTCRAAGCCTTTATTTCCTCTACAAGCATCTTTGGAAAGCACAGTTAGGAGCATCAGGATCTCACTAGTTATGTGGCTTTGAAACAAGTGCGGTACCTTGAGAGGGTGATGCAGGCCATCACCTTCCCCCCCMCACTTTTTTTAACAGTATTTATAGTAAGGAACTAAGTAACAAACTTGTCTTCAACTCTCTAGTTACTCACATTTGACTCTTAATTTTTCTCACATTCCTAATCTTGCTAGCTCATTSAAAATTTTGAAAGATATATCCTGATGATAGCATTTGAATTTGTTAATTTGCTAATTTGTTAGTTATAGTCCAGTAATGCTGCTGAAATATCAGTTGTTTCTGCTGAAAATATGTTTATACTGTGATGTTTACTCACATGCAAAGATTTCTTCCTTCTCTTTGACTAACAGTGAGTAAATATGACTTTTTTCCTCATATATCCAGACATTTATTTGTTGAAATATGAGATAATTTATACATATTCATGACTATGCCCTAATAATAATAATTAATTATTATTATAAAATAATAATAAAAAAAGCATTCACACTACTACTTCTAACTAGAGAGAAGAAAGTGCTAATTTGGGGAGTGGAGATCRGTCTTCAGGTTTACCCTTAAAATAYATGCATATAAAATATAATGTACTTGTAGCCTTTCAGACATACCTGTATATAAACAGCCTTAGTGTTTTAAAATGCCACCTAGTTTTTAAGGAGAGCTATGTTTAGAGGCCCACTGAAAACTGCAGATACCCTAAGCAGTTGTCTGGGTGCACATATGCACAGTTTCTTCCATGCGCACAGTCAAGTGATTCCCACTTGACTTGATACAAAATAAAATACAAACAAAACAAAACCAAGATAAAATAAAATACAAAAACCACTGGAACAATATATTAGTAAAAGATTTTAGATTTTGCTTATATAAGCAAGGAAAACTAATGGAAAACAGAAACTAAAAGCATCTGTAAGCATAGCGCAAGCCTTAGTACTTGCTTTTGGGGGCATTACCTGGCCATGCCCAGGGCTGCTCGCTTCTTTCCGGGAAAAAATGCCAGAGGTCTGGATTTGGCCTACAAGCTGCCGGTTGAATCCTTATGTTTTTATGGCTTTCATTCACAAGCATTACCAGAATTGGAATATCTACCTTTGCATTCTGTTTCATCCTACAATTACCAACAGCAAGTTTGTGCCCTTCCTATCATTATGAACAACATTTTGAAGGTTCATCCTTTCAAAAAGATCTACCTGTAACAATGCAAACCTACAAAGATATCCTTAAAAACCACCAAACCATGCCCCTGAAAGGTCCTCCGAAAGCACATGAAGACAGGCTACATTGCAACGACAGCATGCTGAATCAGTGTTCATGTGTTACACACACGTGCGGCAGTCGATATAAAACAATTCAGCTGAAAYACTGAGAAGAGGCCGAGCAATGCAAGTCCACCATGCAAAGGAACTCAGCACTAAGAGCAGCACACCACCCGTAACATGCCACTCGCAGCACTATCAGTATTTAAGTATTCACACCAGTCCACACACAGTGGCACTGATTTTTGTACCATCTGCACAGCTTTAACCCAATGAACTTCTTAATAACGCTCAAGCCAGTGTAGAGTTATTTCCCGGACTGGAACCTTCTGACTGTAGCTGCATGTGCAGCAGAGCTAAATTTCAGAAGGCTGCATTGCTACAAGCAAAGCTTAAAGCCAAAGAAAGACTGGAGATGCGTTTATCCGAGTTTTAACATAYTGTTTTGTGGTTAGAATTAAATATTCTTTGTTTCATACGTCTCATATTCTGTCAGTTTGCAGCCAGTTACTTTACAGTGAATGCTCGGACACCCAAATGACAATATCTTGTTGCAGACATTCAGAAACACTGAACTGGCCTCTATCTTTTAGATTTGCTCAATCAGAAGCTGCTTCTCAGTCCTGAATTTTAAAGAATCCAACCTGCCTTCTGACGAWTCATGAGTAACAATGACTTAGGAAGAAATAATTGTGCCAAATAAAAATATTTTCAAGTTGAGCCGTGCAAAGGACTAAAGCATATATTATTTTAAAATTAAGTGTGAACACCATGAAAACTGTTATTTTCTCAAAGTATATYATACTCTAAATTTTTCACTCTATTGCTCATATTCAGTTCTTGTTGAGTGCCAACTTTCAATCTTTACCGTCACTTATCACCAGTGTCAGAAAGGTACAGTATTTCGAAGTATACTCTTACTTTATTTGACCAGTCCAAGCATTCGTTTTGAGCAAGAACCTCACTGAAAACATACTTCCTTAGATTATATTTGCAATAGAAGATGGCAATTACTAGCATCTCATTTGGAAAACAAGTGGTTAAGCAAAAGTAATTAGCAATTAGGTGACAAAAAAACATTTATAGACTCATATGCAGTACTTATACTTTCAAAGTTACCCCAGTCTATTTAAAATCAAAGTGCAAAAAAAGAACATATTTAGATAAGATAGTAAGCAGAGATGAACCAAAAAATAACTACTGATAAAATTACTGATAAAATTCCTTTAACTATTATTATTTTACAATTATTCTAATATTCTAAAATTTCTAATTCAGTCATAACTACAGGGAAGAAAAAAAATCTTAAGAAGCCTGAAGAAAAATTTGTGGACTAGCATTCTAATATGCAGGTTTTGACTTAAGTCAGAAGTTAAAAGAATTCATAATAGATAGATACACATGTAGGAATTCACTGAGAATTTAGTGTCTTCACTTGTTAGTATTTATAGTCTGAATTCAAATCCACACCACACTTTCAAGTACAAGTGAGATTCCTTTTGTGGCTGTTGTTGTTAATAAGGAATTTATCCGTGCTATCAGTATATTTCATACTTCTATTCAAAATTAACAGCATATGGCAGGAGATTAAACAGAGGCTGGCATTAATGCAGTTATAAGAATATAAATAATCGTTTTCCTAACTTACTCACCTGAAAGGACAGTAGGCCAAAGTCATTCTTAAAATAATCTATTTCTATTTCAGTATCTTATAGGGAGTTTTAAAAACCTGATCTGAGAATGTTTCCAACATTATGTTAAAAGCATATAATTGATTTTGATTGTATTCTTCCACTATCAGAGATCAGTATATTTTCAGATGAATAAAATGTTTTCTGCCTCCTTTAAGTTAGAGGTAGTAATTARAAGCTAGACTTCCTAGACTATAGCACAGATTGAGGTCAAGAGCATACAAAAATGCTTTTATCATTTAATCACAGTAATCAATCACTGAAAACAGATCTGAAGATGTAGTATRAAAAGCTTCAGAGAAGGAAATAAATAGCTTGATCCAAAAGTGTTTAAAATCAATTAAATAAGGTTTTCATTTTTATTTGCTATAATCTAAGACGGGCTTTTAATTTAATTTCCACACTGTTTTAATTCTCTGGATTCTATGACCCAGTTACAGATTTTAAAGAGAGGTATTTGCTTAAGTCACTCAGAAACAATGATTTAATGTAACTGTGAAAGTGACATTTGAAARTAGGTGCTAAAAATGTGATTTGCATTCCCATCCAAAAGTATTAAGAGTCTGTTTCCATTACTTTTCTACAAATAATACTAGAAAAATATAGTGTTAACATGCAATGTATTTTTCAACTCTTAGTTTAGATCCTTTTTTCCCCACCCTAGACTTCTGCTCTCTGAACACTTCTTTTACAGCCTGTCAAATCACATGCCAGCACTTTMAGTCCTTATGCCTGGCTATGTATAACTTTGAAATCAAGTTTCCAAATAAGTTTGAGACACCTACCTGAACAAGCAATTTCAGAAGTAAGAATTAAAACTCGTGTATCAGTAATTCACTGCAACGAGAGGTAGGTAACTCTAGGCAGTTACTTAGGAGTAAGCATTTATAAGCCATATAAAACTTTTAGATATTACTTCATTTTTAAAATTATATGCCAATGAGAGGAAGGAGGCCCCTAATAATTTTGAAGGATAAAATAACTTAAAAAAAAAAAAAAACCAACCAAAAAACTTCCGAAGTCTATACACTTTCATAAAGTCCTTCTTAAGTGTCCTAGCCATCAGGATACAGCCACAGAAGATACAGGACAGCTGAAAACACACGATTTGTTGGGCTTACGTACAAAGATAGAGAAAACCTTTGTAAGTTAGATGTTACAGTATTTCAGTGGAAAAGGAAAGGCCTTGGTTCTAGTCTGCTCACTAGACTATTTACAGGCTTTATTCAAGGCCTGCTGAACAGAAAATGCAAACAAACTTCCAGCTAAGAAAAAAGGCCACAAAGTACAAAAGCCTGGCCGTTAGGGCCTGAGTACTCCAGCTTCTCCTGTGCAAAGTCTGGGCAGTAGMAGCGTCACCCCATTTTTCTCTGCTGTGTTTGAATACGAATGGCTGCTATTCTAGTTCAGCTAAAGCTCCAAGGTACAGTAGCAGAGCTCAGCTGCTCGCTGCCTCATCTCTGAATCACAACATTGTGTAGGCAAAATGTAGCATGTAGCTCTTCAAGCTGGGTCATTTTTAGGTATGTATCAGTATCTAAAGAATTCCTTAATCCAAAAATGTCCATGAGTGACTCAGGTGTTGGCAACCAGTAGAGGATCTGGACTGATTTCTTARATGTAACGATCTAAAGTCTGTCTATGTACTGTTTTAAGCAGCAAGGTGAGCTCTTCAGTTCTTATCCTCACTAAGTATTAACTCCAACTATGAACCTGCACCCAAGCTCATCTCAAATATTACACAGAGAGCAGATGGCAAATACTATATCAACTTGTATAAAAGATTTGACTTATTTTGTCCCACAGTACACTGTGCAAGTGCTCATCATTGATCCCAGTAAGAAGTACTCAGTAAGTACTCAGACTCGGTAATGTATTGATTAAAATACCCTTTACTGGAGATAACACAAGAAGTAAAAAGGAAATAGCATAGATAATCTTACGTCCCTTCAGRTGTGGGGAACCTCGAGTTCCACAGTATCAGACTAATCTCTAGTTTGTTTACAGCATGGTGCACTAATCCTGACGATTCTGTGGGTCACCAGAATTACGGTCTTTAGAGCTCTTGAAGGATTTTGTTAGAAGTAAAACAATTCTATTCATCATTTTAATTGCCAAGCAGAAATTCACATGAGAACACGCAGCTTCAGTTCAAGAAAAAGACGATGGCATAAAGGGCCACGGCCACGTAGGAACTGCCTTCCAGGCTTCTCCTTTATGATTAGCAGGCAAAGTTCATCCTATGGCCAAGCAGCATGTGCAGCACAGCACAGGCCTGCGCCTAATGCAGTCACCTGTTACATGATGTATAATAAACCCTGATGTATACTRGTATACGTGCCCTCTCCTGCCTAATACCAGGCTGGGGCAAGATAAAGTGTAGAGAAGACAAACAGTGAAGAAAAGGAGGAGAAARATTACACTAAGAAATATTTATTTCYTTTCTATGTAGTTAAACACTGTGGCATCTACTCCAGTGACAGCACGCGTAATTTCTGGCTGCAACCTTGATAACAGGTTTTGAGTAGTTCAGTGATTGTAGAGATGCAGTAAGATTACGACAGCAAATGTTAATAAGCTGAAGTTAGAAGAACTGTCTTAGACATAGTCACCATAGGCTTTATTGCAGGTGCTCTCTAGAAGATATTCTCCTCTTGCAAAAATACTAATTTCTTGCCACTGACACAAACATCCCTTTTTAATATACACTAGAAGTTGCAAAGACAAAAAGGCCAAGTTGATTTCTAGAAACATCCATGAACACAACCTAATTTTACTGTCTCAGCTACAGGGAATCATGAACTATTGTGAACCACTTAATACCAGGTGAATCCCAGCTACTGTGAACTGGACATCCATTCCTCTGACAGTCACAGAACAAACTGGCTGAATTATGATCTAAGCGCTTAAGCATACCTAACATTTATAAAACTCAAGATTTCATCTTTGAAAGGTCARTTGTTTCCCCTTCCACAGAAGGGAGCAATTGGCAAGACTGCTCAAAAACTTCAAGTTTTTAACCTAACAGTTTATTCAATTACAGTTGGACAATATAAAATCACTGGTTGATTAGGAAGCGGAAAAGGAGAATCAGCTCCTGTGATCAAGAAGAGGAGCACAAAATGGTACTTCCTACTCTTCTAGGCAATTCTCCACCAGGAATCACAGTCTGAGCCTATGTAATTATGCATTCTCAATATACCATTTAAATGCATAGCTTTTAAAAAGCGAAACATTTAGCAGAGATCAAAGACCTTGTTCACTTGACAAAGATAAGCAAGATACTCTGAAATTAGTAATTTGTATGACTGATGCTTGAATATCCATTTGGTAGTCTTTATTTATAAATTTATGTTATTTACTCTACCTTCCAGATGTGTTCTTCAGTATAGCAAGAGCATCTGGGTAGCCATCCATATTGTAATCTCCAATGTGAAGTGTAATTGGAAATGAAGCTGCTGTTGAAGATCCGTCATTTTGATATGGTACAAAGCCCCAGAGCATGTCCTTATTTCTGAAGTCTTGCAAGACTGGAATCCACTGTAAAAGAAAACAARAAGAACAGCTAGGTAAGAAAATTAATTTATAAAATTACTAAATTCTCTTTAAAACAGCTGACCATTCTAAGCTGCATCAGAATTCTCCATCATTTACAAACTTCCATAGAAGACATAACATTAAAAAATAAGGTTTATTTCCTAAYGATGCCACCAAATAAAAAATCTTATTTGAAGACTTTCCTATACACTAAGTTATTCCAGAACAGAATGAATAGATAGGGTTATAAGAATAAAGCACTTATGTCCTAGATTATGTCCACTATGTGGTTATTTTGGAACAGCTTTACTGAAATTCACATTTGCCTGGAGTTCCTATTAATTTTTAAGTGTAAGCACATCCAAAACCATCAGGCCTTGAGCTCCTGAGTCTCTTTGCTTTTCTCGCAGTTGCGAGCAACAGGTGGCATTAAAGACCTGGAGAAGAAGTTGTGATGCACCCTCATTAAACCTGTGGACAACACAAGCGGGGAGTGCAATCAATATGCTTGAGGACAGGAGTGCCACTCAGAGGGGACCTAGAAAGGCAAAAACGGGCAAGTAGAAACCACATAAAATTCAGCAAGGACAAATACAAAGTCCYKATTCAGAGAAAACCTCTGCAATGGAGACTGACCAGCTGGGGAGCAGCTCTGCTAAGAAGGATCTGGGGCTCCTGRTGGCCAGTAGGCTAAAGCTGAGTCAGCATGCACCCTGGCAGCAATGAAAGCTAGCAGCATACTGCACTCTATCTGCTGGTGACACTCCTGCTCATTGAGGCAAGTGATTATTCCTCTTTATTCTGCTCTTGTTGGTCTACATCTGGAAACCTTGTCCAGTTTTGGGCCTCACAGTACAAGACAGATGCTGATAAGCTTGAACGAGTTCAGCAGAGGGCCCCCAAGATGGTCAGGCTGTTGCTTATGTAGCTACAAGGACAGACTGAGGAGATAAAGAAGAAGAGGAAAGAACAGAAGGCTTTGGGGAGACCTAACAGCAGCCTTCTACTACCCTAAGAAAGTAACTGAGAAGACGGAACGAGGGTCTCTGATAAGATGCATGACATGCATGGCAGAAGAATCAGGGACCATAGTCATCGACTGAAACATGGAAGGTTTCAACTAGATATACAGGGGGAAAAAAAAATCACTATGAGGGTAAGCAAGCACTGGGAGAGGGGCCCAGAGAGACTGCAGGATACCTGTCCTTGAATGTTTTCAAAATCCTTAACAACAACAAAACTCTAAACAGCATAGTCTGAATTCAGTGTTGACCTTGCTTAAAGCAGGAAATTGGACCTCCTGAGAACCTTTTCAACTTAAATGATTTATGGTCTATGATTTATGGATATTTCAAGAGCTTATGGATAGTTCAAGAGCTTCAGCCCCCACCTCTCAAATCCTCACCCAGCAGCGCAAGATATTGAACTGCTGGATAAGAAATGAATATTCCAGTATCAAGTTAAAGTATAAAGGAAATGCAGAGTATAATTTGTCTAGGACAAAAAATAAAATACATCTGCACTTTCTTTCCAAAGTGCTGCAGAGGTGCTAAATAGGAATTTATCTTAATTAAAATCAGACTAATTTCACAAGTTGGTATGAAGCTGAAGTACCAGGGTTAACATTTCAATGCTACAGAAAAATTCAGTGGCATTTTTAAAGCTAGAAGTGATTTTATATATGAATAGCAGACAATGCCTTCAAAAGGACTGAAGGGTGCCAYGCTAAAGGATTGCTATCACCAACCTCAACAGCACTTAACATCATCTTAAATGTCTCATCCAAGCCTTAATTTARCTATTTCAGGAATAAGATCCTCGCACAAAGCAAGTAACACAGTTCCTGATTACAAATTACACTGCATTTCACTTGCAACCCAGTAAAACCTCTTCCCTATAATACAGGTATGATTTTATATCATTTCAGAAGTTCAAAAAGACTATGAAGCTGACTATCAAAGAGAGAATGTTTTGTTGTGGGAGTGCTTGACAGCATCACTTCTTGATGTGTAGAGACCCTCACTTAACACAGTCCAGTAATCATGAACATCCCTGCCATGGGGCAATTGTATCTGACACTTTGACTGGTCCCTTGAGATTACAAACAACCACATACCTGTTAAAGCAKCCCGTAAAATTACTGAAAATGTGCACTAAGGTCATCTTTGCCTGGGTATCACAGACAGCTTAGCAGTCTGGAGCAGTTCTGCGACACACTGCATGGCCTCCACGTGTAAATTACAATATTTGAACCACTAAAATGATCTAAAACATTAACAATGATTATCTAATGCCTGAAAAYCCAAAGCTGAAATTAAACATACTTTATCCTTTTATTTTTCAACATCTTTCTGCCTAATGTTAGTTGCCAAAGGTTTGAAAAAAAAACTAATGAGAAAAACGGGAAGTAAGAAATAGGCTCTCAGTCTTAKAAATTTTTCAAAGGGACAGATTTCCTAGCACTTATTTGCTAGTCAGAAGACAAACACTCTAATTTTGAGAAACACTGATTGGAATCAGAACCATAAAGTAGAATATAGTCTTTACTTTACATAGTATCATTCACACAAAGAGTCATTGCAATAATATCCAATTATATCCATCATTTATTTTCCAAATGTTCCCATATATGGTAACATAATTTTAAAGAAACTAAATTTAAAATGTATTTTTAGGAGCAAATACAAATTAGCATTCTGTTTTTACTTTACTTAAAGAATGATTCATAAAAACAATCCTACAACCAAGAGGTCTACAGTAAAAGGTGGACAATAAACAATGTGTGAGCAAAATGGAAACCTAACCATCATCCCTTTGCGTTTTACAAAGTAAAATTTATATATCTTACTGAAACAGTTGTGGGACTTCATATAATAACAGTTACAGAACATTTCAAAACAGCAGTCTCACCTTATCTGTGACCAGAACAGATTCTGGCATCATATATAATTTATTCTGACAGATTAAGTTCACAAAGTAATCCATGTTTTCAGTAAAACTTATTATGTTTATTTCTATTATAAATAGTGACATTATTCAATGTAGAGCATGCAAGATTAATTGTTCATGTGCCTTAGGACATATATTTCTGTACAGAAGGTAAAAAATGAAAATATATTTGTCAATATTACAACTCTCCTGTTTCTTTTGTATTTGATAATCCAGACAATTACTTTAAGCTTCATGTTTGCTATTACTATTTTAATACGAAAAGGACAAAAATGTTTTTTGTTTTCTTTTACTGGAAGATACAAATAGATGGATATAATGAGGACACACAAAGCTATTTGGGATCTTTTGATCATATGATTTCTGTTACTTTGTTCAGATGAAAAACAGATTGTAAGTATACCTAAAAAGTTTAAATGAACACACAGAGAATTCAGACAAAAATAAAAATTACTTTTTCACTTCCTCTGTTCATTTCCATTACACAACATCAATAATATCACTATTTAAACATTTATTTATACAGATATTTTTACTCATTTTTACTTTAAAGATTTTGCAGGCTAAAATAAAAAAGAGTATTTTTCTTGAAGAGCTTGAAATTTTGTTGTCAAACTCTTCAAACACCTTTTTCCCAACAAGCAGTAGAGCAACTGCTTTCCTGCTCTGTGAGAAGAYTGGCTCTTTTTCACTTTGCAAAAGGTCTCAGCTACCTGAAAAAGTTTTAAAACCTGTGGCACTCACCCCACTTACCTCACACAGGCTCATTTCTCTGAGTCCACTTTCTTATCCACATTAGAAAAGATAGTTCGCCTGCTCTACAGCCTGTTAGCAGGTCTTTGAATCAAAACTCGGGGACTAACACATCTCAAAATGGATTTAACTACGGCCACAAAAGCCAGGAAGCATGACAGGCAGCTGCCCTGCTGCCGAGCACCCAGCAGAGCTGGGGAGCAGGCTGTGTGCCAGAGGCATTTGCAAGCGGGTTGCCCGCTCCTGCCCAACACCTTCCTGGCAATGCCAGGGTGTCCAGTCCTTCCCAACACAAGCACTAATGCATCCTGAAGGCAGACGGCTATCAAGAGTGGCCTGAAAGAACTGGCCAGAGCCACAGGAGGCTGTGTGACCCCTCTCGGCTGCACACGCACGTTACAGCTGAGCTGCACATGAAGAATAAATGCAGTAGGTTGAGGAAGTGTTAAGTTGTCAGGGCATACGAAGGTCACCTGAATTCCTTATAAAGTTGAGTAGCTACTAGTTCACAAAAATAAACTAAGTAGATTAYGTTACAGCATATGATGGATGATGAAAGCCCAAAGGAAGAGGATCCCCAATATTGTTTTAACAACATAGAAAAGAGTAACCAAAGGAAGAAAAATCATTCTCAATGCTGGAACACGGCTAACAGCCACATGGCTGCTCTGGGAAAGACTTAACAATCCAGAGATGATGAGARGATCTTGCAAAATATGGGATTTATGAAAATTACAGCAACAGCAATTTCCCCCCAGCTCCCTTTCTAAGATGTTAGAGGAATTAGGAAAACCTGCTTGCAATAACCAACTACTGCAGCTCACCAGTGCTGCCAGGTACATCACTAGCCTAGCAAACGATGCCCCAGAGACCTGCAATTTGCCATAGGATGTGCTGCCCGGTTCTGCACTTCAGAGTGCCTAGACCTGCAAGAGGAACACAGTGGTAACTGCAGTCTTTCTACTGACAAAGGCTGGCTCTAAGGGCCATCAAGCACACAAAGAAACTCTCGAAAAGAGAGACTGGAATAATGCTGTTTACCAGAGGAAGCAAATGGAAGAAAAATCATACTTAATACTAGGAAGAATTAAAAGATGATCAGCCATCTCTAAGAATACCAGAATATCCAGAGTTGCTACAGTGAACAATACCAGAACTTTACAACAAGACTTGGGGAGAACTCTAGATCAGAATCAAGATGAAATCTAAACCAGCTAGCAGATCACTCTATAGTTATTGCAGGGCACCTGAAATTTCCTTAAATTCACTTAACACTAACCACAACCAGAAACAGCATATGGGATTCTATTTCAGGTCTGATGGCAATTCTGTTGCTATGGAAACATTCACTCCCCTCCCCTTTTTTTTCTTTTTAAGTTTTAGTAGGACTGTATCTCCTTAAATCACTCAGATGTTCTTCTCTGGCCTTTTCTTGGCTTCACTATCCAAAGATTGAAAACAGCTGAGTATAATTTTTATAGTATATAAATATATATGCTCGCTCTCTATATAAAAAAAATATAAATACTATATAAGTATATAAAATACATAAATACGGTATGTGTATAAATATATATTTTTATAAATATAATGATCTACATAATAGATATTTGTATTTATATAAATATAAATAATAAAGTACAGTTTTTATAATACTTATAAAAATAAATAATTAAATAAATTAAAAGCTATGCTGAAAGAAGTTAATCCATGAAATAATTCTCTTAGATCTGCTTGGCTTTCAAGTAACCAGCCAGCTGTGCCAAAGATATAATAAGTAAATACACTGTGGACTGACAGATATCAAACAAAACAGGATCCCACCAGAATAACAGATCTAGAGCTTGCCAATGTATATCCGTAACTGACATCCCATTGAATGCCTCTCCACAGCGCAATTATTTAGAACTACAAATTTTATATATGCACATTCCCAATCATTACACAATTCATGCCCACACAGCACTCACCATCATGTGTTAACTGTTGTTCATTTGGTTTCACATGCCAAAAATACCTCCACACCAAAAACTAAATAGAGATAATGGATATATAGCATCAACAACTTTTTCTGTATTAGACTTCCAGTGTCTCAATTCCCTGCACATTCTGTCTAAATATCTAGCTGTTCCACATGGAATACTATTGCGTTGCTGAAACACATAGTACTCATTATTATTTCCTTCTAATTGTTAAACTGATTAAATGAACCCAGGAAATAGCTGCAACCTGTTTTCACATGAAGTTGATCATCACTCATGAAGATTAACTTATTTAATCAAAGCTCAGAAGTTAGGTAATTTGATTTCATAGATGATCCAATTAAATGAAATAAAAACATACCACTTTCAAATCAACATGGAGGAGTCTGAATCTCCTGAAGGTAGGTTCCTTCTCTCTGAAGGAAATGTACAACATGCAGATGCGTGCATGCATAAAGAAATTGCTATTTTCCACTATTTCAGAATGGAAAAGACAAATGCTTTCCAAGAAGCAAGTCCATCTCTTCTAGACCAGTCTAAGAGTACAAGAGAAGAACATGCTAAATATAATCCTTGAAAAAGGTAAGGCCAGAATAAGTGAATGCAATTTGATATTGTCGTTTTTAATTAAAAGGTCACTCTAAAAATATTCAGGGAAAATTGTTCTAAAGTTTCTAGGTGACTTAATACTTTTTAATACTTTGTTCTTACAGGATGAGATTCTTTTAGATTCTGCACTCTTAAAAATAAGATGCTAATATTGGCCTGCTGATTTTTAATTCATTAAATGTCATTATCTTGGAAATTATTTTAAAATTGAAATTACACAGTGAAATTGCTAAGTACATGAACTAAATATAGTAATGAGAATGTCAGAAGTGGTATGTTAAAGATCTAATGCATTAGTAATTCAGCAGTTAACCTCTATCAACACATGCCATAATGAAGGAACAGAAAAACTGTCTATGTATAATGTTACTTCAAAGCAGGTTAAAATAAATGACTTGTCTTTGGCAACATCCTGATATTATGTGAATTGGCCCGCACCTTCCTCTACCATTACCATATCATTTCTTTCTAGAAATGTATCATGAACAACAGATAGCGTAGCTTGTCTTTAGCCCAATGCCAATCACTCACTATTCTCAAATAACAGCGGTGTATCTTACAGTGGTAGATGAGGTTTGTGTGTGGCTGATTTTCACAAGAACTTACTTTCACTGAGAATTTACTTAAACAGAAATACTCAGATGTCTTTTACTTCATATATTATCAAGAGTAAGGAATTAAATTTAGAGCTTTACTAGAAGGACAATTGTCTTAATACATAAGTTCTGCAAGTTCTGCAAGTTCTTCTCCATTTATTCAAAAGTGAGATGTAAGCAGCAAATTACAGTGAGATAATGAACAAGACACACTTAATAAAAGATAGTGTTCCCTCCTTTGACCAGAAAATAATATAAGTATCAGAAATTAACCATCTATTTACTTTACACAAAGGCCATGACATAAAAATCAAACCCTATTGTAACACTGTGTATCCAGGAATTCTATAACGCCTTCCTTGTGAACAAAGAATAGAAGCAACAATGTGAAAATCAACACGCCCAGGAAAACATGAATTTATACAAATAGAGGCTGAAAGAGGTATTACCAGATCGAGAGTTTCTTATTCTTTCTTACACTGATGCCTATTCCACCTATTCATATTGCCTTGACTTCCTGGTAACTGTGCATTTGCTTTCCAATAGAAAGTGATTTTTCTTGCTACCAGAGAACTATGCTRTGCCCTGTGCTCTAGAAATTCTGACTCTTTAAAATCTTCACTATGAATATGGGCTGCAGACCCTTATAACAAGCACCTTACCAAAGTATGTACTTTTCCTTGGGCATATGAATACTTTTATCCATAAATTCTGAAACACAGATCAGACAGAGCACTTTTTATGATAAAATTTCTACTTTTTAATTTGTCACTAAAGGAATAATCAATAATGCACAAAAAGATTAGAAACATGTATGGTATACATTATAGATTTTTGTAAGTATGGGTGCAATCGCCTGTTTTAAGTAACAGGTTTTTAGATCAACTTTAGCTTTAGGTTCAAATTGCTGAATATGAATTTATTAAAACATTTATTAAAACATCAAACAGCTCTTAGCTTAACTTGTTTTAAAGTACAACTTCATAATAATGCAGGGCATTGTAAATACTTAAATAGATTAGCATATTCTTTAAAATATGTGAATATCTACTAGTCTATTTCACAAATTACAACTACGTCTCTCAAAACAAGTAGAAATTTCTTCAACAAAAGATGCTAAAGTAGTTTAATTGAAGCCTAATTCTCAAGATAGATACTATAAGTTAGTCTTTGTATATCTGGTTGGAAATATATCCAAAAACATTTTTTTAAACTTGAAATGCTTAAAAATGTTATTTGAGCCCAGAAACTTAGTACTTGGAAAATACATTTAATTAATAACTGTGAAAAGTATTGAGAAAATGGGGGGGGGGAAGGTGAAATGTGTGGGCTGGTAAGCCTTGACCGGTACTACTATTTCTTTTTTCCCCCCCCCTCTATAAAACAACTCCCTAATTTAAACTAAGTCAAAGAAGCTTACTTGTATTCACTAAATCTTTTTCCAACTCTTCATCACAAACTTATTTTTCATCTAGTAGTAGGGCAGCTATACTGCTTAGAATGCAGCATTTTGCATTGTAAGAAAAAGACTCATTTAGAAGTGTCAATAGTTTTTTCAGGTAGAATTACTGACTGTATAAAATCCTATGTATGTAACCTTTTCCACCAGGAACAATTTAGATAGATAGACAGAACAAAAGAAAACCTCTCTTGTAGTCTATCATTACAGGTGAGGTGTTTTATTTTTCACCACTATCCTGAAAAATCATTTTCCTTTCCCATACTGTTTCCAATCCTATGTAAACATGGTATTTTCCTTTATCTTTACAATTCCAAATTCAAAATACCTGATCCATTCCTAGCTTAGATAAGTAGATGGCACTTTTTTGACACGTAGTATCTTCACAGACTGGTAATAAATGTTCACTTTGTCCATCCCCATCTGTCAAAGAGAAAAACAACTGTCAGCTTTATATCTTCAGAATCAGAAATCCTGTTTGCAAAAGATAAATTGCTTTTAAAATGTGAAAAATTAGACCAAAATRAACTAGACCTTTTAGAATTCCTTCATCTTTGTAATGTCTCCTCTAACTTGGGTCTTTTGTTTGAAGATCATCTTTGTTAAGGTATTTTCATTTTGACCCATAACATAGACATCTGAGAGTAAGTTACCATTGAACACAAAAATAATTAACTAAGAAGCTGGGGAACCTGGCAGCTCTGAATTTAGCAGCCACTTTTGCTGTTTGTTTCTTTTGTGCATCATTTGGGCAGAACAATTAAAACAGGTTACTCAGTTTAATTTTTTGCTTACATGCACTAGACACAGAAGAATAAAAGTACTTAGACTGCAGGCTGTTTCTAAACTTAAAATGGGGGAACTGTTTAATTTGCAAATTATGAACTATGGAAATATTGAAGGCATTGCTAGAACAAAATTAAGTTGCAGAAATGTAGGCGTTCTGTGAAATATGAAATTTAAATTAAGGCATAATCTTCTAATCACATTTCTTCAGAAATTTCAGCCTAAAGTCATTTTAGAAGGTTTTCAATAAATGATGAGGACAAAGAACCTGCAAGTATTAACTCTCCTCTTGCTCTTGGTTAGTTATAAAGGGATAAGGACAAGGTTGTTCTCATTTTAAATTAAGCTGCAGAGCAGAGGAGAATATAAAATGTTTGATTCTACTTAAATTGCCCACATTCATCTTGGTAAGGAGATAACTCAATTTGTTAGTCTTGGTAATTAATGTTTAGTAATACTGCAGTGTATTGACAAGACCAACCTAAGTAGCTTTGAAGAATAATGAAGCTATAGGGCAGGAAAAAGGATGGAACCTTCATATAATTAGATAAGGAGCCACCACGTAACAAAGATTTTACTGCTCTGGTTAAATAGCATTCATCTGTAAAAGTAAAATTTGATTAAAACATTTATTTCAGTACAACTAAAGAATGAACAGCAAGTAAATATATATTAACATGAATATTTTTGCCCCTGCAACTAAAAATGATACGATACATACTTCATATTAGAAGTGCACAGTTTCCCTGCTTTCTTTGACCAGAATCTACAGGTCAGTTTTAGGTAATTTTTGCCATAGGCTCATGTTTCTAGGTGCATCTTCTCTTCAGTTCTGTGTAACATATATTTAATTGTTAAAAAGAAATTAGTAAAATATAACTGTAACTACTATGTTACTGTTTATTTGTAAAAAAACAAACAAACAAACAAACAAAAAAAGCCATTTTTTTTCTTGCAAGTAATATCCTTAAAAGGACAAGGAAAATACTGAAGATATAAGGAGCCTGAGGGGCTTTCCTCAAGCTCAGCTAGATTTCAATTGATACCTGCATTCACTCTCCAAAATTTTTTCTAATAGAGTTGTAGATATCCACTTATAAATACTGRAAGTTTTTTTTTAACCCACTGCTTAGCAGAATTTAAAAAGACTACAGAGAAACAAGGTACAGTAATAACAGTAAGTTTATACAATCTTATTTCTCTTAAGTTTAGATGGCTGACAAAATTTTAAGCTGTTTATACATTACTGTAAATTCCACTTCTCTAAAACAGTTAATACTTCACTTAATATTTTATTAAAATGCGTTATATGGCTCTACGATAGTATGGCTTTACAATACATTAGTATTTTAAAGTGATAAAGGTTGTGAGGCCCTACTGTTGGTGACCACACAGTAGCTGACTGAGGATGCTGAGCTGTCTAAAATCATTTGCCTCTCCTCTCTCCCTAAGCCCATGGCYGACCAGCTGATGTAGCTCTGGAATGGGCCACTGCAGAACCAGATCAGTGTCAGGCTGGGCACATTGGAAAAAGCAGAAATGTAAGAGCAGGGAAGGGAATGAATAGGGCTGGACCACCTAAATGTTGATTCAGAAGCATTTAACACGTGGAACTGCCTTCCCAATTGACAGGCAGGAAAAACTACCAACTTCAAAGGTGAATATCAGAAAGCAGAATCTAACTAAAAGCACTTCCTTTAAATCTTCTTGTGGCTCCTAACTGTTTAGTTTTCAATGCATTTTATGCTCACTTAAAAAAAATGAGGAATTAATGCTGCTTTTGATGCAGTACTTTTTCCATACATACATTTTTCTTTCACATTATTACTTACTTGTCATGTTGGATGATTTAAAGTACAGCTGCATGTATTTTATCTATTAAGTGCTTAACACACAAAAAGATTGTTTTTGAGAACTATGCATTTATTTGCATATTGCTCAAAATTTATATACGGTAAGTGAGAATTAGGGTGATTATTACTGAATCTCACAGTGATGAAGAACAACACAGTAAAAGAAAGCTGGAGCAACTGGAAGCATCTAACTTTCCAACATAAAATATTTACAACATATGTGATAATAAGTACTTCATAAATCTACCTCCCTGAAGAACTTCATAATTGCTACCATCTCTCAACCAAAAAAAATACCGGGTACATTACTTGTACTATAGAATAGACAAATAAAATTCTAAATGTAAAAGGCAGAAATGAAGCACCAACAATAAAAATGCAGCTGTAAATAGGACATCAGTGAAACAAGAATGTGTTGTGAGTTGTAATACAGTAGTTCAGGACCAAAGCACAAAGAGTTAAATACTGTATCACAGAAGAGCAACAATGAAAAGAAGGAAAACTCAACATTATTCATCTTTATCGTACTATCATCTCATTTCTTTTCTGGTTTCTATGCTTTATATCTATCTAATGCACATCTTAAGATGTACAGATCCTTCTTTTATTGTTGATCCTTGATCAAAAGGAATTTTCTGAAGTAAATTAAAGGCAATAAATGATAACATATTTTACTAATCAACTACAGCAGTTACCATTTTGACAAAAATAAAAAGGAATAAGCATAAAACTTACTAAGAATACATAGAATATCTAAATGCCAATCTTACAAATACAAACATGATTAAAAAAAAAAAACACAAATAACTCAAAAAATAGCCCTAAGAATAAAGCTAGAGCAGAACCCATTTCATTATCCAGTTTTGATATTGTCATTTACACTATCCTGATTTGTAATAACTAGACATCCAATGTTTCCTACATTTCTGAAGCTTTTTCAAAAGGTGCTATGTGAAGCCAACAGACTGATACAGCAGCTTTCAGAGGGGGAAAAAATTCTTAGTCTTGTATGACTCCTATCTTGAAGTGCCAATTGAAATAAAAACTTTTGGTGCAACCCTTTGTGCAAATCTTGAAGACCACACAACAAAACCCAGCAGTGCTCATGAAAGAGCTCATTCTCACTATGACCTAACTTACTGTGAAGCTACAATGCTAACTCAGACTTTCTTCTTGTTTTCCTCTCATTTTCATGCTTGTTTTAGTTTTCAATTTAAATAAATATCCTTTAACTCTAACTTTAAATTCCTCCACAAAGAAAGAGCAAGCCAGAAATGAAAAAGGAGTATCATTAGCACATTTACTCCAGCTCAATTAGGCTCCCATAGGTGATAAAACATGAACGTGAAGCTCTGCTGGGCTTACTAATGAATACTACATTGGTGACAACCAGAGGATGAACTCATCAGACCAGCTCAAATAGGTTGTACTAGTTTCAAATTATTTAAAAAATATACTTTGCATAACATTGCTTTTATAACGTATTTCAACATAGGTCTAGCTAAAACGTGACATCCACAAAAACTCTTCAATATTTATAAAAATTAACATGATCATTATAAAAATTATCATCACCAGAAGAACATTCTTTTCTTTTCCAATGTTGCTTTTCCAGTCACCTTGACGGTTTATTTTATCATTTTCGCAACTATTAACCATTTCAAAATTAACTTAGATGTAGGAATAAATAAAAATGAACAGTTTTAATTTAGAGTTGTATATAAACAGAAATTTCCCTATTTACACAAGAAACTTACTAAGATTTAAACACAAGTGCATATTTTCTGGATGACTGTGCAAAACTGTATTAACTGTTTGTTAAAAGTGTGTGTAGTTTGTATGCATTTTTTCATGGTTCTGTGGCTCATATAATTTTACTCTCCATCTGAATGTCCTCAGGTGAAATGCGTTCATTTTGTCAAACAAACAGCACTGAAATACCATACTGTTAGGTATCATGTTCTCAACACATGCTCCTGGCTTGAATGTGACACTAAAAGTTATATTATTAATAAAGATTAAGTTTTATAGGCAGTAGAAAAGGAGGGGAAGAAGCAGTTYTATATACTCATCACTTGCAAATTTGTACTTATGTTAAAACATTTAGAGATAAAATTAGCAATCTCAGATAATCTAGAAATCACATGAGAATGATTACTGCTGCCTATTCAGTGTATTTCCAAGAAAACTCATAGGCACAAAACCTTTCCAATATTTAACTCATGCCTGTATACTGCTACAAATCCAAACCTTAACAAGAGCAAGCCAGAAGATCCCGGGGAGCACAACTCACATAGATGGATTTTATGAGAAAAAAAAAAAATTAAAGCTGAACCTTTAAATTTCATTATGAAAGTTAACACTTGCAAAAACTAAGTTCAGATCTTTTTGGTCTATTTTAAAAGTATTTTTGAGAGGAGAAGAAAAAAATAAAAAGCTTTTAAATTAGAACAACAACAACATACGTTTATTAGAATGTATTATACATTCAAAATGCAGTATTAATGTGCAGTAACATAAGTATATACTTTAAAACAAAAGCACAAATAGTAAGCTGTGTCCCAGTGGTTGCTCTAAGAGATTGATTGATCCCTAAGTCCTAGCAGCTCACTAAATTGCACATCTACATGTAGACGTGTTACTGTCTTCTAGTTTGMAGAAGTGACACTAGAGTTTGTGTAGTTTCAGTTCTGACAGCTAACAAATTACTGCAGCAGGTCCATTAGTTTTTCCCCTTTCTATATGAACCAACTGGATGATCCTCCCAGATTGGCAGAGACCTTTTGTGATGGAGGGGTGAGGGAGGGAGAAAAGAACCCTGTCAATTCTATAACCTATATCCGTCCATAATTTAAGAAAAATTGTATACATACATACACACACACATCTATATATTTATATATACAGGTTGAACAGACAAATAAGCAGCAGGCTCTAAAATGGAGCAGAAACAGGACACAATCTTCCACTACTGAGTACTAACTCTTTTTCTTTTTTAAAAAAAGAGTGCAAATGAACTATGACGCTCTTTCTCACTTTAAGGAGGAGGGAGAGAATATAAAAGGACTTGCATAAGATACTATCTCATTTTTAAGCAGAGTTGGCTGTTAACATAGCTGACAACTTTGCAGTATCTGTCTTGTCTCTCATCTTTAAAATGGGTATTCCTACATAACAAGTATTACCTAACCTCTGAACTGCAGAAATACTTGCTACCATGCTACACTGGTATAAACTCAGAGGAGACACTTTGATCTCAGGAGATTTATAAAGGAATAGYTGAAGAAAGAAATTAGCCCCAAATGACAGAGTGCCTTACAGAACCATGTACAGTACTATATTAATTGCACACACCTGTGCAGTGTACTTTTCAACTTGGGCTTTGAAAGGAAATAGAAACTTGCAGAAATCATCTAATCACTCAAACTGCTTTGTAATGCAGTAAGACAGACTTGCAGTTACCAAGAGCAAAACAGCTTCTAGTATATATACGTTGAAATTTTTCTACATTAAACAGCTATTTAATTCTGCTACAATATAATCTGCTCATTTAAAGACAAAATTGAATCCCTCCCCCCTTTTTGGTATAACAGACTGATTATTACAACTTATTCCAGTTGTGTTAAATAAAAAGCATTTTTTCTTTCAGATACAAATAAGCTAACTACGCAGGTTAAGACTGAGAGAAGAGTGAGGCTTGCATAAATCTGAATTTGATGCTACCTAAAAGCAACACATTTTTGATACTATGAGGTCTGCCTGCCCTGAGTGCCTGCTGTTCTCTCTTGAGCATACGGATTCAAAACTAGCCCTGGTCCCTGTTCTGTTACAGACCCTTGGTGAGAGCAACCAGCCCAGGTCCTTGCAAAAAGGTAAGCGGGAAGGGGGGAAATAATAAATCTTTTAGAATACAATAAAAGCCAACATATTTTTCTCTGCTGTTGATGATYTGAAGTCTAAGTAAGCATAAAGCATCCCTGTTTAACATGATACATCCTCACGCAGCTTTATATGCTTTTTGTTACACCATGCATATAGTTTGCTTACATCTCTCATTCACTACTTTGCACAGTTCTCATTTTCCTTCATCATGAGCCTGTCATTTAAAGTTCTAAAGAACAGTAGTAAAATAAGGAGGCAAAAGCCCTGCCAGAGTAGTGTTCAAAACAATATCCTTCTGGGGCAGGCAAAAAGACAACCAGTACCACTGAGCTTGATATTCAAACAAAATAAGGGTTCATTTGAAAGCTGATTATCTTACATTTGTCTTCTGAAGTAGTGAAAAGATTAGAATTCTTTTGTTACACTCTGCCTTTAGGTGTCTGAGGAGATGGTCATAACAGTGATAATTAGCATAAATTACTAAGATAATTATGCATTATAAAAAGAATCAATGTCAGCTGCTTTTAGAAAATGTGAATCACAACTTCAAAAAAACCAGATGTAAACAGCTTTTAGAGATGACTCAAAGTTCTATGGACATCTTATAAAAACCCTCACAACACTCTCCTTCACAGCAGATCAGTCCTGCTTTTAAGTCTGTCTATATCCTTCCAAAGAATCCATATTAACACCTACACTGCAAGAAAACCACTTCAGCATTGCTTGCCAGCAAAGCGCACAAGCATGCTTGCAGACTGCATCTGGGCTTCTATCTAAAATGGAAAGAAGAGTTTAGCTCACAGTATTTACTGGAATCCAAGCAGGAAAAGGAGATGAGATTAAATACAAAACAAGAAAACTCCTTGCCCACCAAACAACAAATGGCATGGAAATTCTTGTTGTAGTTTAAGCTTAAAAGTTCCAGCTAACTCGTATTGTTAAAACAGCAGCCATGAAGCCCAGCAGAACAGCTTGGAATTATTATCTATTGCTACACATTTAGAGAGCTTAGATGGCATCAAAGCTTGCAAATCAAACTTTCTAATAAATGGGGAGYGCTTTTCTTCTTTTCTTCTTTTTYTTGAAAAAAGAAATCCACTTATACTACTGAATTTTTGGTTAGAGAACTTCTGTTACGTTAACCATAAACATAATCGAAGAAAAATTTGATGCTGAGGATATTCAACTGCTCAACAAGTAGAGAATAGGTGGTGTGCATACCACCATCCTGAATTCACTACTGCAAAGGAATCCTTAATGCACAAGCTCCTTTGACAGAAAGTCCTATTAAGTAAGATCAGCTCTTTCCAGGAGACATGAACAGTTGTCAGCAACATAAATACAACTTGGCAAAATTTGGGAAAATCTTTTTTCTAGAAAAGAACTGTCAAAAGTGATTGAATTTACAAAAATGACTAATATAAATCTGACAGGTATCACTGCACAATATCACTGGCTAGCAATTAACAAATAGGACAGATACATCCGCTTAAGCACACCTTCTGCAATGCACCATGGACTCAAATCACAAGTGGCAATTAACCTGGAACATTTCTATACACTACTGCTTCAGATTATTTGAAATGTATCTGTCACTAAAACAGTTTTTTCCTTCTCTAAGGTCTCAGAATTCTTTAATAACATCAACTTTCATATTGCTTCATCCAAAATGGTCACAGTTAGAAGAGTTCTCCTCATACACAGAGCGCTTCAAACACAGAAATATTGTCTTCCTGCACCTTAAGGTTCTTAAAGAGTCCTTCTACTGACTATAGGGGCAGTAGTACATTTTTACAATGCAGTGCTCAAAGAACAATTGCATTGTAAAGAAGTTATTTAMTGAGATGCATTATTAAAAGCTTGCCTTTCACATGTATGTACTACGTTTGAGGATGTGAGATTCTGAAGAGAAGGAAAAAGTTAATGAAATTCAGATGATAAAAGAAGTTTAGATACAAAACTAAAAGCTACAAAATTGAAACACAACTCTGTAGCCAAAAAACAGTGGATTTAAGATATCAGCTGCAGAATAATCAAAATTACTTTAAACAAGATTCTTTCACCAAAACACATTTTGTACAGTACAGCGAATACAATGAATGGTTTTAAAGACAAAGGTTAGGCATTCTCAGGTATCCTGTTTAAACATAAGCAACTAGCAATAAGCATCTACCTTTTCTTTCTATGAGAAAAATGTCAATTTCTACTATTTAGCATATAAGTAGTTAACATACATGAAAGTAATTACTTGGTAGGAGAAAGAACAAGGGAGATTATCTCAGAATTCTTAGTTGGATAACTGGATTTTAAACATGAGAAAATTTTGAATTCAGGTCTCTAAAAAACCCGAGTACAATTTAAATAATCCTAACCCATGCTTTGTCAAAAAGCAAATAACTTTGCGTTGTACGATCAAACGTAGACTTAACAAATTAGAGTTGATCACATAGACAGAGACCCAATAGCTGCTAAGAAAATAATGAATAAAAATTAAAGAACCAAGTTGAAGTTGGCTAAATGCTACCCTGAGAAAGTGAGAGTTATGTCATATTTACTTACAAGGACACTATCAACAGCGTAAGATGGTTTAGTTTGGACAAACTATTTATCTTTAGTTCTCTTTGCATATAAGCTGCAACAAATTTCATAGCCAAACCTTAGCAAAACCAGTGAGTGATGAATCAAACATTTCAATTCTTAGATCAGATATGACAGGATTATTTATAAATGTCTGCTAAATTAACTGCATAGTTCAGTATCTGTTGTAACACTAATTTTCAGTAAAAATGAATTATTGCTATGTGGACAGCACAATAGTCTATGCTAATTACTTCTAGGGCACTCCTTTACAGACAAATTTTGTTACCCTTCAATGTGGTAAGAAAAAAATTTCAGGTTTGGGTGTCCAAAATAAAGTTCATACACATCTTGCTATTCAAAAATATTGCTCATATTTCAAGCGTGCTCCACTAAAATCCTTACCTTTCTTTAATGAATAAAAAATTTAAAATGACAAATTATTAAAACTATCCCTTAATGTAATTATCAGAACTCCATCCAACAACTATGATTTCTGCTAAAGACAGTACAAATAGATCTTACAAAAAGCCTCTGCTAGCATATAGGCAACAACAACAGAGAATTAATCATTTTTGCTATAGCAACCACCACTCTGCAATTACCATAGTGACATGAGAAGAAAAGAAAAAAGTAATAATGAAGAGCTCCTACCTGTTTGGAGCAATGTGTCAGCCTGCTATGTGCAGCATTCTCTAGTGCACAGCTTTGTTCACCTTAATCAACTGAATTGTCATTTAAAATAAATATGTCACAAAGCATTTCTGATTTATTTTGAAAAGGGCAATACAATTTTGTCAATTATTTTTTTGTCCTTTGGCCAAGCATAAACTATTGCTATCATTTAACAGAGGACAGGGCTACTCATTTTAAAGGGTATGATTTTGACAAAGTCTAAGGTCGACTACATTTCCACAAATATRTATTTTTTTTCCATGGAAAAACATGCAAATGTATATGTTCATATATTTGTGTGTGTGTGGAAATCTTGTAGCTCTTGGAGATATATACATATACATAGGCATATACACACACACACACTTGCATATCTTTATTATTTGAATACTTTAGGAATACTTGGTGCTAAGATTACAMTAACAACTGTGATAATTTATTATAAAATCACCTAATTGTTGTTTTCAGCTCTATTTACCTAAATAATTCTACCTGATAGCTTTTGTTCAGCCTGCTTAGTTTAAGAGAGAGAAGCTTGCCCCAAATTAGCTACCTCGTACTCAAAGCTTCCCCCCTCTTCTCTAGTGACAGCTAACCATTTCCTGCTTACTGGAAAGGGTACTACCCCAGCGCACGCCCAGGCCCAACGGAGCTGCAGTCAGGCATGCACAAGGTTAAGTAAATGARAAGTGGCAAGGAGGGTGAAAGCCCAGAGCAGAGGGAGAGAGGAAATCCTTTCAAATCTTTAGGAGACAGCAAAAACCATCGGTCATGAGGTACAGAAAATGCTAAGAGAGAAAAGGGAAGAAAAGAGAGAGAGGTTTGTTTGCAACTCTGTACCTAACGTGTTCCTAGTCACAGAAGCTGTATCTCTATGCCAACAGTGAAGATGCTTGCTGCACATAGAGCAACTTCTTTCCAGACACATTTTGGAAAGCACTATTACTATCTAAAATTACAACCTATCATACCTTAAGATTTTCTTTGACTTACGATAATCACTGTTTGATAATTTTTGAACCAAGAAAAACTGAGAAAAAAATAACGTTCAAGTCTTACAAAACGTTTCTAGTAAGGTAAGGTTTTTTCTTTAACTTCAGTTCACTAGAAGCAGACCCTATAAAATAAATGCCTATCTTTTGAAGTATCTAAATACCTACAGACATAGCACAGTAGGTAAAAGTAATTATTCTGATAGTGTTACACTAGGACTGTGATACTTTGCCTGTTTATTGGTAGAATCATAGAGTCAGTAAGGTTGGCACGGACCTCTGGAGATCATCTAGTCCAACCTCCCTGCTCAGCAGGATCACCTAGAGCATGGTAGACAAGGTTGCATCCAGGCAGGCCTTAATATCTCCAGAGAAGGAGACTCCACAACCTCTCTGGGCAACCTGTGCCAGTGCTCCGTCACTCTCACAGGGAAGAAATTCCCCCTCACGTTCAGGTGGAACTTCCTGTGCTTCAATTTCTGCCCATTGCCTCTTGTCCTGTCGCATGGGACAACTGAAAAGAGTTTGTCCTCGTCCCCCTGACACCCTCCCTTCAGGGACTTACACGTACTGACAAAATCCCCCCCTCAGGCTGAAGAGGCCCAGCTCTTGCAGCCGTTCCTCAGAGGGCAGATGCTCCAGCCCTCTCATCATCCTCGTAGCCCTACGCTGGACTCTCTCCAGTAGATACATCTCTCTCTTGGACTGGGGAGCCCAGAACTGGACRCAGGACTCGAGATGAGGCCTCCCCAGGGCTGAGCAGAGGGGCAGGATCACCTCCCTTGACCTGCTGGCAACACTCTTCCCAGTGCACCCCAGGAGACCATTGGCCTTCCTGGCCACAAGAGCACATTGCTGGCTCATGGTCAACTTGTCACCCACCAACACTCCCAGGTCCTTCTCTGCAGAGCTGCTCTCCAAAAGGTCAGCCCCCAGCTTGTTCTGGTGCCTAGGGTTATTCTTCCCTAGGTGCAGGACTCTGCACTTGCCCTTGTTGAACCTCAGGAGGTTCCTCTCTGCCCAGCTCTCCAGCCTGTCCAGGTCTCTCTGAATGGCAGCACAGCCCTAATGGGTAGAATAAAAAAATCACTAAAATGAAAACTAACAGAACGCAACTAAGATCCTCCTTTGCATTAGAACTCTTTTCCTCCCATTGATTATTGTATGGACATTCTTACAGAGAGCTATTCAGGTGTGGGTAGGGATTTGTTGGAGAAGAGGAGCTATTATTTGACTTCCTTCAGACTGCACTTTTCAAAGAATGCGGAATTTAAAATTGTATCACTTGACTTCTCCTACATATTATTTTAGCAYTTTATTCACTTCAATATTCTCAAAAAATTTGTTGAATGAGAAAATAACCATTGATTCTCTGGATTATTGTAAAACTAGTGCTAAGAAGATGAAGAAAAAATGAGGTACTACTTGATTTTTTTCCACTGCTATAGCAAAAGGAAGATGAATTAGATATTAAAATCATACAATACTCAAGTAGTAAGTTTGAAATCAAGGTTATAAACTTTCTTCCGTAATTGTCAGAGTAAACTTTACTCCCTACAGGAAATTTTTATTTATAGCATTCTTTTTACACATTTAGGAAAATCAAAATACAGACCAGGAACTTAAGATGGGACGATGCAGGCAGTTGTAAAGCCTGATTCAAAACAAGGCTTAAAAAATAATAATAATAATAATAATAATCCCCCCCCCAGCTGCTGAAGTGCATACACACCTCATTTTCTTTAATAAAGCCAGAAATTTCTTTACATCTATCTTCCTTCATCAAAACATTTCCAGCACGGATGCAATAGTTCACAACCTATATAAAGCTTCTGTCCCATTTGTTCCTTCAGACCTAATTATAGATGCCAGTTCWTTTCCTTATCTTCAACATACAGAGATTGAAACCTCTCTACCAATTATCTTCTGTTGCCAAGACAGCAGTCTACAAGCCATCATATCCAATCCTTACCAAGTCCAAAAAGAACAATTTTAAATCTTCTTCCCTCCTTTCTCCTGCAATTAAAGACTCTGCTGTAGAAAGTAAATCTACTCCCCACACACGGCTTTAATTAGAACTCTACTTCTGGAAACAGAGATACAAGATAACTGCTCTACTCTTCCCATGCAAACCTCCAGTTCTGCAGCTAAACAGATGACAAGCCATATGAGAGAATCATTTTCCAACATAAAGATAAGAAACATTCATTCTTCAATATTTATATTTAATATTTGGAATGTCGTGTTTCAAAGTAATCTTTTAAGCACTTTGTAAATTGGAGTCTGTGCATCAAATTTCTTTACCCTTAATTTTTGCATGCTAACTAGGATTGACTAAAGGACATTACTGCACTTAGCCATAAAAAGATCTTTAAAAAATATATTATCCTTGTAAAATTTACCTATATCCCAAGAATGCATTTCATATCCCCCAAAAAGCTTGCATCTGTTTGTTTTCCCCAATGCTTTTGAAAACATCAGCTCTTATCAGCCTAGTTTGAAAGAGGCAAAACTGTTTCAAGRAGAGTATTTCTACAASTTTCATGAAAATCTACATAGTAAGAGATATCTCTAAATATGTGCCCCCCTGAGGGGAGTGTGGGCAGAAAGACCGTAACCCACTTTCCAGCCTTCATTGTGGGATGACCTGACTGATCTGGATTCATCTGTGAAAAATAAATATGACTATGAGAACAGAATTGTTCAGGAAGAGGGAACAAGACTCTCATACTGTAAGATTTATGTGGTGTATTCACTCTCATAGATGAAATGGCTGAGATCTTTCAGGATAACCGTTTCCAAAAAGCCAGCTGCTGAAAAGCCAGCATCTCCTCTCATCGATAAAAGTGATGATTCTCTGCTTAGCTATCCTCTTTGCCATATACACTGCCCCCCCATATTTATCTGTGCGCCTTTCTTAAGTCCATGCATGCATTCCCTACCATTAGRGTAACTCATATTAGAAAAAAAGCTTCACTATTGCCTCACTCCGATGCTTCATTTACAAGGCTGCTGATAGCTAGTGGAGCAGGGTACAGAGCAGTCAATGAGGAAACTCAGAAATGCGGGCTAGCGAAGCGGCAGGGGCTGCTGTTACACCCTGGGCTCTGGGGTACCGCACTGCTGCATCGCTACACTGTCATGCACACCAGCTGAAGCTTCAGGCACTCCTCGGAACATTTCAATACTTTTTTTTTTTTTTGAATTCATTCACACACAGAGAACTGTTTCATTTTTTTATTTTCCTCCTCCATATTTTGAATAATTTGCAACTGTGYATTACCTTACCATTAATATGTAAGCTCCAACTTTTCCATCAGTGAGATGAATGTATTTCTTTAAAATGTGCTCATAAAAATACTCATTTAGGAATGTCACTCAGTTCATTCATATTTTTCAAAGTTTTACCTTTTCTTGAGTGTTTGAACAGTTTCAACTTTTCTGTGCAAAGATATCCCATGGTTTATTAAAATCCCATTAATTATGATAAATGTTTAGAAATATGTATCATTTGAGTCATTAGCTACCTAACACAGAGATGAAGAAGTTTTGCATGAAGACTGCTTGTCACATTGCCATCTTTAAAATAAAGTCTAATGTATACTTAGCACTTATTAACATACATTACTCCAAACATCAGCTTGGGAAATGGTTACAAAATCCCCCCCCCATATATATATATATATATATATATGTATATATGTATGTATGTATGTAGAGGGGATATATATATATATATATGTGTGTGTGTGTGTGTGTGTTTAAAAAAGGGTTTTAACTGAGGAAAAAAAGCTGTTAATATTTCCATATACTTTAAACAACTTTGAAGAATTTTACAAAACACATTAAACATGTTAGTATTTCATGGAAGAATCCAATCATCTTTCAACTTYTACTTTACTTCATTTATTATAGATCTCTAAACCCATTCTTAGCTGCTAAAAAGGCACTAAAATAAGTCAACTGATCAGCAGAGGTGTTCTTTAGCTAAAGGTCAGACAACAGCTTTGCTTCAAGTGTTAAGAATATGCYTAAATGGCAGCACAGAACAACAGAAGCAGATTCTAATACTGGGTCTGACTCTCTAATAAGTGTCACAATTTCATACCTCAGTTTCATCAAAATGAGGTAACAAGGCTACCATTTGATAGTGTTTGAAGGCAGGCTCAGTGTGATGTATAAATATCATAAATTAGTCATTTAAGAAGTCATCTACTTTCAATAGGGTCAGCAGAATCATGTAGCACTTTCACTTGAGTGGCAAAATTCTTATTTTAGTACAGAGGAAAAATYTGATTTTTTGGACTAGAAAACCACTGTTTCCTTTTGTCCATGAAACAACACACACATTGATCAGCACAACTGACTGAAAAAAGTATATTTAACAGACATAGGCTGTCAGTAACACTTGCTAAAAAAAATTTACATATAAATTAAGTTTTTCTTCTGTCCTAAAGCTTTCCAGGATTTTCAGTTAAAACCATTAACATTTTACCACGTTGCATGAATCTTTATACAAGTTATTTTAATTTATTTACACTTTGGCTTTACTAATTGGGGCAAATGAAGGATTTGTGAACATTGACTCAGTATTTTCTAAAAAATTGGTTTAGGAAAACTACTGTGCACTAAATGCAGGTTTGCTTGTTTAGGGAAAAAAAGATCATGAAAAAAGAAAGTATTTATGTCTGACAAAAATAAGTTTGACACYGTACTATGCCTCAAAGCAACTGAAAATATCCTCAAATGCAGCACTCAAAAACTAGACATACATGATACAGGATTCACTGGAATAGCCAAAGCTGAATTAAGTTGAAYTTATTAATAAATTATTCCCAGATATTTCAACATCTATACTCAAGTAGATCTAATAATAATAATAATAAAAAAAAAGATGGAGGGAGAGATGCGAGAGAGAGTGACAAAGACAGAATAGCTTTATAACTATTTTTATTTCTTTGTTCTTTGATTTAGAATAGCTAACCAAATTAATAAAGAGAAACAGTCAGGCTGTAAGTTATTTAGGAAAATAAAACTCACCAAAATCTGCAAACACGGACTGTCCAACAACCTGCATACCCTCAGGCTTCTCCTTACTTTTTCCAGTTCTAGAGAAGTTCCCRTCCTATCAATAGGATAAAAATAATAGAAAAACTGAACTGCAGACAAAGTGATAAAGTTTGACTTTTGACATTCAGATAATAAATATCAATAAAAAGAGATCAAGTAGGTAATAAAGAGACATTCCAACTATGGAAAAAATGTACTATTTGAAAATTGGGACTGAACTGTTGGACTGTAATCTTTCATGGAATCCTGTGGAAGTCTACTAGTAATCATATTCAGATACAAGTACCTACATATTTTGCTCTGTTATTAGGAAGAGATTAGGTTATTTCAGCAACATAAGTTAAATCATAATTAAATTATGATAACTAACATTTTACATACAATGACATGTAACTTTACATATGTATCACTAGATAAATATGTATGTATATACAAATATACACATATAYACACACATTTTGATTTTACTTYTCCATTTTGAAATAACYTGATTTTACATTAGGTCTGCTTTAGGTCTTGTTCTAATTAAATCACTATTATGTCCTGCACAGGACATAATATTCTAGTATTTCATCAGAAAGACTGAAGAGGATCTTTGTTTATCATAGAAAGGAACCACAACTGTGGAACAAATCCACTTAAGTTTCTTAACCAAGTAAGATGACTCAAGGCCCACTTTTTTAGTCAATGGAATCAGCTCATATAAAATCCCATGCACACAATAATATATAAAGCCATTATAAGTTAAAAAATAATGAAAATGAAGAAACAGTCAGCAATCAATTAATTGACTTTTACCCTGTGTGCTTTGTAAGTCACAAGTAACAACACAGTGTTGTTTACATGCCAACTACTGACTTTTTTCATTCTTGTATTTGAATCCTCATACATACGCATGTTGAAGGAAAGTGGGTCATCAGCTACCACTGGTGAGGCAGATCCACAGACGGCTATAGGGGGACATGTCACAGGATGCCAGCAGTCATCAGAGGTATGTATCCACCAACTTTACCCATGCTGAACTTTGCAGGAGCCGCAGTTGCTCATTTCATGATCTTACCTTTCCCTAAGCTTTGAGAACGGTTCTTCCTCACTATATAYGCTTTCAGTGATCCTAAAAGCGTTCTTTTTCTTCTTCTTTTTTTCTTTTCTTTCTTTTTTTAACCCCTTATCTCTTCTTCTACATTTAGCTTCTAAGGCTAATGCAGTCATCCAAGAACATAGCTCCCCTTTCCTTGCAGAGGGTATTTGCAATGTATTTCTACCAACATCTACAGCACACTCCTATTCTCCTCCCATTCCCCCACTGTACCGTTCTGCTGAAGAGTACACATGCTCCCAATTGAGTACAATGATAATCTTGAGATTTTCAATGCTGTTAATGGCAAAAGCGCATAAAAATCAGTAGTATTTTGCATTCACTGTTATCTTCTCTTACAGAATTCAGTTTTCCCTTTAATGGAAATTCAGTGAATAACCTCCCCAAAGAACCTGTTTCTCAGGAACAATCAAGCTTCAGTCACACACATCACACTATTTTCTGGATTATCTGTAATTACTTATACTGCTTGCTMATGTCATACTCAGTTTGTAGAGGTTAATGCTGTTGAAGATGCATCTTTGGAAACAGATTTTCCCGAATGTTTGACTACATATTTTTTCCTGGGCAGATAGTTTATAATGACTTAGTTGGGAAGAAAAAAGAAAAAAAAGGAAGAAAAAAGGAGAGAGCCTCAACTGTAGTCTCTTGGGCAACATTTACAGGCAAGTTTTAGAGAGGCATGTAAATGGAAAACACAAAGCTTCAACAGTACACCTCTTGATGCAGCACCTCTTTTTCATGCTCAATATGTCTATTTTAAAATAGCTAATTTTTTTTAATGAATTAATAAACCATACTGATGCAGAAACATATTTACCACTTTAGAAGAAAATGGTGTATTTGGTTATAAGCTCCAAAAGAATTATCTGACTGCAGGCTTGAGCTCGTAATCTTTATTCATGCAAATCATCTCCGTGCAGTAAGGAAGACTAGGCCCTGTGCTCAATTGACCAGAAGAAAAGGATATCATAAAGGCAAATATTTTAGAAGCATTTTATAGTACATCAGTGAAGGCAATTACTTTGCCTAGCTTTGTAGACAGATTTAATAGCTTTTAATAGACCAATGGAGGTCTTTTAAAATTGTTATGTGTACACCAGAGAATTCTAAAATATATTTAAGAGACATATTTTACTGGGCTGAATGATTCCAAACCATAGGATTCATTCTTTATTAAGAAGGAATTAATCTATGTACACTAATTCTATTATGTAGGAATACATTCAGAACATACAAATTTGGAAAATCCAAAATTTGTAGGAAAATTAAAAAAGAAAGTACAGTAGACAGGTTAAATGCCTCGTGTACTTGCTACTACTAAATCATTCACTAATGAAATTCCTCAAAGTAAAAAATTGTTCATTTTTAAGTCTGTATAAAACTTAAAAATACAGAATTTATGACTAACTGCTTTATTTATTTATTCTTTTAAATCTCTAGCACAGCTCTTAGAACTTTTGGCTAAAAAGTTCTATTTCAAGACCATCTGGCAGCTGAGAAACAAAAATAGCTGTTCTTTTTTGTTTTGTTTTGTTTTGTTTTTCACRTACCCAGTTCAGCAGCTGGCTGAGGAATGCCATGCTGATACACACAGGACTATATTCCCAGTTCTACACTGATTCAATATGAATTGAATCATTGCGATATGATGGATAAATTTCCAGGTAAATATAGCCTCAAAAATCCATTTCTCAGCTAATAAGAAACACAACATTGATCATCATCTATTAAAACAAAAAAGTAAACTTTAACATATGCACATACTAAGATTCTTAACGATAGTCCTTCTAGATAGTATAAAGGACGTACCTAGTTCTAAATCAACTTGCATTACTATTTGGTATTATGCAGATTCTTCACTGATCCTGGCCATTTCTAGGCCAGTTGTATTTCTAGGCTGTTAYAATACAACAGCACAATTGGAAAAACAACCTCCCCCCCACAAAACAACAACAACCTCCCCCCCCATTATTTCTGGTTCCAGAATTGCTATACTTTGGTATAAAACTTTCGAGCAGTCAGTAAGAAGATGGCACTTCAATTTTTTTGTTTAATGTTTTATAATTTCCTGAGTTGTATTGGGCAAGGTAGGACTCCCAGGAGGTTCCTAATCATAACTACAATAAACAGTCTGAAGGTTAGAAGTGAGGTTTCTAAACTTCTATCCCACAAAATCTTACCCAAGATCTGAAGTCACAGTTCTTAAAAAACTTACTTGAAGAAATCAAGTCTTTGACACACAACAAGAATAAAATATCTGGTCAACCTTTTCTTCATAAACCATCATACTAAGTGTCAGTAATCTTTTAAAGCATCTGATGACATATCACGAGTCCTGTTAACATGTTATGAAGGTCGGCTGACTGGTATACTTGATAATCATGCTAAAAAAMCTGCAGAGGAATATATGCTGAGTAAATAAATTCCTCCAGGGATATTCTGCAGACTGAATGCAATAGTGCAGTTAGCGTCTCTAACATCATTTCCACTCATTCCTAAACCCGGGAATGCCAGATAGCTTCTTATGTTTAAGATATTATGTGTTAACAGAATGGTTACTTCATTTTCCCCCTTACCTTATTTATCCATGTTTCAAACTGAATGTTTTTGGAATCTGATAATGTGGTAAGGAACAGATCTGCAAAGATAAACATAAGGGAAATAAAATACTTAACATTAGACTCCATACAAGTATTTAACTTACTCTATAAAGATACTATATAATTCTTATATAAAACATATATATTGCATATATTTCGTAACTTAGATTTATATTCCTGTTATGTTTTGGATGTGTTAGTATTAAACAATTAAGATTAAAAAAAAATCTATTTTCATCCCTTGTACTCTTCTGTATAATGCATATACCTTTTGCACTCAATTTCTGCACTTAAATTGGTTGTATATGTTAGCCTCACATGCACTAATAAAGTTATTTATGCACACTGAAGACAACATTTCTTGATAGCAAAGATGGAAACAGATCTCATCCTAAAAAGTATATACCATTACATTTTTAGTAAGTAAAATTAAAAACAAGTAACAGCAGCAACAACAAAATGAAAACCTCTACCAACCGCTCTCTTTCTAGGTTTTGGATATACCGATTTAAGCAACAGATATACAGTTGACAGGAGGAAAAAAGAAGGTGGAGGAATATTTCAAGCTTCCTTTACAACAAAATTCTCTTAATGGTCGAACAGTGCAAAGGAGTGCCTTAGAGGCTTTATCAGACAATAGAGGAGCTTACRCTTTTCATAGCCAAATAAGGAAAAGGTGAGGAAAAGGTTTTATAAAGGGAGTTAAAAAAAAAAAAAAAAACTCAAAGAATAAAGTTTAGTACACAGAAAATCTGTACGAAAATTATCCTTTGAGATTTAAGCACTCATCTGCTTTTTCAYTGTCTTCCTCTCCCCAGTTTAAAACATTCTTATTTGACACAGAACACAATTCTTATTCTATGGCCAGAAAAAAATATTTTTTAGAAAACTGAATATTAATGCCTTACCCTGAGGTGATGTGCTGAACAAGCAGGTGGAATACTGCTCAGGGAATTTCCAGTGACACACTAAGGGCTATTGTCTTCCATAACAAAAAAAAAAAAAAAAAAAAAAAAAAAAAAAAAACTGCTTACTGATACCTTCCCCCACCCCCAAACCTGAAAAGTATACTAATTCATTTTATTTCTCTGATTATCTGAAATGTTTACTAAGAGAATACAGCAGACAATCTTCAAGATCTGCATAACTGACACTTTTTATTTTTTTTATTTTTTACATGCATAACTATAATTTGAGATATTTTTTCTTAGAAAGTGATAAAGATTTTTTTTTAAAAAACAGATATACCAAGGATTCAGAGTCAGGGGTCATACGGCTACAATGGCAATTTGATCTACAGCATACATGAGAAAAGTCTTAGCATGATAATGTGCTTCACTGGAATTTTAATTTTTTTTATTAATCCTTTGGCATTTTTTGAGGAAGGAGTCAGAACTCATGTATAATAGTCTAACACAGACGTACCTTAGAAAACATTTATAAACTTCCAAGTTTTATCCTTGCATATAGGAGGACGTTTGTGGAGTACTGCTGATAACCACTAGATATAAACCACAAAAATCCTAAAAATCTAATACAAGCAAAAAAAGAAACATGGTAACAATGGGAGCATTAACTCACTTTGTTGCAAACTGAAATGCCACTAAATCTTTTAAAAGAGTTTTTCAGGTTTAACTAAGAATTTCAAGCAGGTTGTAGTACATCCGTATTGTAATTAGCATTGGAATTGCAATTCATCGTGGGCTAAGACCGTATACAGATTATGTGAGAATAGGTGCTTTAAGCAGTGTATGCAACTACGCAGCAAATGATTAGTATTTGATTGGTAAATATGATAAGTTGCCTGACCTTTCCTAACCTTTAGTAGACGTTTTGGTTGGCACTATAGCTGTTTTCTGCCCACTTCTCTGACTCAGTTTTGCGCAGTGCAGCCATGACCTCTTTCCTTTAACTGTCAACACGATCTCCCTGCCCGGCCCTCTGGGCAAGGTGAGATCTTGGGGAGCACTGACCTGGCGTTCCCACTGGTAACACTATGCTTATACATGTTTGATGACTCTATCCCAGAAATAGATCGGGAAATCCAGCTCTAACCTGTTGGTTAATACGAGGGCAAACGAATGTGTCAAGTTTTACGTACTACAATTATACTTCTAGGATAGAAGAATCCAAATACAAAAGAAAGATGCAAGTGAGTTATGCTGAGGATGCTATGAAGTCCATAGTTCTGCAAGTCACTTACTTAAGGTTAAAACAATGTTCTTTTAAAATAAAAACACCAGAAACATAACAGCATTATCCCCGACAGTGATACATGCAATGGAATTCCATTTAATGATCATTCTTAATTTTAAAACTTTTCCTAATGGAGCATGCTRTAACTTCTCAGCATTAAAAAAGAAAAAAAAACCCTATTCTTCAATAGGAAAATGTGGTATTGTGTATAATATCCTTACAGTAGATCATTTGAAATGGAGAAAAATGAATGTCCTTAACTTATTGGAAGCCATGTAAATACTCTAAAAATTAACATATCCATAAGCAGCAATATATATAGATATTTTTTAATTTGAGCTTTACAGAGTAAACGTCTCAGATTATAGCTCCTCAGAGAGCTAAAACACGGCCRTGCTCTGACTTGCAGCTTGTAGCTCTATCTAACCTGAACAAYAGGCCACAGTCAGTCAGATGCTCACTGTGATTGGGGAACAATGATGGCTAAGTAAGCTGTAAAGTATACTAACCCTAATCTTCAAACACAGCCATTTCCAGCTCGCTGAAATATCAGAAAACTACTTTTAACAGAGCACTCACAGGTACGCTGTATTACGCATATACAGGTGATTTGTAAGGAAAGAAGTTTGCGGTGAGTTTTTCCTTAAGCATAAAAAAACAAAAACAAAAACATTTTTTTCCTTTCTCAGTGTGATATAGATTACATCAATTGTTTTCCCCCAACTTAAATTGCCATCATAATAAGCATACAGAAATGTGCAGAAATCTAACTACACTGGCAATTTGCAATAGCAGGGAGTCAAGGAACAACAGGCATGTAAAATCTCAGATATTAGGAGCAGAAACAAAGGTAGCTTTAAAATAAACACTAAACACTGGGGATGGGGTTGGGGAACAGGAGGAGTGAGCCACAGTGGCTGGGCTGTCACCCAGCTTAATAATAAAAATAACAAATGCATTCAGCTATCCGCTGTGTGGGAAGAATAAATCACGACACTAACTGCAAGTCAAACTACAAAAAGCTAATACAAAGGCAGTAATTTAAGACATCTAACGCGTATACTATATTAAAAAAAAAAAAAAAGAAGTGCTTACAGATTTAAAGTGTTTGCTCAACCACTGTACAAACCAGACATTTCAATGAACATGCTTGTTTCACATTTTGAAACTAGGAAGACAGAGCTGTTTTCAGAGGAGGCAATCTAAAGTAGGTTTCTTTGGTTTGCAAGACATCCATGCTGAACGCCCTATACAGCCACTTAAAGCTGATTACATTCAGCAACATACTCAAATCTCACCAAATACTCTCCCACTCCCCCCTAAAAAAAAGACCCCAAGACAACTCTCCACAGTTAGTTTATGACTTTCACCCTCTTCAATAGACTTCTCTGACTCTCCTTTTCCTCATTTGAGGCATATATATTATGTTCAAATCAAAAGCACAGACATGCCAAAACCAGCTCCAAGCCTACCACTGCATGTGAGCAGTGCACTGCAGTGCTATGCCAGGCAAAGACAGCAGCTTATACTGCAGAAACAGCATGGATGAACTGGTGCCATGCTGCCCCTAACTTACTGCAATGAGTCATGATTTCCTGTAAGACAAATTGATACAGGTACAGCAACACGTCCTCTGGTTCCACAATCAGTTGAACCAATTCAGATGGTATTTTAGTGCCAATTATCCTCCTTTTTTATCCTTAAGCTTCCTTATATGTAATATGTCTCAAATTCTGATGCATATTTTCATCAGTAAATCATCTCCCCTTGTATTGAATCAAAAAACCAAATGCCTTATATTTGAAAGTAATTTTCATTTTTGAAAAAGTAGAATTCAAAGCAAACAAAAGAACACATTTACAGCAAAAGTAGTGTAAGAATACTTCATGCAATGTAATTTGAAAAGTTATTTGTCTAAGGACATGCTGCCATGTTGCCTTTGGCAGGCAGTTCTGGTAGCAACTTCACCTGTAGAAAACAAACTGTTTGCTCACAGAACTGTAAGTTTAAAAAGCAGAGATAAAGTGCTGAGTGCTGGATAATATGCTCTGTTCAAATGCTGATGGACCTAATGACACCATAACAYGAGATATTTACAGCCTGAGTTTATACGCTTAAATAACCTTGAGCTCAGGGAACTTCGGTACCTACAAAATACACAAGTGATATTATGGAGACTTTTATTGGACAACGGGTACATAAATGGATACTAAAAGTAAGAGGAAAGGATGTACCTTCTAACAACCCAATTACAACAACTGTAGATTCTGGATAAATCCCATGGAAACRGACCACAGCAGGAGAAAATCAGCCTCGCCACTTTCTAAATAGGATGCTCCTACTGCAGCTGCCAGGGAAAGGGTGTTGCTGGATGGACCACTAGACCAAGCCTGTAGGGCACTTCTTATGCTCTCAATTTGTGACAACATATAAAAAGATGAGTAAAATCCCTGACAGTTGGGATGGGGCAAGGACCTTGCGCCAGACTCGGGAAGATTTCCTGAAACGTGCCACCTACAGCCTAACCAAATGGCTAGTATTAAGAAATATTACTGTCTGAGAGGGAATGTTTTTCCTAAAGTCAAGCGTGTTCAAGTTTAAGTGTACTTTGCTATTTTTGATTTAACAAGCAGTGGTTAACATGGAAACAGCATAAGCGATAGCAAAGTTCATAAACAACATTCCGCAGCCTGTGAATAAGATAAAGAATCAAGAAGTTTCTCCAGTATTTTAGATCCACAGAACTGAAAAACAACCTAAATATAAACCACTTATTACAGAAGACAACTGACATGCTGTGACACAAAAAAGCACTGCATTAACATTTTAGTCACAGCCTAACTTTCCCTAAAAAAAAAATAAAAAATAAAAAAAAATGACGGATTGGCTATTCTTTAATTTAATTCGCGCAGTGATAAAATGCTGCTGGCCAGTCTCTACTACTACTCATCAACAAATACATATTTTGAAGAACTTCACATTCATTCTTACAAAAACAGAAATGCAGAGCATTAGAAATTTATGTTTCAGCTTGAAATAGGTTATTGTAGTACTGTGCTACAAGCTGCAAGTAACCTAAGAACATGTTACAGAGGAACTATCACAGTTCCATCCATCTTTCTTTGGTGGGATCAGCTAATGTTGATATGCTAGCAACACGTGGCCCCGTGAAGACTGAAAAATTTTCCCAAGCAGGTACCTAAAACTTGATCAGCTAGACTACATTGGGTTTAGTAACATTATGGCTACATTATATCAAGAACATTATTATATCAAAGTCAGCCCAGATATATCCACCTACACTGAAATAATACTTTACGTATGGCACAGCTATGTCCCAAATCAGCTAGATCCACTTCTGACCATTTCTGTGTAATATATCTAATGGAAAGCTATGCAACTAGTTTTTTAAGCTAGTTTTTGGTGACCCATCTCAGGCACCAGAAACGTGCCATTCTTCCACAGGGCCTCAGAAACCAGACACCTAGAGTGAGGATGCACAACTGCTAATCACCTACTGAAAGTCAGACACATGCATTTGTGACAGGTGTCAGGCAGGACAAGGGAATTCTACAGCAAAGACGGATTAAAACTGCAGCGCAGCATTCAGCTCAACTTCAACTCAAACATGAAAGCATTTCTACTCTTCCTGTAATCCCTAGCTTCTAGCTTCACCATGCATCTCACAATTTTTGGTGAAGATGCAGAAAGAATCATACAGACAGTTCTTCGCTGAACAGCCCTACTCCCAACAGCAGGTCCATCCCCCTCCTTCTCCCACAATATTCTTCACACAGACAATCCCAGGTTCCTCTCATCCCAGGCTTATGTAACTATGCTTCTCTTATCCCACACACTCCTTGATCCTCCTCTGGTGACTTCTGATCCATCTGTTAACATCCTCTTCTTGCAGCAGTTCACCCAGTGTTTGCTTCTCACCCTCTCCTTCTAAATTCCCTACCTTGAACCCAGATTTTTTTCCACCTACTGATGTCTATTCCTCCTCCTTCCTGTATGCCACCTCTACCTTTGCTTCCTGTTCTCATTTAAGTGTCCAAACACCAGCAATATTCTAGAGCTGCAATGGAAGGGAAGGCTGTTTTAATCCTTGGCTGTGATATGCTCAATATAGATAGATATTTTAGAAAGGCAATATTAACAATTAAGTGAAAAACTGTTGATATTTCTAAAACATGTTTCAAACCAGCTAAATTTGGATGGGCAAAAGCCTGTTCAAAAAGATCTTCCTGTCTTTCTGAGAGAATATTTCAAATCCTTGCTCCAAAGATACCAAGCACTAGGTTATTAAGGAAAAAAAGAAGTTATCATATTAAACCAGCTCCACCAGCTCTACTCCCACTTCAGTTTGTGAAAAATGCTGGGCAAGTATAACTGGAGGTTAGAAAAAGTTCAACCTGGAGGAAGATGGATGGCTTAGAAGACTTCAGCCCAACTGCAGAACTTCAGATGATCTTACTAGAATAGATAATACTATCAACTCCACTTCCAACRTTCCTTTTTCTTTTTAGTACTGCTAGAAAATAACGAGAAAGCCTAACTATACAGATTCTGCTGTATRTTTGCTTCTGAATATCCTTGCATTTTCCTTCACTTTTGAATGTTGTAAAAAAACAGTACTATTTATAGATTGAGTGTTCATTTCACTAATGACTGATTTGACCTTTCTGTTTAATGTCAGAGGGCTTTATTTCAGAATCAAAACCTTCAGCATCTCTGGTTGACCTCAGAACCACCAAGTTGCAAGCAATATTCTTTTTTACAGTTTGACTTCACATTTACTTTAGAACTTTAAGATAATAAAATAAAAAAGAAATAAAAATGCCTTTTTAAAAAAACAATATCAAAATGCAAGAACAGGAACGTGAGCTTCCATCTTACAAAACAAGATATTAATCGAATAGAACATACATTTGTACACTTCAAATGTATAAAAAAATTCCTCATGTATGTGGGGCAGCAGATATATTAGTCCACATATTTAACAAACATTCAGTTGGAAGTTACTTGCAGGTATGAATGTGTCTACTTGTATGTATTGGCATATGGAAATAATGCCCTGAACTAAAAATCTGCTTCTCCGTAGATTTACGTGTCTCACAGAATTGGTGAGCTGTCAGCTGTATTAAAATCATTCAATGTCATACAGCACAGAGACTAACAAACAAGATTATTTCCTCTATTTCCATTATAGACAGACTCATTTTTGGGGGAAGCCCACTCTGAGCATATTTAAAAATACAAAAAAGAAGGAAAAGAAAATTACTTACTTCTTAGTCACTCCAAGGAATTTTGATATGCACAAGCTTACTTTTATAAAAGAGTACTACAATTGCAGTCAGTTTTATTTCCTTACTACATCATTTTTCTGGTTTCACTTCTATTAAAAAAAATTATTTTTCTGTTCATAGATTTTTCAGTCAGGTATAGCAGCCTTCCATTACATTTTTATTCAGATATCTTGGTGATTAGTTTGAGTGCTTTTTTTTTTGGGGGGGGGGGGGGTAATTAATTTGCTGCAAAATAGTTGGCATTCAGACTGTACAAATAACATGCCTTGCTAAAATAATTTAGCTTTTACAATATAAATATGAGGACAAGTGCCAATAGTAATGAATTTGCAATTAACTTGYCATGAGTTTTTGGTACTATTCACATAAAATGATAAGTTTAGGAATCATTCCATCCAGTAATCTCATTTTCTAAAATATTTAAGCAAAATGAAAGGACTTCATACCTTCCAAACAAGCTAATTTGTTTTTTGCAAATTTTTAAGAAAGGTGTTTATAATAAACAAGGTTTTGAATGACTTTTCTATGAGCGTCAGCACTAAAGCTTTTCAAATGGATCTTTCAAAATTTAATAATATTTATCAGAACTATGTAGTAAAGCAGATTATAAACAACTATAAACAACATAATTAGAACATTTAAATCCCTGTTCATTATTAAGAGTGACTGTGGGAAAAAAATCTGTATGTATTAATTCACAAGCATCATTTAAATGGAAAAGCTTTAAATTAGTTTTATGCAGAGCATTTATGTTTCTGATTATGCAAATCAGGTGGGACTAGTCCTCTGGGTTTTAGCATTTAGAATGTGACATGTTTCAGAGACGAAATTCTGTTCATTTTCAGAAGAAAACCAACAACATAATTTCAAGCAACAGATGACCACTCAGTGTTAAGAGTACTTTCAGAACGCTTTTTCACACTCAGTGCTTCCCAAGCAAAATGCTATTTGGGGCAGAATCAATTTTCCTCCCATGTAAAATAACTATTGATTTCCATGAAAATATATTAGCAACTTGTATTTCCTTAATAGTAATTAGGATAGAGACTATTCATCTTTGTAAAGCATTCTGGCATCCTCAAACATAATAAAATTTGAGAATAACTCAAATTATGTTTTGAACCACAACATAACTGTACTGGTACTAACCAGTTCAGAGTGGGGCTCACTTCCTAAATATACTTCTAAATCTAAAGTTTTTGTCTTTGAAATCATTACATAACTCTTACGTTAGACAACAGCAGACCTCTCACCACAGTTACCTTACCCTGTCCTCAACTATTTTGTTACTGAATGAATATGAATATACTAGTTTCTAAATTAGGCTTCTCAAACTAAATTCATTTTCAATTTCCAATTTCATACTCAACTATCAAAAAATCACAGAGGTGCATCCTTCACAGGTAAGAATGGGAAAGTCAGTAAGACAGATCACTTGTCTCAAAGATGCTACAGCAAGCTGGTTTCATTTATGGTTGATCCATTCCTCCCCACCCCCCAATTCTCAAATGTAAACATTTCGTTTAGCAAAAAGGTCAGAAATTCAACAAAATCCAAAATGATTTAGCAAGTATGTTGGTTCTTTCACCACTCTGGAAAATCTGCCAGCTTTAGTGTCATCCCTAAAGCTTATTATCATCTAYTGTACATATTCTTTCTGTTGTAATGACCAAAAATATGTTTGGTAAACAAAACAAAACAACAACAACAAAAAAATCAGACTGAGAATTTAGTATGGAACAGCAATCTGCTCTGATATTACTGTATTTTCGTTCAGCTACCTTTTTGACATGCTGCACAGGTTTAAGAGTAATGTTCCTAAAAAGTAAGTATGCAAATAACCTGCATCATTAGGCATGTCAAGCTAGGGAAGGGACTTCTCAGCCCTAAAGASATAAAAATGGAAGCTGCACATGTGCACTTGCAGAGGTGTGCATTGATACAGAAGTTATATTGCCTTTAAGCTAATTTACTGTCTGTCTGAAGAAACCAGTTATGACCCCAAAATGCCTGGCTATATTAGCATTTATAAAATCTATTTCACTGACTGGTTGGATCCTCTTGAAGTCTTACTGGATTCCTTCAGTAGCTTGTGTAACGAATCTGCCTGTTTCTAGRTAATGCTTTTTCTCTTTATCAGTGAATCATCACAGTATTTTTCCAGGATTTCTTTCTCCCCTATGCATGGGTTTGGCCTTTCAGGATGAAGAGGTGCTATCTGGTACCCAGTCTTATTCCTAAATCATTCTAACTCCAGAGAGGTGAGCTTGATTAACAAAATTAAATGGATGCATAAATGTTTACCACAACTACATAAATAAACAAAGCTTTGCTTCCCTGAATTTATCATCTAAACTGAAGCAAGAAAGTACTTCTCTTTGCCAGAATACTGACAAAACCATGATGAGACAGAGTTGCTTCAGAAGGAGATAGCATTTGGAAATCAGGACCTGAGTCTGAGAAGGATAAGACTGAGGTAAGAGACATACCTCTGCTGTGATAGCCACTTTTTCTGCAAGGCAAAAATGAAAACATCTTCTTCACCCTTTTAACTCAGAAAAGATAATTTTGTGTCTAGGTATTTYCTGCATTATCTTGGAAAACAGAGACCATCCTGTAGGCCGCTTGTTTTCCAAAGTAGGGAGGGGGGAGTCGACTTTTTTTCAGTTGCTTTGCAAACCAGATCTATGGCTCTGTGTTGCGGAACGGTTGAAAGTAAATTCCACCAGTGGCTTGGCTGTAACGATATATTCCTATAAAATTATAAAGTAGAAATTGATTAAATTGATATGCAGAAGATAGTGTTAAAAGACAGCAGGCACTGACTTTCAGTTTCTTAAATACCACATCAGTCCTTTGAAAAACCAGAAATATAAAGTTACTTGGKAACAGCTGTAGTCAGCACTGAATTCTATTATTATATTCTATAATTGCAGCAGAGGAATTACAACCCCTCTGACATCTTCTGAAGACTTTTTTTGCTTTTTTAAAAACTTTAGGATACACTGATATTTTTTCCCCTACTCTGCATGTGGTATCAAAGTTGATGTGTTCACCACAACACCTGCAGTTCTCAGAAATGATGCTTATAAAAGGTAAATCCCTTAGGTATATCTAAACAGTAGGAAAACTTGCAACCTTGAAAAATGTTTTTGATAATAAAAATTATGGCAGTGAGGTAAGAGTCAAAACTGTTTTTTAAATACACATGATCCCTAATGTTAAAACCTTTTCCTCATGCACAGAAGTCCTTGCCATGAAATAGTATTTTTTTTTACAGCTGTTCTATTAGCTAATTTCAATCATTCCAATTAGAATTTACTCTGAAGTTACTCAGAAACAGTTATATTTATGCAAATAGTCCAGCATGCACATTCTCTTTTTGGAAAACATTTGTCAGGCCTCAGTTGCACTAATGTCGGTTATGTCGGAATACAAGCATGGGAATAAGACAAGCCAGGTTAAGAGCAACACTCAGAAAAGGCTTGAGCCATGCTAGTCTACCACTGCACATCTAATAAGCATGTCGCTGAAACAGTAGTAGAAATGATAAAACGGAGGACATGTTAGAACAGAACTACTATGTGTACTGGAATTACCGAATTAAGAGATTACCATCTTCTTTTCTGAAATCTTTAAGGAAAAATTTTTGTTTATTTAGCTACGCTAGTGGTGTTCAATAAATCATCCTTAGAAAATATTTTAACTATCTTTCCTATATGACAACCCTCTTCCTATTTCAATAAAACTGACATAAAACTTAGAGCTTCCCTTTTTTTCCCCCCACTTGCATTGCACGACGCAAGTAGAAATGCATTTTCGTACATTTGACCACTACAATAGTCACTTGCTGACAGCTGATTTTGTATCAATGAATGGGCAAGATGCAGCAAACAGTTACCTATCATAGTCTGGCCAATTAATTTAAGTGAACTTTACTTTCAAATGCATTTGTTTTTTAGCTAGAAGTGAAAGGAGTTAAATTGTTGGCTGTTTAAAGAAAAATCCAATCAGAAACACTAAAAAGAAATGCTTTATATTATTTCTCAAAGCCTTAATCATAGATTAATAAATTCAGCTATACAGTAACATATTTACTGTTCCCAGTGCTGAAGTTCAAAGTTATTAAAAGTACTAAGAAACAAGCTTATTAGCAACTGCCGTTTCTTATACAGACTCATCAAAGAGAATAATTTAAAAAATAACAGGGTTTGAGTTAATTCTCACACCAGATGTCCAGTTCACAGAGCTTAGCAAGATTTGTTTACTTTTAGAATTACTTAGTATGAAATAATATCATTCATCTTTTAAAAGGAAATTTAGTCTTGGTAGTAGTCTTCAGACCTCTATCTGAACCTAATTCAGAAGCTGAAAAAGCCACTGGCTTCTTTGTTCAGTAGAAGTGCTGTAATCAATCTCTAGTGTATCATTAGAAGTTTCAAAAGAAAAAGCCTTTGAGACACTTCATTTTGTCAACTTTAAAATTACATTTGGTAAGCAGATAGCAGAGGCGATGTGATCTTTTAGAAAGGTTAGGCAAAACTCAAGATAAAATAGGTGTTTCTTTTCTCTAGAGAGCTCTATTCATTCTTTATCTATCATCAAGAGGAAAGTCATGAGTAAGAAAAGTGGTAGTGGTAAAAGCAGAGCAATCTCAGCAACCTGAGGAGGAGAGGCAGTTAATTTAACCAAGCAATACTGGTTTCATCCTGTGAAAGAGCAGAGACTTCTCATGTTCCTGCACAGTGTTCAAACCAAGTGGACAAATACAGATTTTTTTTTTTTAAAAATCACTTTAAACAACATTTGTAGTGAGAGGTAACAGATTTGTAAATAGCAAAAAAACCCAAAACAAAACAAAAAAAACCCAACCAACCAAAACGAACACCCTTCTCCTCCCCCCAAAAACAGATGCAGATTGAACTTCTCCAAAATATGCCCCATGAAATCTGTAGAATGCATTGGTTTATTGTAAACTTTCAGGTAAGTTCTCTTATCTCAGCTTAAAACAGGTAAAAAATTAAAAGCTATACTATTTAAGGGATGAAATAGTAACATGGCATTACTGAGTATTTGTCTTGACTCTAGAATGAAGAAAGTATATATACATTTTTAAAGTGCCATCCAAGATAATTAAGTTATAAAAAGCCAAATAATTTGTTTGCGAACATAACAAATATGGTTATTTTAACGCAATCTATTATATAAAATAAGCTCTCATGTTAATATATATGTAGAGAGAGGTTACTAGTTTCCATCAAGAGCCAACACCAAAAACGTAATCTATTCAATAAGTCTGACATTAAGCATAACAGTGCCTTCAGAATCAAAATTTTAACTGATTACAACTCAAAATCACCTGCGAACCGAATGACTGGCTATCAAGAAGAAAACCATCTACATTCCTGGGTGTAAACTAATATGTAGGACTCAAAAAGAAAACACATTGTAAATGTTCTGGCACATTAAATTTCTAGATTCCCAAAGCAAAACAACATAAGAGAATCAACCATCAGAAAACAGTAAAGAGATTAGCAATTAGTTTATAGCAAGCTGTTACTGACTAATGATTTTTCCACTTCAGTTTTCCCCAAATCAAATTTATGAATTTTATTTCACTGTGTGYGAACAGCTCTGCAAATATTTGCCACGACACACACAGTGTGCCAGTGTTTTAAATGCCAAACAGGTTACAAAACCAGTACAAATTTTGGAATTATATAAACAAATAAGGCATGGAATACCTTAATACATTTAATATTTGTCATAGCATTCAAGGATACATCTGCCACTAAGAAAGGAGTTACAGTATGATTCAAGGTCCAARGCAGTTTGTCTTACGCATATGAATGTATTTAAATATTTGCAGGGCCATGAACTGATTTTCTTTTGGTAGACCAAAAACTTGAAGTGTACACAAATTTATTGCTTATTAGTAATTCTTTTGTTAGAGTAATTGGGGATTTGAACTGCAGCATAGCAAGCCAGCTTTAGCMCTAACTGAACATTTTATACTTTAAGATATTTTAATTAGAAACATTCAAATTATAGAACTAGAAAAAAAATGTAGTGAGATAATTGCTATTCTAAAAACTTCAACTTTAGAGGAAGCACTGTAAAACAAGATAAATTAAACTTCATTTTGGTCCAAAGTATTTCTCTGCAAATGCTGACTGTGGCAGTAAATATCAACAATGGCATAGATAAAATACTGCAGTCTATTGCCTAGCTTGTAACAGATGATCTGTATCAACATACCTACATCCTTTCTGTGTGGTCTTTACCAAATTTTTACCTTTCTCTGCCTCAGTTTTCAGCTGTAATATTCTTCATCTACCCTTCTTCTCAGTATTTCAACTGCAAAATCTTTAGTGTAACAACAATGTTTAGAATAGTGTTTACTTAATAAAACAGCATCATTGCTAGCTCTTGACTAACACACTTGATGTGCATTTCTGACAAAGATTAAGCTGCTATTTACTTTGATTTGAGTGGATTGACACAACTAAGTTACTTTTAACCTCCTTCACTATCAGCCAAAATTGTTAAGTCTTGCTGAAGTACTACTTTTAAGTTATGTSATGTAAACCTTTTGGATTAAGCATATGACTTCCTGAGACTGGCTTCTCACTTGAGGAACACGCTTTGGACATGCTCACCTAGACTCTCATGCTCTGTAGCATACACCTAAAGTTAGGGGCATTCAGATACTAGCTTCAAGGTTGTTTCCTTAACCTAAAAACTAATGATAAGTGTGATTAACAGCTATTACATATTACTAAACACACCTCACATCCACGAAAGATGAGGCATAACTTCATCTTTCAGTCTACTCAGTGACATCAGTGTAGGGCAGAATTCTAATCTCAGATGACCAGGTATCAAGTTTAGATCCTCAGCAAATAAGAATGACGCTGTACTATTCAGGTGTGAAGGAAGCATGTGACTATATGTAACATTTTTAAATATAGCCACTATATCATAGATATATAAAAAGCAGCAATTACACATACATATCATTTCTTGCTTGAAATGATTGCTGAAGTCAGTAGGATTTGGCACATCAAATTGATCCAGAGGAATAACAACAAAATCTCGTTTTTAGATGTTATACCTTTTAGTGTTGAGAAGCCATTAATGTTCATATTTAAATATACAGTTACTTTCACTTTTAAAATCCAAAGTAATATTCTACTTTTCATGAAAAGTAGAAGAAACAAGAAAAATCTTTAATGAACAGCTGAAAAAAACTAACTACAACATTTTCCTAGTTTCTAGAGATGCTTTGGAGCAAGACACGCTGTATGATGGCAATTAAGGTAAGATCGGTATCATACCAAATGGAACAAGGCACCAAAAAAAGTARAAAATTCTTCACCCATTGATACATTTTGATCAATATTGACTGCTTTTCAAGTAGCATTACATTCATCTAGATGTAAATGGGTTAAATTCAAGAATGTTTATGTGAAAGAGCAAAATGATGGGAGCATCTGTCATACAAGGAGAGRCTAAGAGTGCTGAGATTGATGAGCCTTCCTCCAAGCCCTTCTCAAGGTTAAACAATGTGTATAAATACCTGATGGGAAGGAACAAAAAGGATAGAGTTAAACTCTTCTCAGTGGTGCCCAGTGACAGGATAACAGGCAATGGGCAAACTGATATACAATAATTTCTACCTAAACTTAAAAAAAAGCTTTATCACTCTGAGGGTGGTCAAATATTGGAACAGGTTGCCCAGAGAGGTTGTGGAAAATCTGTGCGTAGGACAATACACACTTAATGTATATACATTAAAGCTTGAAAATTTTGTATTTACTTTATCCTCATCCACAAAGCACATATACACCCTTCAATAACAACTGCATACTCTTGCAAATTTTTCTATGAATTATGTAGATTTCCCCTCTAACTCAAAATTGCTTACTGAATTAAAAATTATGAGCAGCTGAGACTTCGACATAGTGACATTTTATTTAGAAACAGCAGCAGCATTACTAACTGAAACAACCTAGTTTAAATCTCTCCGAGAAAGATTAGTATCATCTTTGTTCTGGTTAGTGGATTTTTGGATTTATAAAGTTCTTACACAGTTAGCCTTTCATGAAGCATTGTTAGGATTAAAAACATCTTTATGAACATGTTCTCATATAATGAAATCATAACAATTCAACTTCATTTCACCCAGAGCAGGAGAGCATGACAATTAAAAGCACTGTTTTGAGGGCTTAATTTCTTGGCAGGTTGAAAATGGGTTAGCTATAGCCTAGTAAAAAGACTGTGAGCCCAGAGAGGATTTTTTTTTTTCTTTTTTATGTCAAGCTTACTTCAAATCTCCTAAGCTGTTTATAATGATACAGTTGCCAAAAATAGTCTAGCTAAAAATCACTGAATTGGCTGCATCTGGTTACAGAATAGAAAGCAAGCCTCAAAACACTGCAGACTACTAGAAAACAATCTTAAAAATAAAGTAAAAGATGACGGTATTCTGGAAAGGTTTTTTTTAAATTGTAAAAAATYCAAACGTATCCAGTTTAGGTAAAACTATATCCATGAATTGTGGCATTGTCCATGAGTAAATACAGAATTTTTCACAGTATCAAGAAAAATACCATAATAAGACCAAGTATCATGATATTAAGTCTTTTGGACAACAGGATTCCAGTACGCAGAGTGTTCTCCTGCTTCCTCATCAATGCCTCCTTCCTAACTGATAAGATTTTGATGCAGACCAGGRCCTGTCCTTAATGAAGTTCTGCTCCCCTTCAAGAACTGTAACACAGGTTAAAACCAAGTCACAAAGATTCTCTCATCTTAACTAGCTCTACCTAAGCTATCCAGTAAATTATAAACCTGCGCAAAGAAATGTGGACCACACTCCTCCATTAGTTGGGGCAATGCTGCCTTGCAACACCAGTAACGCTGAGCAGGAATATAGATAAACAAACAGGAAAACATCTAGCTGTCTTTTTCAGCATTTATCCAGACTGCACAGAGTGAGACATAAGGCTCATGGTGTGCTTACAAAAACAATATCAGCACCTTATTTCAGTACTGTTTGACAAAATCACAATATTACCATTATTATATAGAAAATTACCTTTTTTAATTCTTAATGTTAGCGGACTACTTCTATGAGACACTTGCCAAACTGTACAGACCAACACAAATTACATGAGACTGAGAAAATTAAACAGACATTTGTTGGAAGAAGAACAATGAAACTCAAAGTCTAATTTCATGCTTGGTTAAAGCATGCTGCTACTGAAAGAGAAGCCTACCTTTCCTCCGTGCCTACCACAGCAGCTGCATGGTGAATTGGATCTAAGTCAAGTGAAAATGAGTTCTCTTCCCAAACACATTCTGCCTCAACTATGCACTAGTTCAGCAATTGCTATAGCTGACATGAGGGAACTGGCGTAAGCATGCAGACAGGGCCAGATGATTGGTGGCTTTTGGTTTTGGCAGTGGGCAGTCTTGTACTAACATATATCAGTCATGAAATATCAGATCTCTCTGATATGTACAGGTAAGGTATTATTTTTCAGCAATATATCCCTTGCTCGCAGTTGGCCCAGATTTCATAACAACAGTAAAACTCAACTTCCAATTCTCGTCTTGAAAGTAGTAAGTTATTTTAAAGAAAGCAATTCTATGGTAATATTTTTCCAGTTTCCTTTGCAGGATGGATTATTTTCCTTGAAATTTTCCTCAGGATGTCAGTCTAACATAAACAATAGATTTTAGCCTGATGAATTACATTTTTGCCGTTACAAGCAACTAAAAATCATGATCTTTGTATAGGGAGTGGTGGAAGCTTTTACATTATGTGGATCTACACCAACAGAGGAATTTCCATATAATATGAATGCTAACTGGAACTCTTTGGACATTGAGTAGATTAACTATCTCTCATAGAGATTTATGCACACTCCCCAAATTTGTTCCTATTTTTGATCAATTTCTGATTAACTACATACACAGCTTAGAGTATCTACCTTTATCTGTGAGTTTAAATTTCAATATATTCATCTTAAAAAGTTACCTTAAAGGCACATCTACTCTGCCCATTCCACTAAAACAAAATTCCAAAGGATTATACAGCTAAGTGTTTTAGAATTGGTTATTACATGACACTGATTATGGTAAGCGATCATGTATTTAATTTTCCAGTTTGAATTTCCATTTGACAGCTTCATGCAACAATTTGCCAGAACTGAAAATTAAGGTTTGAYTATGCACTAGAACAATTGATTTAATCCCTAACATTTTACAGCAAATGAATTAATAAACTTACAGGCTCTTCCCTCTCTCAATTCCATGCTATTAAATAGGAAAAAAAAGAAAAACTTTCCAAAATTACCATATATGAATTAACATATATAATGCATCTAGCAGAAGACATAGCACTACAGAATTCATTTACTATGTGAAATGAAGTTTAGCATAATATTAAATATGCCTTGAGGTATAAACTGTGTATATGTGATAAATATATTCATTATGGTAACCAAGGCTAAATTGCATTGCATGGTACATCAAAAAAAGCTGTCTATCTACCATAAGAAAAGTTGTTTCCCATATTTGTATCTGTAAAATACTGACTTATAATTTAGTTACAGGATTGCTCATTTAGCAATGGGAATATAAGAACAGAAGTATCACACGTAATTTTCTCAACCACTGGTAAAATAAACTACAACAAAATGGAACGAATAAAGTCATATTGAAGTTTTTAATCAAAAAAATCATGAGTGAAGTCCACTGTTTTAAAAACTCTTTTGAATGAACCAATTTTCAGAATCGAGACAAAAGAAAATGCATTATCTGATCTGCTTCAGCTGCAGAGTCTGAATACTACAGTACAGCATCACTAAAAATTGGGAAATGSAGCTTTGATGGTGAACATAAAATGAATCAGAACAAGCATTAGTTTCGATGAAATTACCATCAAGAAGTAGAAGACTTTATTAGCTTATTCAATGTGGCAATCATTTTCGAAAAACTGAGAACAATCCAAATTGTAGATATTGATTAAAGTTCAAAGTAGTAAAGTCATTTAATTAACGAACACAATGTTGTAGAACCATTTTTTTTAAAAAAAATCATACTGAAATTGGCTAAAATATTAGAAGGAAATTATAAATAATGCATTATTTTATATATTTATGACATATTATTAGGAAGTTAATAGACTGAAGATACAGTAGACTAAAAAACCATGACTAGTATCGTCATAGCAGTTAAGCATAATATTTTTTTGACTTACCAGCAGTAAAGTCATTATTCAGATCTATAAATGCATGAGAGTGTGGTATATACATTTTACTTTGAGTGTCCAATGCAGGATGCCATGAAAAGTTCCTACAAGACAGAAAGAAAAAGCAATGCATCTCATCAATGGATAAGGACTGTTAACCATGATAATATAGGTTCATTAAAAAGAAAAAGGGGGGGGCAGGGAACTTAACATAAAACTGAATATAAATCATGCTCTCCTAAAACAAAGTTAAAATTAGTGTGTAGTTCACAATATTCTGAGTCACTAGACTGTTTGAGAGGTTTTTGCAAAGGATGATCTCTATGAAAGAGATTTCAGCTGGTTTCTATTAACTGTCTGAAGGAACTTTTTTTACCCAGAAAAGAACTACCACCCATAAGGAAGCAAAATTTAGTGCCTGGACTTCAACTGTAAATGTTCAAATATTGTCCCCACTCCTTTACCAAAGCAGATTTTTTTCTACTACATTTTGAAGTCTACTTTAAGATTAATAAAGATGAATAAAAATTGACATAATCATATGCTATGTAAAGCAGCTGATAGACTTTAAGTCACAAACACATAACCCCTCCTGCTCACTGTAGGAGACTATAGACTGTGTGATTCACCAGACAGGTGATACAAGTTTTACAAATGCTCCTGCATCCAGCTATAAGTTCTGCCTAAAAATCCATAAAAATCAGCAAGCCTTCACCATATTTTCCTGAAAATTTAAAACCTGTTTAAAATTTTATCAATTTTAACTGTAATATTATCAAAGAAATTATTACTATTGCAAAGTAGTGTTACAAATGTAGTATTTACTATAATATTTCAGAGATGATCATAATGAGAGAAAATGGAAACCTTTTGCTGACAAAGATACATTATATGCCTTTCAGTAACTTCACTTAGGTCACAACCTCTTATGTTCTTCAAATTCAGTTTTTATATTAAAAAATTAAATAATATTTACAAGCTATATGGAGAGTCTTAATAATCATTATCAAATTCAGACAATTTAATTTAAAAATGTAGTGAAATGTTGTTATGCAGAAATATGTATGGGACATACAAAAAAAGTATTTTTTTCCATAAACCAAAAATGTCTTATTATCATAGAGCAATAGTTCAAAATTTCATGCAACTCTAATTACTGGTCATAATTACCACAATAGTAACACATTAATTAGCCTGACATTTAGTTGCTTGTAATCATAGGTTTAGTCATAAGTAAACATAAATACATACTTCCTGTATTCGTCAGCTGAATATGTACTTTAAAGACACCTAGTAATTATACTAAGCTCCTTTTCTAATGTAGTAGTTTCCAAACATCATTTGGTTTAAAAACAACTATGCTTCAGCAAATTCTTTGGAAAATTGCTATATTTACTTACTAATACATGGACATTCAGAATGATGGTATAATTAATGATGAAAAATGCTTAAAAACAGAATATAGAGTGTGCTTTTCCTCTCAGTTGTCGGAGACATGGCATGCTGAGCCTTGTGATAAACAGCTCTTCTTACTCTTAACAGTTTTGAGAAAGCTCAGTAAGATGCTGAAGCATGCTGGTTGGACTGCTTTTCTAACAGTCCCTATCACTGCTCACAGTTAAAGGAATAGATTTTAAAGCAACTGATACAAGCAAGTCCATTTCCAAGTTCAGAATACTTCAGTACAGCAAATGAACGAACCAACCAACAAATGTTTATTATTATATTTATTTACAAGATACATATAAAAAAAATCTGGATATTCTTATCTCAGACCAATAGTATATTTTAGCTCAATGATTTACTTTGACAGCTGGGGAGAGTATTCCTTATGCTCCCTTCCATCATAATGTTCACTCACAGGCCTGTAACATTTGTCCTTGCTATCCCCTTTTGAACTCTGCTTATGAAAAAAATCTCATTTTTCAAGACACCTACATGAAAAAAGGGACAACTGTTAACCTTACAAAATGCTGTATCTTACCAGTTACATGAAAGAAGCTGAAGCCATCCTAGTTACAGTTCTACAGAAAGATAATATTATAATCTAGTTCAGATCTACATAAAAGCCGCCAATACATTACCCCATCCGAAGAGAACAACAGTGAGCCAGAACAAGTGACAAGGTTTCCCAAGGTAAGTAAACAGTATCATTTCTAATTAATGAGGCAGCTCAAAAGAGGAAGAGCTGTATTTATCAGCAGCAGCTTTTGAATTTTTGAATTCAAAGAAATAAATATGTCCTAAAAAAAAAAAAAGAAAGAAAGAAAAGAAAAGAAAAAGAAAAAGAAAAGGTTGTGCTTCCATTCTCTTACTTCAGCCAGAAAGGAGAGCTTTCCGAGATAAGGATATTATGTTGTAATAATCTCTTTGGAGTAAGCATACCAAATTGTCTAACAGACAGCTAGTTAATGAAGGATGCAACTGTTCGAGAAATTTGTAGTTTCCTAATTGTCTACTTTGAGGGAATAATTATGTATTTGTTTGTGTTTTTAAAATACTGCTAAAAAGATTTCTTCAGCAAAAATGAAACAAAGCCTTCCAAAACTTTTGCCTTTATCTTAAAAAAAAAAAAAGAAAAAAAAGAAAGAAAAAGATAAATATATTCGCTGTATGATCACTGCAAGGTTACCATAAAGAAAAAAAAGAAAGAAAAAGATAAATATATTCGCTGTATGATCACTGCAAGGTTACCATGCTTTCAGGAACACCCATGAAGAATCTGCAGGCCCTGTTCCATAAGCCACTAGATTTATATAAAAGTCATGATGATAAAATTTAAATACAGAATGACAAAAAATATATTGCCAAGAAAGGTATAGAAAGGTATAGTTTCCAATTACATATTTAAATGATATTAAAATATTTATAATATTTTCCCTACTTCACTTCCAAATGACCTCTGGGGAAAAGAATAGACCTTTATTGCAAAAGAACTATTATAAAARAAAATATCCATTTGGGAAAAAAGGGTATAGTTTTTTTTAAACTCACTGTATCAGACTGATATCAAATGATAGAAAAAGACCCCCAAAATCCTCTGCCTCAAATAACATTTCTTAGGGGCCATGGAGATGCAAGGTGGAAGCCAACAATGCACTGTTGTCATAGAAACACAGTAATCATCGGACTGACTTCTCCAGTACTAGTAGAACTCTTTTGACAGAACTGTTAAAAAACAGCTACGTGGAAATGCACACATTCTCTCTTTTAAAATAAATATAAGTATTGATTACATGAACCCTAAGCAGCTGTCACATCAACATCTGGGTTTTTGCTGAAACACATGGCATTACAAGGTTCCACATTAAAGATAAGTAACATTCAATACATTGCTTTCAATTTCCATTTAAAAGATCCAAAATACTAAGTTAGAAGACTCAAACTTCTCTTGAATCATTTCACATAGAAAAATCAGTAAACAGGAAACAGCTAATTTAAAGGTATTATCCTGTAGAACAACATGTCCTCAGTTCCTAATTTTCCCAATTAATTTATTTCATGATCAGCCAAAAGGGAATGGTTCAAGAAGTCAAAAGAAAACAGATTTCATACTATCAGAAAAATAAGAACATAGGATATTCATTTTTTTACAATTATTACCCAACTTGCAATTGTGCTCTGATTCCTGAATCTTTTGGATACTTCTTTCTGTGGACTCTTACTAGAATTCTCCTTTTTTAATCTACATCATAGGGACAAAAACCACAGAGAAAATATAGCTTGATTGTTCAATAGCTAGCTAAAAATACCTAACATAAAAGATTATTTCCTTCAGCTCTGGGGAGGAACTATGTTAAAWTTTTTTTTTAATAATTTAGTTACAAATGCAAAAAATGCTGTTGACTGAAATCAACCAATCTTTCATAATTATGCTGTAATATCTATCTCGTAACTGTGATATGAGTTGAACTAAATCTCTTTAGAAAACTAAACTTAATATGTAATACAAGTTCCAGTATTAAGTTATAAAAGTTACTTTCATTGGTCATGCACACAGTTTTTAATATTGACATGTTACTGTATTTTCCTTGTTATATGTTCTCCATTAGCAAAGACCACTATTTTTCCCTAAGGTGATGTCTTTTCTATTTCTTCAATCTGTTAGAATTTTCGTACAACATGCTCCTAGCAGAATTTCTTCCGAAATCAAAAGGCAGAGCAAAAAAAAAAAAAGCAGTTGCAAGACCCTAAAATAACATTTATAAATCCAGGCAAACAGACATTTTTAAATGCTTCAATAAAGCAAAAAAGAGGCAATGACCATACTAAGCCAGTTSAAACTATAACGATAAAAGTAAACTGCCTAGTCTAATGCCTTACCACTTTCATTTTATGGAAAACAATTTTAAAACACACTGCTTGTTGAGATTAATTATTTGGCCTTCAAGAGAAATTAGGTAATAAAGTACAAAGGAGAAATTCCTGACACACTCTTATGATGCACAAGAAATCTGTATTTTTAAGATATGTGAAAAACAAAAGGTGAATCCTTTGACACATTGATAACTAATTTCCTCTGTGCTCATCTGTATCTTTTCCCTCTTGCAACCCCAGAATACTGAAAATGTACAGATGGTTACCCTACTCTTATTCTTCCTTTTCAATATTTATTTCTCTATCAAGCTTAATGTTTTGTTTCTGCTCATATCTGCTACTTYGAGAATCTATTATTGGATCATGTTAATAATGTAGTTTCCTTTTCATCCTTTATTTTGCACCTTAAAAAGAGAGCAGAAATTTCTTTTTAATTCTGAGCACATTCTTGGCTAATTGAGAAACAAAACCTTGAGATATTTCACAGCATTTTTGGTTTGATTTTAGTGATTAGTCCCTCTGAGTGGATAGAGATCCATTATTTTGTTGCGCTTTGATTTCAGCAGCCATACTCAAAGCAGTTAAACAAAAATAATCCTTTGTATAGTTCTTACTAACCATTATAATCAATATCCCATTTTAAAAAAAGGTTAATTTTTAAATCCCAGCATTTGCTGGGTAGTCCCATACTAGAAACCAAAAGCTAGTAAGAATTTTAATCATAAAATCTAATTCACTGTTACTGCACGCAAGGAGGTAAAGTAAAACTCTAGTCAACTTTTATCTGCCAAAGATTCACTCCTTAATCTATAAAAGATATGAGGCAAAGAAAAGCACTTGCATTCAAATTTAGTTGCCCCTGATTTTTACAGAAGACTCTTTACACATTAGCATACCAAATATTCTCCTTAATATATATGTTAACACCCTTWTATTTTGTACATTCCATGCTTTTGCTTTTCCATGTTATCTAACCTTCCTGTTACAACTCATTTCCTGGATAAATGAAAGTTGAAATTATTTGCAAGTTTACCCCAAATACTGTTTAAACAGAATATTTCTCTTTTTCCATTCCTTATATTGGAAGACCTGCTCCAGAACTTCTCTCTTCCAGTCATCAGACTTACACTTCTTGTTAGCCTAAGTGTAGTTGAAATTCTAGACATTACTTAAAAACTTGAGTTTACATTTTTCTCCAGCACTTAGTATGACAGAACTCCCAATAAAGATTGTAATAATAAGTACCATGGTGTACTAACAAAGGAGATGATAACTGCTGCAGGAAACAGATTTCTCATATCAAATAAGTTTTTTGTTTTCTTGGCTATTGTGGAATTTTTACTTCCCTGTAAAAGAATGCTGCAGAGTGTCGCATAATGTTTAAAGGTACACATAGAAAAAGAGGAAAAACTTCGTRTGCTTGCACAGTTCCAGTTAAACATGACAGTCTTATGCCTTTTTAATAACAACAGAACTGGATGCAAAAAGAATCAGTAAGTTATTGAAATTCATGCTAACATATAATCCCTTAGCTTACCTGCCTATCCATATCTGTGGCTTTTTGGAATCTCTTGTAACACCAAAGACATCAGGAATCAAGTCACCATTGAAGCTGAAAATACAAAACAATTTCAATATAACCTTATCTATTATAGGAGTCAAAAATAAATATTCTTAAGTCACCCTATATATTTGGTTAGCATTTTTCCCTCCAAGCAATGAAGAATTTTCAGCTGTGCATTCTATTCTGAGCTTTGGCTCTTGTCTGGGTGGTTAGCAGTATGCTTCTTTGAATATCTTAAATTATACTATGCATTTGATTTCCCTGCTGTACTCATCAGTTATGTTACTTAAAAGGAAAAACACTTGTGGTCATTTTGCTTCAAGATTCTTTCAGATTTAAGAATGCAAAATTCATCAAAAAACTTCTTTTAGTCAGGTTTCTTGCCTCCTCTACCCTTCCACCACAGACAAGCTGTTTTCCAGGCTTTCTCCAATTCCAAGAATCTTAAATAGTCTTGTTTACACACACCCAAAGCAACAGGAGTTTGGTGAATAAGGTGTGAAAATTATCAGTGGAACCTGAGGAAGGCTTAATAGTGTAACTAACAAAGCTGAATTGCATGTAAGGTATAAGTACAAACTGAAATCACAATACAAACGTCTTACAGGGAATAATTTTTGTTTTGCACCAAATCAAAATAAAAAAATTAAACAGTTCTTCTTCTGACTAGAACACTGAGCATTGAAATTAAAAAATTTAAAAGCTCATTCTGTTACTGTTGCCAGAATGGTATAATATACCATATTTGCAAAGATGACCCAAATACTGTCTCATCTTTTGTTAGACCAAATAATGTTATCTCTACCTACAAATCATCCCCTTCTTAAAAGATAATAAGACAAGGACTGTTTAAGATTTTAGTGTTAAAATATATTCATCTAAGATGGTATTAGTCACTGTTACAAATGTTTTTTCTAAAGAGATAGAATATACTTACTCCATTATTAGAGGCTCATCATAAAATGTCTTATTTAACACATCTTTATGGTTAAAATCTGAAAATAGAAAACATTCACTCAATTAAACTACCAATATCTTACAACATTTGAATATTTAGCTTAAATATAAATCTTTTATTAATTTACAACTATTAATTTGAAGATCAAAAAATCAGCAACCATTGAACACGAACAATTAGATGACTTCTTGAAGTCCCATGTAAATTTAAGCTTTTAATTTTAGATAGTAAACGTGAGTCACAGTTCAAACTCTGAAACTTCTTCTCTCCACTACCTAGGATTACAACAAATGATTCCAAATAGATCTTAATGAAAAATATTTCTATGTATGACTGCAGTCACTTAGACATAATACAAGTCTGAACTTCTTAGAATAATTTTGTAACACTGTATATGAAACCTCTGTTTACCATTTTGTCATTGTAAATTTCTATCCACACATACTATGTGCTTGAAATACAGATTAGAAGTAGACTTCACTATTACTCATGGCCCAAACTCCTTTTACAATGTCCCAGTTCCTTTCATCTCTCACATACTAAGTTTATCTTCTTTCCAAGTATGTCAGTACCTTCCTCCTGATTTGTCACACTTTCATTATTCAGCTGAGTACCACATACCTTCCCATTAACCTTACTACATATCAACTATTTTATGAAAGTCACTCCTGTCTAAAATACTCCAAACATCTGAATATGTCTCTGAAAATACTCCACATATTTACATTTGTGCCTCTCATCATTCCTTTACTGAAAAGCAAGAGAGCATAAGTTCACCTAAATGTTTCATATTCTTTCCAATACTACAGCTATTATTCTTTTAACATTTGATCCAATGTATTTTCCCAGGTTGCTTGTTTCATATCTGCATAAAAACACAAGTAATGGTATCTGATACCATCACTTGCCTCACCTATAACTATTTTAAGCCATTGTTGTTTATCATAGCGACTGTTTCTCAATAGTTTTTATGAGCTTGAGATCATCTTTTGCTTTTCTGTCCTTCTTCAAACTCTAAACCCTGCCTGAAACCCTTTCCTAGCAAAGTCAACAGAAAACAGAAAAGACTTCAAAAAGTCAAATAGCCCACAACCCCACCCTAAGACAGAATCAGCTCTACCTTGAACACTGCTGGGAGGTGTTTTTATAAAATTCTTGAAAATTTTCAAGAATGGAGACTGCAACCTACTCAAAAAACTATTTCAGTGCATCACTGCCTCCAGTGTTTTTGTTTTTAACAGTGATAAGAGTATTAAATTAATGTTGATAAGTTTAATGTATAAATTTTCAAAATATCACGCCTAAACTTCACATCAGGTTCTCAGCATGCACTAAATTATGATGAGATGGTATATTCTGATAATCTTTGTGAAGCTGATGTAAACATAATGTGGAAGCTACAATAAGTAGCTCTTGTGTTAGTAGGCTACTCCTAGTCTGTAATGTCATTTGGTTATGTCTATTGCATAATATAAAACCAAGTTTTAGCTCTGTTCTCTTACATTAATTATTGAATATATTTTTACAGCAAAATGAGTATGAAGCTGCATAACCACTACTTCAGCTGGAAAAAACAATCACCACAGTCAAATTAATTATAACTTCTTGAAAATACTTTGTATTAAAAGTCTACTAAACTTTATTAATAAGTAGTCTCAGCAACTTACCTAATGTTTGGTTGTGTCCCCAGAAAATAAACACTGAAAGTTCATCTCTGCCATGATTTTGAGTCTGGGTAGTGAGAAGGACATCCATTTGTGAATCACCATCATAATCTCCAGGAACTACACTGGTTATTACAGTGCTTGGAGGTCTAAAATTAAAACATTAGAAGTAATTGTATAAATGAGTGAATATTGAAAGCATTCGTGTTAAAGGCTAGTCTGCTCTTCCTAATCATTAGTAGTTGGCTCAATATAGTATTTTCCTTCATCATGCTTTTTAAAGTCCACTATTGCAAAAATGCAGTAAGTTTAAAATGCACTCAAGTATTCTTTGGAATTCCATCTTTCTCCAAGGAAGAATGACATCTTTAACCCTACACTTCAGCTAACGGACGTTCTTCAGCTGTATCTCATTTTTAAAGCCATGTAGCATTTATTAATTGCTAAAGCAATTATCAGTTGTACTCCAATAGTAACTACAGAAACTACAAGAATTTCCCTGAAAACACATCTTGGAATGGAGTCTAATGCTACCTTCCAAGAAGATTTATCCTAAGATATAGGTGTTAGTTTGCTTTACTAGGACATAAAATTCTCACACTAAGTCAGCTGCAAGAAGTTTCCAAGATATAGGTACTTTTAATATTAATTAGAGGACAAAAACAAAGTGGGGTAGGAAGAGGCTAAAGTCATACCTACCAGTTAATTATATGAATGACAAAACTCCTTTCCAAAAATTCTGTCATATGAGAAGTCTAAACAAAGTAAAACAAAATGTACAGCTACAAATCAGGAAACTTTCTGGTCAAAGAATTTGAGCTCTAAAAGCAAGTTGAACCACATAGCCAAACAAATAAATACAACAGAAACAGTTCTAGTCATGTTCTTACTGACTGCAAAGATGTACTTTCAACAAAAAATACAACTTACATTGTTTCGTAAGTGACTACTTACTTCATTGATAACCTAACTCTGGGCTTGAAGTATGGTTCCTTTTGGTCTGCCAAAAAGATAAGCAATTCATTTCCTGCAAAACCAAATAAGACTTAATGAATAACCCTTAAAGACGAAGATCATAAATGGGTTATATATGAAAACAATATTTAAAAAGCTATGCTATTAATAGTCGCTTCTGACAATAGCTGAAACCTTCAAAGACTTCCCACACAACCACTTCTTCCTCCTTCAAAAGGAAGCAAAGGAGTGCCTTTTCAGAACAACATTAGAAATCTAAATGAATCTTAAAGACATGCTAATGTCAAGAAGGTCCTTTGAGGCTTAGTGTTAGACCTTTCTCATTCTGATTTTTACCATACTTGTTAAAATAAAATGTTTTATAATGAATTACAAAACATTACATGTGGAAAAGTAGTAAGTATTAGTTCTATACACATAACTAAAGCTTATAGGCTCTGAGTCTTACAATATTGACTCAGACTAACGCTTGCTTTCCGAAGTCTGCTGACAGAAGCACCTTAAGTGAARCTCACAAAAGTAACCCACTTCCCTAAGCATTTCCTCACTTAGAGTCAATGATATATGCTGATTTCATGTAATTATTTCAGGTAGATCTAAATAAAAGCCCACAAATTCTGTTACACAATGAGTTGAAATTTGAGGAACAAAAAAATTTGTAAACTGAACTTTATAATACATTTTCATTTAGTAAAGCACAATTCATATACACTTACTTCTGAAAGTAAAACCATAGCTCACAGCTTAAAAAAAATTATTTTCTTTTACAAGTCCTTGATTATTTATGTTTGTTGCATTCTCCAAAAAACTCAGCTGGAGCTTCCTGAACTGTAAGAATTAGGTTACCTCATTGAAAATAATTTTATAACCTGAGCTACCACAATGATTTGAGGAGCGCTATTCTGTGGCAAATTTCATAGCTGTGGAATAGAAAAATACAAACTCCTCATTATGAAAAGAAGGTAATTGCCATGAACTTATTTGCAAAGGAGAATATGTGAGCAATGAATATATGAAAACAAACCCTTTCACAACAGTAAGGTGACTAGCACAGCCTCATCTGACAAGCTAATAAAGCCAGAGCTATGCTACACATTCATAGAAGATTGAAAAAGCTGGCACATAGTAAGGCGAAGAAACTTGCTGGCTGGCTAAGTTTCTCATAACAAAGATATAGTTCACCTACTGACTTTGACTTGTCTTTTTATCACCCACACAGTAAAGTAGTGATCATGAGGAAGAAGTAAATCCATCTCAATTTGCACAGACCTTACACAGATAAGGTTCCAGGAAGTCAATTATACCACCTAGAAATGAGATCTTCCGGTCACTGTACACAGATCTACGAAAATTTCAGTTCAGTGCTCATCAGCAGTCCAAACAGAATAATGGGAATTACTAGAAAAATAGAAAACAAAACTACTATGCCACTACGTAGGTAAATCCATTCAACTATGTCTTAAATGCTGTTTGCACTTCTGGTCTTCTCAGCTCAAAACAAAAACAGTGGAATAAGAAAATTACTAAGGAGGATGATAAAAACAGAACAGCTTCCATATAAACAAACACATCTTTCTTATTGTAAACAGATATGAAATCTGCAGTCTGAAAATCCAAGTGAGGACACAAAAGTTTCTAACGTTGCCCAATGAAGTGGAGWAGGAAATAACGACCACTGCCTTGCACTACTGGAAGAGGTCTCAAACACACCTARAAGATGGTGGGTTAAACAGGCAAACAGCATGAGTCTCCCCACTTGTCACACAGAAAACAGGTAAGCTTGTACACCATTTCACTTTTCCCTATATTATTACACTGCAGTTTCAAAAATGACTAAATCCAGAGCCCCTTGGTAATCCGGAACTGTTTGTGCATCAAGATACTTAAGGATCAAGGTTACCTCTAAAGTTTTGCTAGTTTACCCTCATTTATAAAGCTACGAGTGCGAATTGAAAAACAAAGTCTTTAACTTATTTCAYAATCATGAACTTAACTTTAAAGAAAACACTTCTTGTCCTTTGTAAAACGTCTTGTTCCGTGCAATGCAAACTGAAAGCATTTCTTTTCATACAGAAATTCTCTCAGAAGTAAACCAAAGACAATTTTGATCTTTAAAATATTTTTATTATTCAGTATTCTCACCTTCAGTAATGCTGCAAACTGGGACTCAGATATGAACCTTAAACATTATAATTTAAAATATACACCAAAGGAAAAGAGGCTAAAAATTACAGGGGGGGGGGGAGAAAAAAGGGTCTTTCCCTATGCAAGGAATGGGAAACAAGTATCTAAGAAGAACGCGCGGCTTTACAAGAATATATTGTAACAGGGACATGCAGAACATAACACGTAGCCAGGAAACCACTCCACCGGCAGGCGCTTGTACCAGCGGGAAGGAAACCCCGAGCACCCGCGCGGGCCCCCGGCGGCGCGGCGCGGCCCGCACTCACCGCCTCGCAGCACGAACAGGTCCGTCTGCTTGTCCGAGTTGAAGTCGCCGAAGGCCGCCAGCGTCCCGTACGCCTCGGCCCCAAACAGCTGGGCGGTGACATTCTGCAGGGCGCAGCCGGCCCTCGCCAGGGCCAGGAGCAGACAGAGCCCGAGCGGGCGGCAGCGGCTCGCCATCCTGCGGCGGCCGCAGCGCCCCCCCGCCCCCGCCGGCACCACTTACGGCAGCGCTCGGGCGGGCCCGTCACAATATCGAGCTCGCTTCCGGGACTGACCCGGCGACTTTACGACAACAGCGTGACGGGCTGCGCGAACGTGTTTACGGCTGGCTGGGGTAACAGGCGGAGCGCGCCGCCGGGCTCCTTCCGCGCGGCGCTAGTGGGGTGGCGGCCGCTGCTCTGCTCAGAGCGCAGCGGCGGGAGCCGCGGGTCCTCCTGGGGATGGCGGCGGCGGCAGCGGCCGCGGCCCATATGGCCGATGTGAGCTGGAGGATGCTGGAGCTGCGGGCCCGCTCTAAGCGTTCAGGTCTGACCTCTTGGCTTGCCGGCGGCGGGGCCCGGGGGGGGTCCCTCTCCTGTCTTGCGCCTCTATCCCGCTAGCGGCCCTGGCTCCCACTTTCCCTCCTCCCGCTCTGTGCGTGTCCCCAGCCCGGCTCTTGCCCGGATTCTTCCCTGCGGCTGTTTTCGCTCCCTGCCCGCAGCTTCGCGTGTCAGTCACCGCCGGCGGGGCCCTGCCCGGCCGCTCGCGCCCCGCCGCGCACCTGTTGCAGGCGCGCGCGGGGCCGTTGGGCGCTGCCCAACCGCCGGCGGGCCGCGCGGCGAGGGCGGGGCGGCCGGGCCGGGCCCCTCCCGCGGCCCCTGCCGTCCTTCTGCAGCGGCGGTCAGAGAAAGCCTGGTCGCCCGCCGATGTAGGACCGCAGCGCTTTAAAGTGAGCATCTTTAGCCAGCGTGTCCTTAGTGACACGAAGTTAAGAAACCTTTAGCGGTGGCATGTGGCAGCGCTGTGCGAAGGCGGCTGTTATAGGTAGTATTGCTGTAGCCTTTATAAAGCTCTTGAACTGATTCAGTACTTTGAAATTGCAGGCATTTTTTTACCCAACAGAACTAGCTCTTGTCTGGTTTTCATTGGATAATCCTTATTTTTATTTATTTTATTTTATTTTTTAAGCCTGATGATTTCTTACTCTGATTTTAGACTCCCTGGTAGCTAGATTCTGGCCTCAGAGGAAAGAGTGATGTTTATTGAGTTGACTTGAATTTCCAAAGTAGAAAACCCCTGTGATACTTATTTTTATTTTATCTTTTTGCAAAATCTAATACTAACAGGGCTTTTGTTGGTAACATTTTAATGAGAACAGTTTTCCAAATGATCCCTGTGGTGTTTTATTGTCCAATATGCTCACAAAACACAACTATAATTTCCCTATTTACATATTCAGTTGGTCCTATTGCAGTGATGACTGGCCACACAGCTTGGAATGTGGAAGTAAAAGAAAATACTGTAGACTACCAAGAGGAAGGCTTTTGTAATTGGTTAATAGATGACTACTCTAATGTGTATGACTTAAACAGTTGCACTTGTGCATAATACTACTTTGTGAGTAGTATTGTGAGTTCTTGTAGTATTGTGAGTACTTGTGAGTCCTCCATTAGGAGGACTGTCCAATAAATAGGAATGAAGGCAATCAGATGATTTTAAAACATTTGACTTTTTCTTTGCTGCTGCTGTTGCCTTGTACCTTTTTTGTTAAATGCAGAAGAAAGTTACTTCTATGATAACAGATTACTGTAGTTCACTTTCTTCTTTTACTATCTGTACATTTTCTTGTCATTTAAATAGTAACTGAAGAAATTTATTTACTGAAGGAATAAAAATGATTTTGGTTGAAATGCTGTTCCAATAAATAAGCTAGTTTAAAAAATTAATTTTGCATATGACTTTGCAAGTAATGTTGTCTAAAAATGAAAATTGTTTATTTCTCAAGTTTACTCTTACATCTTTATAAATATGTCAAAACTTGTGTAGTTTCAGAGCTTTTTTATTTCCTTACTGATGTACTGTCAAAAGCAACCCTGGTTGGTAGTGTAATTGAAAGTGTTTGATACTCCTGCATAGTGTTCAAATTGGCTACTCCTGCATAGTGTTCAAATTGGCTGAATTCTCTGCTTTGGAGTCTCAGTTCACATAGTACTGTGGTATTGTCTAGTAAGCATGGAGCATATACTCACACTCATGTATGAAATGCATGAGTGATTCATTTAAGACCCCATCCTGTAGGTGGTAGTACATATCATGATGTTCATATATATTAAAATATGAATTACCTTTTTGCTAGTAAAAACAAGTTTTATTGAGGGTTTTCTTTCACCCTTTTCTTGAACAACAAAATGTTTAATTTTTACTGTGATAATTATCACTTGGGAGCAGATTATACAAAGCATTTGGTAGTTGGCCAGTTTGCAGGCCCTGAAATTTTGGCTATTTTGAAGGGTCTACGTTTCTTTAAAGATTTGGAGCAGGTTGTCATCATAGTTATAAACTATTTTCTGACTTTACTTTCCAAACTGGAAGATGTTCTATCTCCAATAACTGAGGTACTCAGTACCATAATGCATAAAAATGCAAATAAAAAATCGTAATGTAAATTACCTATGAGGTAATAGGAGCACTATGCTTCAGTAGAGCTTTAGCTCCTAATTTCTGCTATTTCTTAACACTTTTATATAAGATAGTAGATAATATTGTATTTAATCCTGAAGTAGAATGCATCAAATGGACTTCATTCTGCACCTGCTGACTTCAGTAGCAAATTTCCAAAATTATACTCCTGTGTAATGTCCAAAATATGGACTCTGTATAGATTATGCCATTTTACTCAGACAAGATTTAGTAATATAATGAAACTTTACTATTCTTCATGCTGTACACTACCTTATGTTAATAACTTCACTAACGCTGCTTTCACTTAATTTAACGGTGATTGCCTTTAACATTTACTAAACAATTTTGAAAATTGCTGTAGTGTAGCCTGAGCCGTTTGTGATTAGCTGCACCAATTTGAAATGGCCAATTTGGATGATGACAGAGCCTTCTCTGCGCGTGCCTTTTTGAGATGTGGTAAGTGTGTAGTTTTGTTTTTGTTTGTGGCTATTTTATTTTATAAAAAATTGTTGTCTTTGTGTTTCATGTGGTGTTTTAGTTTTGTACTAACAATTCTTTTAGAACTGTACAACAGAATTTAAATAAAAATGTGAGCTCTTAGAGTCAAAATTTTCTAAAATTGAAATCTACTTAAATTGAAATCCACCTTTCAGGTTTTCCTGTTTTGTTTATGTTCTCTTATTTTCCTACAAGTATCTCTCTATATAATAAACTCATTACCTAACAATCTCTGAACTGTGATTTCTTCTTTAAGATGATGGTCATGAGAAAGGTGCTCTAAGAGTACTGCTTAAATTTAATCCCTGAAATAAAACCCAACATGACTACTTTAAAGAAAAAAAGTTACACTTTCAACAAGTCAGTCACTATCCTAAAGCTTGTCTTTTGGAAATTAAGTGGAAGCAAAATAAAGGCCTCCTTGCTCCCTGCTGCTGCTGGCACAACTTCTATTTTGTTCTTCCGTTCTTTGCAAAGGAAGCTAGATTGTATGAAATTATCAAGACCTTTACTGTTCTGATTTAGCTCAGTGTACTTTGAAAAGAGTTTGACTGCAACAAAATGTCCATATGTGATGCTGATCTATTAAAAGCCTGTGTAGCACTTGCCGAAACACATAAGCAATGGAAGTTTTAGTGCAAGTTGCCAGATAAGAGGATTTCAGCTGTCCCTTGCAACAGTAAGGTCACTTGAACTACTTTTTGCTGTGCCTGACATTTCTGTTCTGCTTCTGTAATGTCAAAGGACCTGCAATGTGTTGACATTATAATGAAAAATACTGTATTTTTCTCATTAACTTGATGTCTGTTGTCTTGGTAATGGTACAAAATAAATGTTTTTAGTAGTTCAACAGTTCTTGTTTAGAATTTTCAAGTTAACAAATTACAACATAAAATAATGATTGCCTTGAATATCTTGAATATTCCTGCCTTGCTTGTAGCATTTATCAGGCTAATGTGGTAGAACTTGGCATTTTGGTGTATTTTGCTTGTGTGAAGCCCCCATGTGCTGGTGTAACAATCAGTATTATATTTACAGTGTTCAGTAACTTTTGTGTGCTTACAAATTTTTAATTGCTGTACATTCTGAAATCAGTAATTTGTATTAAAGATAATACGAATCAGATGTAGAAAATCAGATGATTAGGAAATAGATAAACAAAATAAATTGATTTTTTTTTCTTTTGTCACGAAATTCTAAATGGGTTATATGCACTTCAAAAACATAGGTTTTCATAATAAATTATTGCTAAAAAGTTTTGTCCCTTTAAAGCTATTTAAATAAAATCATTACAATACTTTACTTGTTTATGGCTGTGGTGTTATCATCCCTCAGCCTGGGTAAAACTTCGTCCCATCTGTTTACACTTGTCACATTGGATAAAGAGAAGTAGCTTTTTCTCCCTTCTCCCAAAACAAAGTGATGTCATAGAATTATAGAACATCTGAATTTGAAGGAACCTGAGGAAGTCATCTACTCCAAACTCTGGCTGTAAGCAGGCTCTTATGTATAGTGATTAAAAAAAAAAAAAAAAAAAAAAAAAAAAACACCACACAGCAGCACAGCTGCTGCATCTTAAGTTCACAGAATCCTAGAACTCAGATAGTTATGTACTTAATTAGATATGAATTTTCCTTCAACTGAAAGAAAAAAAATAATTTCTTGCTTTATCCTTGGCGTGGGCTTGAAATGAATTGTTCTCCTAAGTGTAAGTATATAACTTGTGTCATCCTAGTTTCCGGTAGCATGGTTCTGTACAGCTACAAAGTTAGCACACAATTGTATGGGATTTCAATAGTTTCTTCAAACATAGTTTCAGAAAGAAACTGTAAGGCTGTTTACCAGTTACTAGCAGTATTAGAAAATACATGTCAACTGATTTGTGCAGTAACTGGTATATCTGACAGCTTTTATTTGGGGGAAAAAAAATCCAGATTATTTTTTTTCTGACAATTGCTGTAAGACCTAGCTTGGTATTAAACTTTTGAAAATTATTTTCTGGTATCTCCTTGCTCAACTATATGGATTGGGTAATTAACAGATTCAATTCAGACCTGAAAACAGGCATATTTCATGGCAGACATCTATTAGAATAAACTGTGCTGTATCTGACAACTTTACTATTCAGTACTTCAGTAAGTCTCACCTTAAGAGAGGTTGCAGGAGAGGTCTGGAGGAAAAGGAGTAGTGATGTTGGGAGGATATGATCCAACTTGATTTCATTTCTTAAAGTGTTTAGTGTTAAGAAGTAAAGTCCTCTGGGCCCAGTGATTTCTGCAATGCAAAAGTGATGTTTTAGCTATTCTTTTTGTAACTTGATTTTAGTTGCCCATACTAGTTTTAGGCAATGAAAATTACTGTGGTCTGAGATCTAGAACATTTTTTGTGTCTTAAATCTTGGATTGCATGCAGAAACTACTGCTACATTAAAGACTTTGATCAATGTCTTATGCCATACCTCAAATCTAGGAAGAAATCTGCTATTCTAAGCTATCTTTGTTTGGGGTGTGCTTATTTTAGTTACACAGGTGTACGCTTACACTTGTTCTTTTGGCATGTGAAACGTTGGAAATAATATTCTTGTCTCTTTGCTTGTGATTAAATTTTATATGGATTTTTAATTCTGAATTTTCTAAAATTAGAATAATCAATGCGTGGTAAAATGTGTAAATCTGTATTCATAGACTATGTCCAGAATTGCATTCTGATACCTGTTTTTCTATGATATCTGCAATTTCTGCCATCTTCAAGGGATGTGTTGGTGTTCAAAGCTTCTGAAAATCTGAATTTAGGAGCAAGTTTTCAAAATGTTGGCCATAACCTTTAAATATAAATATCTAGATAGTTTATAGTTTTTTCCCCAAAGCAATTAAAGCTAACATTCAATACAACTGGAATGAAAAGTGAGTGAGAAAGTTCTTTGTCAGGAAGACATCAGTATTCTCAAGCTCCAAAAAATAGTATATGCAGAAGCATTTACATTGCTAACAGCTTCTCTCTGAGAACTCCGTGTGGTTTCCTTCAGTATTGTACTCAGAGGATATTATTAAATTGTTAATTTTGTCTGAAAGTATTGTAAAACTGGATTTCATCTGCTGGTTAATAGTTTCTTTTTATTGTCTGCTAATTTTTAAATATCTTATCTGAATTTTACTCTAGTTTTACATTAGTAATTCATATCTCTGTTATCAATTACTGTGCTGTTTTAGCTCTCTTCCTCTGTTCCTTTACTCTGATTCTTACAAAGGAAATGACCAGCCTTTTTAGCAATTCTTTGAATTGAAGAATAGTGAAACCATATTATTCTGGAATTGTAGCCATTTCTGAAATGGAAGGAGATTTATTTTCTCTCTCTCTCTCTTTTTTTTTTTTTTTTTTTTAATTCAAAATGTAGGTGTAGTGTATTGTTTAACCAATGCAATATCTGAAGAAAAATAGAAATTTAATTGGAGTTGGGGTGAGGATTTTGAGTGTTTTCTTATGAGACATAAAAGTCTTGATGCAGGAAGCAACACTTTGATTTCCTGTCTATTAATATTATTTAACAGTTTCGAAGTAGTTACTGAACTGCAGCACTGCATCTCTGACATGAGAAAATAATAGGAATATTTCATTCTTTGTGGAAGAAAATTTGAACTACCATATACCCTATTCAAATTTGGTATATGGTTGTATATAAACAAGCAGCTGAAAGAGTATTCACATTTTTTTAATCCTCTTTCCTCTCATATTTACTTTTTTAGCTTAAAAAACCCCTCACATACTGTAGCTAAAATGAAATAAGGTTTTTGTGACTAATGGTAGTTGAAATACATGTCATTTTTTGTTGATTCTAAGTGCTAACATAAAAGCTGGGGACTCAGGTGTAATATTAGCAATGTGACTTTTTTTACTTTTAAATTTTGCAGAAATTGGCTGTCATCTTGGATAGAAAATAAAAGTGAGGGAGAAGAAAAAGATGTCTATTTACAATACTGAAGTATTACATTATATTTATGTAGATCAGCAAGAATCTTTTTTGGAATATCCCCAAAATATGTATTTCACCATTGCATATGCTCATGTGTTTGACGCTTGACAATAATATTGCTTTGAATAAGAATGACGTGATATATTTTTGTATGACACTGTCCGCATCTGCAAAAAATATACATTATATATAATTTGTTTAAAAAGTTAGATTTAAAACCGTATTTTCTAACTTTGCCAAGTGTATCTCATTGCTTTCTCAATATCTGCAAGCTAGTCTCTGTCAGTTTCAAAGATCTCCCAAAATTTATGTTAAGTGTCGATTGTCATAGTTTATAATATCAGTAAATGTAATTTGTAAATGGACTGTACAGTGCAGTCCGTGGTGGCAGTTCCAGGTATCTTATCTAAGTGGTTGGTAGTAATGATATGCCTAAAGGTTGAGAAATGTGCCTTCTAAAATACTGGGGTTGATGGCAATGTTTTGTATTTACATTTTCCACTTATTTTTACTACTTTCCTTCTGGAATAGCTTTATGCCAGTAGTAGGTCCCATAATTTAAATAATCTGCTTAGTTTATAGCAAAACCAGTCATTTAATTATTTTTTGTTCTTCAAACTTAAAAACAAACAAACACAAAAAAAACCCCAAACCTAAATTTTTTTCCGTGAAGAGTATATGGAAAACTCTCTTAATTTTTAGTATTCCTTTAAACAAGTTCTCCTACATGTACTTTTTAAGGAATAAAACTCTTCATTTTTGACAGTTTTCTTGAACTTTGAGTTCACTTCATCTTTCTGTTTCATCACCAGTTTTAGTGTGACTATTTCAAGTTACTTCAGCAGGAAGTTTTGGTTAAACAAGTACAACTCAAAAGTGCTGTGACACTTCTATGGTTTTTATTCTGTTCAGTCTTCTTTCTGCCCAAAGTTGAAATCTTCATTGCTCTGAAATAGAAGCCAAATATATGTTTTTTGTTCATAACATAATTTTGTTTCTCTGCTGGCCACAGAGGGTAACAGATTGTCTGGTAAGTATGTGAAATTCGAATTTTATTTTGGAAACTTTTGACGTGTGTGTGTGTGTGAATACTGAGTGTTCTTAATGGTGTAGTTGCTAGAGTTAACAGTTTGCAAGAAATAGACATTTTGAACGTGCTGAGTACAATGTGCTATATATACATATATATATTTAACAAATTAAGAGTTAGGATCTTTATTTTTTAAATATTTATAAAATTATGCTAGTAATATTTAAAAATAAAATATTTTAAATTTATTTTTTTAAAAAAACTTATTTGAAAATCTAACAAGTATATATATATAATATATATTTATGATGTTTTATGCAAATAAGTCACTGATTGAAGACTTTTTCCTGTGCATATTTTGCCCATTTTAACTTGTAGACATTTAAAACAGCTGCGGGTCACCACTTTGTGCTTTTGAAAGACAGATGAATTAGTAGTTTAACAATATAAATTGTGGATCTTCTAAAGGACAAATTCCTAGGCAAAAATAAGTAGTAAAAATAAAACTACTTCAAAAAAAAAACTTTTAAATTGGTTTCAGAATGTTGATTTTTAAAAACAAGGTATGAGATGCATTATATATAACATCAAAAAAATTGTTCCTTTTAGGTTGGTTTCTTAGGAAACTAAATCAGTGGACTGCCTATATTTCCCTGTCAGACCATTTATCTCTCCATCATGCTTCTTGTTTGTACCTTGTTGTTACAGTAGTAGGCTGTATAGTACAAGGCTGTAGTGGAAGCTACCTGCAAAGAGTGTTGTTAAACATTACCAGAGAATCCACGCAGGACAGAGCCACAAGACTCTGCTCAAGCAGGAGTGGTTTTGTTTGGGTTTCTTTTGGTGAGAAGAAAGGATTTTTTTTTTTTTTAACAGCTACTGTTGCAAAGAAAAAGTAGTACTAATATGGGTGTGTGGGCTGTTTATTTATTTGAGTCCCTAGAAGGGCAAGAAGCATTTTCTGTTCTCCCTACCAGCAGATTTGATTAATAAAGCCTCTGACACCACTCCACACACGTTCACTTTCTTTGAGTGAGAGTCCTGTATATGGACAATCTCCTGTCTAATTAATGGTTGAATTTGTGCTGGGAGTACAGAAGAAGAATCTTGAATTGGAGCATTCTGTTGCATCCTGCCAGAACTGCTTGGTTTTCTGGAAATTCCTTGGCAGTTCATTTCCCTGAGCTTTTCAGAAGGGACAGCATGTAGTCTGGATTGGAAAGAGGAAATTTTCATTCTTCCTGTTACCAAATGACTCTGAGGGAGATCTTAGCATCCAGAACACTGAATGAAGTCAAACTGATTTATGGAAGGAGAACATCATGTAACTCTTAATTTAAAAATTGGAAATTGATGTTTACCTCAGCAATTTTAAAGAAATTACACATTTTTAATGGGCAGTTTAATTTAGCTACTGGTAAAACAGACTTTTCAGGCACAAATAGCAAAGTAATCAGTATGTGGGATACTGAGAAAGAAGGATATGGTTTTGATAGCAGTGTTTGTCTGGAGTATAGGTAATTTGGGGCTGTATTGGTTAAGTTAATCAAGCCTCAGTAGTATTAGAGAGCAAGCTACCTTATGTTTCAAGATACGAATTCAACTTTTTGTGGTGGTTCATGAAATAGTCCGTCCTCGAACAATTAACCTGTACACTTACGTAGCATTTGATGTATCTAAATACCTGCAGGCACTGGATATCCAGATGGAGGTCTTGTTTGCATGGACGGATAAGATGGAAAGAATATGTGTAGAAATGTTATATTCTTTGAGATTACAGAAAGATTATGAGATTTTATTTGAATTGAAATTAAATAAAAACGTGCTTTAGGTATGGTGTAAACATGAAGAAATATTACAGGAATTTTTAGCAGTAACAAATTGTGAAACTAGTTCTGATCTTTTTTTTTTTTCTTTTTTTAGGTTCAATTTACGAACCACTTAAAAGTATTGACCTTCCAAGACCAGAAGGGGCAAGCGTATGGGATAAATTAGATCATTATTACAGAATTGGTAAGTAAAACTTAAGAATTCCTTCTCCTGTGGAAGGTTAGCTTTGTTTCAGCACAATATCTCTAGTCTTTAATAAAGATTTTAATTTTCTTTTCCAAAAAGTGCAGGGATCCATCATTACAATTCCTCATAAGATACCTGTGATAATATAATGCATATATATGTATACTTCATGTATACTTGAAAACAATATATGCTTTGAACACACATATTGTGCTCAAAATTATGAGCTGCTAAGTGCTTTCTCAAATGTTAAGAATGGATTCTGAGATGCACCTGATTTCTTGTATGGGGAGGTTATGGTGATCTGCTGACAGTTTTTAATGCTTTAACCCAGATAAGAATTGTAATTGATATTTAAATGTTAAATACCTTTCATCCATTATTCCTTGTCCACCTTTTGCATTAGTAAACTTTGACTTTTTCTACTTTAAGATAGTTTCCAAAGTTCCTGCTGGGAGTCTGAAAGGCACAGAAAACAATGGATTGAATTACATCTTTTGCTGAATATTAGAAGTGTGTATTGGAAGTCCAGTCTAGCTGTAAGACTGAATTTAGAATTCTTTTGGATTAAACGGTGATAAAATGATAGCCTAGTCATATAAAACTGAGAGAAATTTTAAGCAGAAAAAAGCATTCTTGAAGTAACAATTTGACAGGTAATGAATGAGAGTTTCAAGTTATTCACTGAAAAATGTGAGGCAACTTTAGACTTATTTCACGTTTGGAAATTTATTTCAGTTTATTCATACTTGCAGCATCCTTAACCACTTTTGTTTTTACATAATTCCAGACTAAGCAAACTACATAGAGGATAGCTTTCTTCTCTCTCAAGTTCCATGTCATTTTTTTAGACGAGCTTACCCTTATACCTTTCTAATGTATGTATTGTCTTGTTTAGGACCTTTTTGAATTTTGTTGTTAGTTTTGGATGGGAGTAGGAGAAGAGTAAAAAAAATTCCCTTTAGTATCATTTAGATGAGCAGGGCCCCTTGTGTCTTAATCCTCATACTACTTTTTGATTCTCCTAGGGAGACCCCTCCAACTGAAATATTGGAAATAGGATAGGAAAAGGTATCCCAACTATATTGTAGCACTAAGCTCTTTGTTATAAAGTTATTCATACAGCTGTTTCTGAATTGTTGAATAAAAGATTTCAAAGCATATAAGATAGATAATTAAATATACCTATTTCATTATTGCCATGTTGTTTTGTTATAATATTTTTAAGGACTGTTGAAGTGCTTAGTCTTGTAGCTATTGCAAAGACCTGAAGTTAGTAGAAATTATATACGTGTATGAAGGCTTGAGGCTACTGTTGTAAAAACATTAGTCTTATTTTAAAAAAAGTTCTCAATTTAATTTGGGCTGTGATTGCTAGAAATATACATACTTTTACACAGTAGGGTATGAATTTCTTTCACCACTCAGTGGTGGTATTTGTCTGTGTTGTCTGTCTTATTCTGTGTTGAGCAGAAGCAACACTGCAAATATTAACTACTTAAATAAATGAAGAGCTTATTCTATGCGTTATTTTAAATATCGTGGAAAGTTTTTACGGCTTGAGTTTCTTGTTGTCTTATTCCTTAGGTATGTGTACAGTTGCACTGCATCTGCATACTGAAGATATGTTACTAAAGTATGAGTTTCATAGGAAATAACAGAAAATTCTAGGTCCTGATCACATTTCTGAAGTTCGTATTTGTTGTTTGAACAACTATATTAAAAAAAAAAAAATCAGCAAACCTGAAGTGTCAACCAAATTTGTGTGTGTGTGTTTTTTCTAAGCTGTCCAAATAACTGTTTAGCTAGTAGCTGTTTCGCAGTTTTGAGTTGGCACCAAGTCTGTTTAAAAAAGTTAAAAAAGAAAAAAAAAATCTGCTGTAGGTAATTTTGAGAATTTCTTTTGGCATAAAACCGCTGCTATAAAAGTCACATTGTTTTGACATTGTCATTACATCTGGTGTGTCTCCAGATCACTGGAGGATAAGTGCCATGGCATGAGAATCTCTACCATGTGAAATCTGAAATCCAGACAGGACTACAAGAAGTTATTGACACTGTGGGATGGCAGCCTAGGCTTCTCTCACTACTGTTTGTCTGTTCTGCTGTTGAGAGTTCTTACAACCTCTTTAAATGAGGAAATGCTTGTCTAAAATAGATGACGAGCAAGAACTTGATAAGGAAGCTGGACAGTGTTGGAAGAGAAGGATGACATACTGGGAGAATAAGCTGGATCCAGTGAGTGACTGAAGAGCCTGGCGAGAGAGTAATTGTAATAGAGTGAGAGTGGAAAGTGCTCTTTGCTGTACAGTTCTGGCTTTGTAACTAAACAAAGTATGTGAGAAACAGTAATTTTTTTACGAGGAGGAGAAGAGACCATGTAAATCTCCCTGACTGTCTTCAGGGATGAGATGCCACTGAGGTAGAGTAAAGCTGTACACATTGCATATAAGAATAAAGCTATACGCACTGCATACGGATTTATGCTGTTGTAGTTACTTCATTAAATAAATAAAAAAGATTTAATTTAAAACTTTGGAAAGTCAGTGATAAACTTCACTAATACAGGTTGTTCGTGGTGCTGTGCATCGTTTCAGAATATCAAAAAGGTTCCAAATCAACAGAAGTCAAACTGCAAACCAGGAGCTTAACAGTCAGTTTAAGTCTTTGGAACTTCAGTGTTAATGTCAATCTTTAGTACTTCAGGATGCTGTAAAACACATTTATTTGCATGCTCTGCCTTCTGAACGATTCTGCTTATATTTACTCAACGTTAGGAGAAAGAACGAATTCATTCTATGCTACGACAGTTGTACCTTTTGACTCCTGATGCTATTTAACAGCACTTTTGCTCTCTAAATTGATAACCCATACTCCTCTCTTTTCTAACTACTGAAAACCCTGCTGGCAAACATACTTCTGCGTTCAGTTGATCTAATCCGGGTATTACACAGTACTGAAATGGAAGAGACTGACTCTCTCGAGCTACAGCTTCCTCATTTTCTGATTACATATATTCATTCTCTTGGCTCTGTACAGACATGGCTGTCTCAAATCACTTCATACCACAGCTGCAGCTCTCTGCCACTACTCCTTGCATCACTGAACTATAAGCAACAAATAAAACCAAGATTCTCGCAGGTACCTCCCGCTAGTGACTGCAAGCTCAGTCAGAGCTTAATCTTAAGCTTAATCGGAGTTAACATGGGGTAGATCCTAAACACCTAGTTTCCTAAAACTTTCAGGATAGTTTCCCAGACCTTTCTGGAAGATGAATGTTCATGAGTGTCTCCAGAAAACTCTTAGCTTTGTATTTACAAAGGAAGATTTTTTTTTTTCAGTGACTTAAAATGAATGTTTTAATGGTTCTTTCCATTATACTGATGACATATATTTTTTATGTGCCAAAATTTTAATGTTGGCTAACTTATTTTAAACGAATTCCAATATTTTTGTTTTAATTGGGGGATCATTTTAAGCTGAAGACCTAGACAGGCCTTGTTATAATCCTCCTGTTTTCTACATTCATATTTTTTAATGGCTGTGGAATTCATTGCTGACGTTTTAAGCTTTAATCAGATAAGGATGTAGAATAGTAAACGTCTTTTTTTCCATCCTCCTGAAAATGTGTTAATTTACATACCTTTTTGAAGTGAAATTTCTGAGTTGTGTTTGGTCTATCGATAGATCCATTACCTTTGTAGATGCATTGCTTTTATCTTTCTTATACAGTAGATGATAGTTCAGTTTGCTTTTAACCATTGGCAGCAGCAACTTTATTGTGGTGCTTGCTGTTTATGTCAGGCACTTTCGTTTCAACCAGACTTCTACTTCAGTTAAAAATATACTATCAATATGTAGTCCATTCTAGAATAATCTATATTGACTTTTGTACTTAGCACTTTGATAAAAGTTGTAACATAATTCAAGTTACTGAAGTATATTATGCAAGCACCAGCACAAAACTTTAGCTTTCATTTGAAAATACTCAATTTCTAATATGCAGACAGTAAAGAGACTTTTTTTTATTGATGCTTGATGAATTTCTGAAGAAAGTGCTTTTGTGTCTTATAAATGAACTATTAGAAGGGTCATATTCAAGGACCATGTATCTTGTAGTGCCATGGTGATTCTGTAGTTTTTGGGAAATAATTCAGGATAAACAATAATAACAGTGAGTAATATTTAGTATTTTAATTCGCTTTTGACAATTTGAAAATTACTGTCTCTCATTTTGTTTTTATGTTTAGGTATTCAGTTAAATAATGGCAGCTATCCTTTTCCCTTAATTACCTACTTTTTCTTTTTAACACATTGATAGAGCCTATTATTTAAATTATTTTGGAGGCAACATACTATAGCCTCTTTTTTCATAAAAAGGGAAAAATATTTATGTACCCTTAAGTGGAAATTACTGAACTATATTGGAGAGATTCTGTACTGAGTGAATTGTACCATAGTAATAAAGCAATTAAAGTTGTTTTTAATATCTACTTTTTTGGGAAAAAAAAAAAAGTTTCAGTATGACTGACAAAATAAGCCAACATGGAAAAAAATACTTTTTGTATCTTCTCTCTTTGGTTTTACATTGTGCGTTTTTGAATAGGTTATTCACGTTTTAATTTCTCTCATAAAAGTACATAGAAACTGGAAGAAACATAAATTTTATTAATTCTATTTTTTTCGCTTTTGCAGTTAAGTCGACGTTGCTGCTCTATCAAAGCCCAACCACAGGTCTGTTTCCTACAAAGACGTATGGGGATAACCGAAAGGCAAAAGTACAAGACAGTCTTTACTGTGCTGCATGTGCCTGGGCATTAGCCCTGGCTTACAGGTGAGTAGCACCAAAATTCACATCTCTGCCACACTTACTTTCTGCTATGCAGTACCGTGGGAATGTTCTTAAGAGACAAAGCTTTATCAGAAATAGCTTTGTAAACCTGTAGAGATGGTACATATTTCTGAACCTCATTAAAAATATTTACATAGCTACTGGACTAAAAATGTCATGCTGCTTCCCATTAATAATCAGATGTTTTCATATAATTGCATTGGAACAAATACTCTGAAACAGTAGAATTAATGCAGCCTTTGAAAAATAAAGGCTATTGCAGCAAACTACTCGAGAAATACTGCTTGTATTAAATACAGAAGGAGGGTTGAGAGTAGAAATGGCACTTTCTGTTAAGAGCAGTTACAGGTGGTAACAATTGGAGTACTCACAGGAGGTAAAATCCTTGAATACTAAGAAATAAAGGTTTGAGAAATAACTGTGACTATCCTTAGTAGGAACTAAGAGCTTGAGACTGCCCAAACAAAAAGGTGTTTGTTTTGGATTCTGTCATATATTGACTTACTAAGTTTTCTTTTTTTCTTTCTATTTGTCCATAATTCCACTCTAATTATGTGTTTATTAGCAGCTAATACACTAGGGCTAAGAAATTAAGTGGTATAGGCTGTCAGACCACCAAAAAAAAACCCTTGTGTCATCAGAGTAATTGATTAAACTGGGGGTAATCAGCTTAAATAGAAGGCAAAAATGAGTTGCAGCATTAATTCCTCATCTGTATTGGTTTAGACTGTGGTGGTTAGTTTGCATGATGTATAAGGGTTTATATATTAAGATGTTTTCCAGAGTAGTGGGAAAGGACAACAACATAATGCCATGAGTCACATCCAACTAGGAGAATAGTCTATTAATTATTTCACTCTAATGAAAGTGTTGTGCTAAGCCCAAGGGATATTAGCATCTCTTAACATAATCAGTGGTTAGGTGAGAGGAAGGACATTGTCCCTTTGTATTTAGTCTAATGACTAAAAAATGGGAAAACTTCAATATGATCCCAAAACAGGATCTTATTGATGATGGAAAATAGTAGGCTAAATGCTGTAAAGGAAGTCTTATATTCTCAGGCAGTTTTAAAGATTTATCTCCAGTAAATTAGTAGGAGAACTGTGAAGACTGTTGTAGCTTGTTTATGAATATTTTCCCTTCTCCAAAAATTTCTTTAGAATTTTCCTGGGAGAATAAAGTTATTACTTAAGTAGGTAGAATAGGTCTAGTCTTTTGTTACCAGTGTTTATTTCTCCTATGACTTTGTTATCAGATTTGAAACTGAACTACAGTCTTATGAAGTCATCAGAATATGCAGGCTTTAATGATTTTAACATTGCTTTTTAATTCATATAATTAACACTATTCTTGAGTTTTTTCTTTTTAAATAAAACTTAAGTGTTTTGTCCTGAATAGTCACATTAAACCCAATAAAAAGCAGTTAGTGACATATCTTCAGTATACTGCAGTTTTTATGAAGAGTGTATGTTCTTCAGCTCAAATTTTACAGTAAAGACTTCCTAATTAATTGTTGATAGGTTTGATGCCTTCTGTTCAGCTCCTGTTGCAACATTGCATTACAGTATGCTTATTTTTCAATAAGCAGTAATATTTGGTATCTGTGGATTAAAATATTTGAACGTGTAGTTTAAATACTTAATCTCATTTACTGATTCATTAAAAACAGGATTTAAAATTCCTTCTCTCCTTCTTTGCTTTTTCTAAGATCCCTTCACATCCCAAAACAATGGAGTAAAGGTGGTGATAGTTCAAATACAGTGTTTGTAAGAAAATACTCAGTATTTGCATGCCAGTCATTTACTCTCTTTCAATAGTCAACATGTAATGAGCTAATAATCACTTTCCTTTATCAATTCTAGTGTATTTTGCAGGAGAGCCAGAATAGGTTGCTATTGAAGATGATGTTTAGTGGGTAAAAAAGTTTTGCTTTCTTTTCTATCTCTACTTATTGCTTTTTTTTTTTTTTCCCAAAAATTTGAAACTATTGTGGAAAAGAAAGTTTTTAAAAACTGTTGGACTTCTAAGGCATTTTGTTTCAAAATGAGGATTTTTTGAAAGAGAAGACATGCTTAGAGGGATCTTTTTTGTAATTACTGGTCTGTACTTACTTCTAAAGATAATAGACAAAACCCAAACTTTTAGCTATTTAGCACCAATTTAAGGTGCTAAATTAGTTTAGGATTTGCCAGTATTTTGAAGGTACTGAGAGATTTAAGTGAATTTCAAAATTCTGAGAAATTAAGATTCAGAATGTCATTGATGCTTTCACTTCATTGCACTGAAATCTTTTGGTTCTTTCTGTGGATGGGAATAAAAGCATTTAAAAACAAACAGAAAAAATTTTAGAAGGAAGAATAAAAAGTGCAGAGGTGATTGTTCTGAAGCCTCTCAGAAAGAGCATGGGACAGCTTTGCCAAGTTGCATAGTCTTTAATTTCCACTATTTAGAATCATACAAGATGGTGTGAAATCTTGCATTTGAAGGAAGGGAACAATGGCATGATGAACAGTTTGTGTGTTACTTACGCTCAGAACAGAGTCCCGCACTCGCTGCTGCACAATCAATTTGCTTTGATAGGCAAAGGTCAAAGGTATAAGTTAAATATATGGCTAAAATCAGAAGTGAGCCAAGGCGCAGGACTCACTGTAGAAGTCTGTATTATCTTCCATATGCAGATTACTGTGCCTGACTCGCACCAGTGCTGGTTTTCACTTTTATAATGGCTGCATTCCTTGAGAGCACATTAAGAAAATAAATGGTGCTTTTGAAAGTAGAGGACAAAAACCTAGGTTGTTGCACATGAGAAAGCTCTGAAATTTCAGCATTTCTTACTGCTCTTTGGAGTTATAATAATATTGACAATTAATCCTACCATTCCAAAAAACAAACAAATGAAACAAAACAAAACACACAAGCCCCAAAGCAAAATAAAGAAGACTCACTTTATATCATCTACTTTCATTCATTTTTTTCATGTTTGAACTGTGTAATTGATGGTAAGTGCCTTTCATGTATCTAAGATTACCATTTAAATAGTGTAATTTTTTTGGATGTGCTATTATTTTAAAAGTTATTACTGACTTTTTGATTTTCAATTTAGGTAGCAGAACCTCAGTATAAATTCCTAACATGTTTGAGGAATGGATTGCATGAATGCAATGGTCAGGGTTGTTTATTCACTATATATTTTTTATTGTTAAAATAATTTTGGCTTAGGCATTGCCTTTAATATGTATTTAGTAATGTAATAGCTGTGAATATTGTTTGATTTCATGGTATGAAAATATTGATGTACCTGGAAATGTTTATGAATATGTTTATGATTCTATGCACAGAAGCTATCATATATATAGTATCATTGCTCTTGTATGCACAGCTGTAGCCTGTCAACATCAGGAAAGTATGCTTGGTTATCAATGGCAGATATTTTGTAGAATTGAAGAGAAATTATCTTCATATTTTGGATGTCTTGAGGAAGAAAACAAAATGGCTTACCATGTTATAATAGCTTCAAGTTTTTTTTTCCTTTGTTTTTAAATTTTGAAATAGAAATGTTTGTGCAAGTTGCAAAACAAACTGAAAAACTTTTTTTTAATCGAAATTTGGATAGGGCTATAAATACATTGGTATGAATGTGGTACCACTATATAACACTGTGACTGTAACTTAATATTCCAAAGCACTAATGTGACCTTTAATTTTTTCCTAATGCATTTCCAATTTGTTTTATGAGTTCTCTCTCTTACCCAGGCGTATTGATGATGACAAGGGAAGGACACATGAACTGGAGCATTCTGCAATAAAATGTATGAGAGGAATTCTCTACTGCTATATGCGTCAGGCTGATAAGGTAAAACTGTAGTGTGGACGCAAGCACTCACTTAATTCTAAAGGATTTATAAAAACTAACTTCTAAATATAGAAAAAATACAGTAGGGGCATGCACTATTATAGCATGACTTATCTAAGAATTGCTACTTCATTTTTATCAAGTTTCAGCGTTGTTTAAGGTATAGAAGACATAAAGCCTTTTACAAAATGAATAAACTGCAGGACATACTTCAAACTTACTTTCTTTGGCTTACTTTTACAATTATTTATCCCATTTAAACATCAGTCCATTAATATATTTTTTTTTCTTTTTTTTGATGATATTTAAATGGAAAGATGTAGAATTTGTTTTAATTCTAAGGAAGTAGTTTTTTTATGCTATTAACTTAGATATTGCTTTTGAGGTAATTGTTCTTACTGGGTGATCATTCTAATGATTTTGCATGGTTTCTTTAGTAGGAGCTTTCCAGTCTGCTTTGACTTTGATGTAAATTCAGAAAGGCAGCAATAGAAAATTGAATGAGGAAATAGGGTAGACTCTTGGGACTATACCCTGAATATCCTTAAAGCTTAAATGATTTCTTATCTCAGTAGTATTTTTAAATTGTTGAATCATGTTCCACTTAGTGTTTGCAGACTCATCAGATATAAGAAACTAAGGAGTGTGGGAGAGTTAAAAGGGTTCTGTCATTTAAAAATTTGCATATCTGAAATGTTTAGCTTGAACCATAACAGCTTATGAGAGTGTAAATTAAAAGTAACAGGAAGGGCAACAGGCAAAAGCTTTTCCCTATTTGCTCTGGATATTTGGCAAAATTTTGTATGCTGTCAGCTCCATTTTGTTTGATGACTGACTGTGTTTCATGTTGTGTAAATTAGAACATAAGGCTGTCAACCTCAGACAATTCTTTGGAGTGATCTTGCATTCTCTTCTGAGACCTTTATGGAAGATTTGTATACCTAACAAGAGCAGAGGTGTTCCTTCTCTTTTATTTTCCCTTTTGTTTCCAAGATGGTGTTCTCAGCCCTGTTAAAAACTGTAGCTGAAAGGAGTAGCAGTGCAATTTTTTTGTGGTCCTTTTACCTTGTACATTTCTATTACTCATTGAAATTTGTACATTTAGGAGTACGGTATCAAGGAACTGCTTTCATTTCATATACCTCTGCAGAAAATTGAGTGATAGACAAAACCTGGGGGCAAAACCCCCTTATTTTTTCTCTGCATTGGTAAGTCATGTTCTAGACTCAGATAAGAGTCAAGGCTTAGTGAAAACCTAGAGATGTGGAAAACAGCAGAAATGCTTCATTTTCGTTATTGCTTTTTGGAGCCAGGGATGAGAAAAGCTCCAAGAGACTTAAGTGCTATTGTTGTTTCTTTCTCAAGATAAAGTAGTAGGTGAAAGCTTAAAGTAAAGTGAAAGAAGAATGGAAAATATTCTTGTGGACATGTCCACTGTCACTTGCTTGAAGTATCCAGAGCGCATTGTGTTACTTGATGTAGGGGGTGGTTTTGTTGTTTTTGTTGTTTTTGTTTTTTTATTTTGCTTTTTTTTACCCCACGCAGCTAATCAGTTTCTGAGAAACAAGTTTGAAAATATTCTTTTAACCAAGTATGCAGAGTTACTGGAAAAGATGAAGTGAAATTATCAAGATTATGAGCAGTTACTCTGAAGAAGCAAAGATTTGTTTCATGAATGTAGTCATTTGCTTACCCTTAAGTGCGCGTGCGTGCGTGTGTGTGTGTGTTTTATGTTGTGCTCATTTCTAAAAGGCAGCTCTTGTCTTGGTATCAGGGGATAGATATGTAAAGGGAGACTGTTCTTTTATAATTGCTTTTATATTTAAGATCTGCAACTAGCTTTGTGATTTTGTAGATTTTCTTTTAATGCTGCTTGAATTTTTATCAAATAGGTATCTTCTAAAAGATAAGACATAAAGGAGAAAGTGAGGATATTTCATTAATATGTTTACCCCTTTTAACTTCCTTTGGAGACAAATCAGGTGTATTGCCAGTGCTATTTATGCCAAAATTTTTCTCACTTTTCTTAGTCTGTTTCTTCGTAATCTCATATCTTGACCTAAATTGGTCGTGTTACAGTGGAGGTAGTGTTTTTCCCTTTGACATGCAGTGGTTTGTTCTGAGGATATTCAGTGCCGATATGAATAATAAGCATTAAATGAATACAGATGTCATACTGTTGATATATTGGTTGTCATTTTCCACCTTGATTACTGTAAATACTTGTCTCTTCCTGCAGTGCAGTAATAAGTAGTCTGAGATACCTAACAGATGTAATTCAAATTAGACTTTATTCTTAGAGTCTGTATATGGGCTGACATATGTAGAGGGAAGATGCATAATTCATTTTATTGGGGAAAAAAAAAAGCTAGAATACTGAGGTATGACTTGAATAGATGATTCCATGACAAAAATTTTAAGTGTTGCATCCTACTGCTATTGAACATATGAGTTGTAACCTAAAATGTGTTGAATGTGTTCATTGACTAGTCACAATAACTCCACAGATAGTAATCACTTACTGTCTTGCACCTGGGGCATGTAGTATGTATATGTATGTAGTATGTATAATTCATTGGCGGGGAAGAATATCCTATGAAGATAAGAACAACACTAAAAAGATCATGAAACTTCGACAATGTACTGGCAATGATTGCTAAACAAATGTAACTGTTGCCTGAAAGAACTGATGATTGTTAATGTTAGTGTAGTTTTGATCAAATAATACTGCCAGAAGATGAAGGTGACTAAATATCTATAGCTATCTGTTTGGGATTTTTTTCCTACCAAGAAAAAAGAGATTAAATAGATCAACTGAGTATTTCTATTCTTTAAGTACATGTAAAATACACAGTTTGATAAATACCATGAACTCTTGTTTTTAAGTTTCATGTAGGTTGCTGCTCATATCAGGAAATTTTCAAATATCTAAGGTCTGTAGTGAATTTGTGTTTGTGAAATACATTCAAATTGTTGACTTAAATTTTATGTTTTGCCTTTAATTTACCATTAGGTGCAGCGGTTTAAGCAAGATCCCAAGCCATCTGAATGTCTTCATTCTGTTTTCAGTGCCCAGACTGGAGATGAGGTCCTCTCCCATGAGGAATATGGTCATCTTCAGGTAAAATGTGTGTGTGTTTGTGTAAAACTTGATAAATTGAGATGCCTTCTGTATCTTTTGGTAAAAAGACAAGTTGTTTTAAAATTGACTATGGTACATCTTGGTCAGAAGATACTGAAATAGCTGTGGGGAGGTGTTTGTTTATTTTAAAGTTGCTTCCTCTTGTACCTAACAAGTTGTTGTCAATAAATAATTCTGATAGAAGAAAGTTGTAGTAGTATTCAGTGTAATCTTATACTGGAAATTGTGTTTCTTATTTATGTACCCAGCTTAATTTTCTGGAAGTCCGAGCAATTTAATTTGCAGTAAAAATTCAAGGTACACTGCCAACATCTTTGTCTAGCTGTTAATTTGCTGTTCGCTATTAGGTGGAGTGTTTCATAATAAAATTCATGATATGACTCTTAATATTTATTGGTTGGGGTTTTTTTGATCTTCTGTTTGTCAAAGCATTGATTTGCCCTTGTGATAAAGGAGAGATTACAGACTTTTATTAAATATCAAAAAAATTATATAAATCAGTATTTTCAGCAGGTTGGATTTTTTTTTTTTTAAACCTTAGGCCCATTCTATGCATTCATTTGCATTTGCCCCTTTTCATTCTGTCTTTTTGCATTCTRTAACTTGACATTCTTCTTTAGTTTTGGAATTGCTTGTGAGATAATCAGAAGTGACAGTAGGTTGATAATTATTTAATTTTCGGTGCTAATGGCACCACGATAGTTCTGCTGTATAGTATAAATGTGTTGGATTTAGAAAATGTGTATTATAAGAAAAATGATTCTTGTAAATGTGAATGCAAATTCCCTTCTGTCAGCACAAATCTCCAGAAACAGAGGATTCTGAAGATAACAGTAGCATAACTGAGGCAGCTGAGCTTGGAGGAAAGGAATATGTTGCATAATTGGCCAACCATTATTGCTGTACTTGGCTCTTTTCAGTCTGTATTAAGAAATTGGAGTCTTTAAATTGGTCTTTAAAATGCTAGGATGTTTGGAATCTGGACATTATTCTTTAACTGGTATATTTCAAATAAAAATCTTAATAAATAAAACTTGTAGATTATTTCTCTAAATTTCATATATTGGAATTGTGGTTTTGTAGCTCATAAAGTGAGTTGTTATAAACTCTGTTGAAGCAGTACAAACTCTCAATTACATAAAAATGTTGGGTAAGAAAAACGCTTCTGGTATGTTAATATTCTGACAAGATACTCATCAGCTGTTGAAATAATAAATGTTAATAAATATCACGTACAAAATAAAATATTTTTTCATAGCTATAATCATAGTCTGAATGTTATAATTATTCTTCTACCAGGTGAGTTTTCTTAATAGTCCAATTAGGGATCAGGTGGTCTGTTTCTTTTAGATAAGCTGTGTACTATTTAATATATTACTTTTCTTTTGGTGATCTACTGGCTAATAAATTGTTATATATGGGAGCTTGAGATAGCTTGTGACTGAAGTGATTTCATGTGAATAAATGTGACATTCTTAAGCAAAATGGTTTAAATATCATTGTTTCAAATAATTTAAATAATTTAAAGATACTGTAGAAGAAGTTGCAGAAAAGAATGTTTGCTTGTAGCACTACCTGTTATCAGTTCTTTCCACTCCACTGCATCTAGGTTATTGTTATAGTAGGATAATATTTCTGAAGAATCTAATCTAATTCTGTGTTATCATGGGACCGTATTTGTTACTAAGTAACTTTACATTTAACTTGTCTGTTTGTTTGACTCCAATAAACTTGAACTTAATTATAGGTTCCTTTCTGTCTTTAATTACTTCAGATAAATGCTGTGTCATTATTTCTCCTCTATTTGGTTGAGATGATCTCTTCAGGGCTGCAGATTATCTACAACACGGATGAGGTACTAATTGATTTTTAATGTTAAAATGCATGCTTTATTAAGGGTTTTTCTTCTTGGTTTTATTTAATTACTAACTCTAAAATGATTTTTTTCTAGAAATACAATGGAAATGTTCTCCACTTTTAATGGCAGTCAGTAAAGATAAATGGAATGGATGGATAGTGAAATAAATGAATAGGTAATTAAGTGTTAGATAAGTGAAGAGCAAATTTAACATGACATTGAAAACTTACAGTTCTCTGCTATGTCTGAAAGGTACAAGGTCAAGATTTTGAAGGTCTTTTGGAACAGTTTACTTATAATTCTGTTATTCTGAGTTTTCAACTTATTTCAGATCCCTCAGTCAATGCATACTGTTCTGTGGAATTTCATCAGTATAAATAAATAGAGTTTATTTTCTGGAAAACTGAAGGACTTTTTTCAAATATGTGCGAACCTATTATAGTATTAGGAAATTCTATCTATCTTTTTTTGGCAATATAGCAATTTTATATTGTGTTAACAGCTGTTTTATAAGATTGTTAACTATTTTGAAAATAAGGTATAGCCAAGATAGCCTTGTTGAGAATAAGCCATGTCAGGACGTGTCTGATAGCATGTCTGCTATCCTGTTCTAAAATGATAATAAGTTCTATGCCTGGTAAAGAAGGCACAAATTTTTGTTCAGTTTTCAAAATTTTGATTTGTTTAAATTTATTCTGCTCTATTGAGTAGTTCCTGCTGTGTTGCTTTGGTAAGTTTATTGCGAAGAACAATAGAAATTTTATTATTATGTGCAGTATGAATACTGTGCCTTTTTGTTAGTATGTCCAGTGTTAGTTAAACACAAAGCTTCAATGCAATTATAGTACTTCTGTTAAAGAAAAGCCAGTAATAGTGTATTTACTTTATATTTCTATAACAGTCATTTTCATTAATGTTTTTATATAATGAGAAAACTAAGAAATGCGTCTTGTCTCCTTTCTTATCATTCTGTAGTCAAATCCTGTGATTGCACTATATTACTTCTCTGAATTGATTTTATGTCTATGAGAAGGCAAATGTATACAATTACACATTTACTTAGTTTGACATTTTGTTTGCATTATCCTCCAGATGTTTGCCTTTAGTTACAGAATCTGTAGAAAAAGTGTATGTGTCTAGAGTTGCTGTTCAGCAGATACTCTCCACTTTAATGCAAGGATGTAGTTTGCATTGCAAACCTTTCCTAGTAGTATGTACTAGTATAATAAACATCAGTGAATACTTACTGCACCTACAATTCAAAATGTATTTTGAATATGATGGAGGAATCTTTCTTCCTCTTGTTTGAACTGTAAAATGAAAGAGAAAAGGGAAAGATGGTCCAAGGTGTGTGTTGTTTTAATTTATAACATTCGGGGGCAGATTTAGCTCGGTTGGTCAGAGCGTGGTGCTGCTAATGCTGAGGTCGCGGGTTCAGTCCCCGTATGGGCTACGCTGAGGGTTAGACTAGATGATCTCCAGAGGTCCCTTCCAACCTATATTCTATGATACGGACTTTTTCTACTGACTTGCATTTATTTGATCATTAGATGTTTTCAATGTATAGGTGGGGAAAAAAGAAACAACCAAGCAAAAAAGGTCTGTTTATGTCTTATGAGAATACTATATTTTCTCTGAGTTACGAGATTATTCTTCAGATGTTTCTTCTGGTGTGGTGTGTGCGGTTTGTTTGTTTGTTTGTTTTTCCCTCCTTCATGTGGATAGCATTGGTTGTATGTTGTCTTGTGCTTTAGTACTGTAGAAAAAGGCAGCCTGAATACTAGAATGAGAAGGGAGTACATTTATACAAAGCTTTTTACATCTGTCTTTCTAGTCCAAATGTGGGTTACATGTGTGTGAAGAATCTGAAGAGTAGAGTTCTACTGGAAGTGTTAGAAAGTACAAAAATATATTGCCTTTTAGTTATCTTAAATGCTCTGTATGGAATCATCTCATGGTTCGTTATTGCTTTGCTAGAATTTCTAGTTATCTTCATTATTTAGTACAAATGTACCCAGAGTAGGTTTGCTTGTCGCAAAGGTTACACTGACTATATTTTTAAAAAATGTATTTTTGTTATTGACCTGATGATTAACCTTTCAATAAAGTACAAGCAAAAGCAGCCAAGAGTAGCATCAGTACCATGTATTGTACTGGAAAAAGCTTTGTGGTATTAGAATAACAGTAAATAACACTGTAAACACAATAAGGAAAATGGGAATAGCATATATAACCTTTTCAAATGCTGGGAACCCTGTTACACAGCATTGGACTGACCTCTAGTCATGGCTTGGCGTGCTGTATACATCCCGTCTGTGCTGAAGTTCACCAGCAATATGGTCTTTAGAACTCTTACGGGATTTTCTTAGAAGTAAACAAGTAAACTTAGTAGGTTATTTCTGCTGCCATGAGAATGTGCTGCTTTACTTTGACTTAAAGACAGGGACATGCAAGTGGCATAATTACCATTTGCTGAGTAGGAGCTGCCTACAAGCTCATCCATTGTAATTAACTGGGTGATATGTATACCACAGCACAGGCGTGTGCGTGCTAAGGTCAACTGTTAGTTTGAATTGCTAACTCCTTGGTGTACTATAGTTGTCCAATTTTGATTATTATAGTATGTAAATAATTTCTGTATCTATTTAATATATCTGCAGCTTAGTTATTTGCACAATAAATAAAAATTTCTCATTTAAAGATACCAAAAATGGCATTTTTATCTAATTATGAAGTGTTAACAAGTTTTTTAATCACTCCAAGAAAATAGACGTACTAAAATCTCCTTATTTCTTAAAAAATTGAACTTTTAAAAACATGTATTAGCATTCTTTCCATTACAGCAAATGTTAGGAAGCAGAACAGATCTAATTTTGTTTAAGCACACTTGTGCTGTGACCATTTTGGAGAGCTTCATTTATTTTGCATTTAGAAATTCATTTGTAGAGGATAGAATGTATATTGAGTGCAGTAAAGCAGCTCATACTTACTCTGTTCCCTTTTGAAATAAAGTTGCTTTGATTAGTGGTCAGAGAGTTGAACAACTTTAGGTGAAAGCATGATTTCTGTTTCCCTAGAGACATTAACAAGCTTAGTCAAAAACTAATTCAAAAGTTTTATGGCCATTTTCAAATTATTTCAGTTTGAATGCTAAATAGGTGGTAGAACCCATAACAGCTTGAAGTTTTTTATTTTAACATATCTAAGTAAGGTATGGAAAAATCTAATCATGATCTTTCTGATAAGATTATAAGTGCCTAATTAGGCATTCAGTGCTCCTAGTCTTGAGCAAGAGAAAATCTAACTTTTACAAGGTAGCAAATCTTTTACACCCTCATATTCAACTATTTTTGAAAGAAGTAGAAAATTCAGATGAAGACAGAGGATATTAAGATTTACCATTTTTATTGTTTCTAATCTTACCAGTTGCATTTAGAAGTGATCTATCTGATTCAAACTCTACCAACTACATAGATACAATGCTGCAAAAAATGCAATTTCCTCTCCTTTTCCACTTCTTTGCTTATACTAATGTGGAAGAAAAAAGGGGGGAAAGAGCATGACCAAAACTTCATCTTCCATTTTGTGGGATTCCATTGTGTTCTCCTGTCAGGTGTACTTTTACCTTGTCATTCTATTATCATGAATCTCTGACCTATAATTAAGCAAGACCGGTCAATACCTTTATTTTTTATCTCTACTCGAGGAATTAATATTCTAGCCCAAGTAAACATTACTTTTTGATTTTTTTTTAATCAAACTGATTAACTATCAGTTAAGTTAGTTACTGACAGATGTCCTTCTGAATATGATAGCCATATTGACCAATTCTTCTGAATCCTGAAATCAGTTCAGATATTCTCCAGGACAGATCTACAATCTCACCTTGGACTTGCTGGATTTTAACATGTTAAATCTATATAAAAAAACTGAGAGATGATTTTTTGTGCTGATATGTGATCTCATGAAGATGATTGCAGTGTATGATTTTTAGGAAATAAACTTTGAATCTGATAGATGTTCCCAGATGAAAATCTGGAAATGACTTGTCCATCTGTTTTTGTCCGTTGTAACGATTTGATTTTAGATAGCAAAAGAGAAAGGAAACATCCTGTGTTATTTTGGTGCCTGTTGTTTTGAGGCTTCCAAGCAAATTTCACTTTTAGTATTTGATGAACTTTTGCAGCTTCCAGCATTTACCTGAAAATATACAAGTTTGGTCCAGCTAGTACCTGAAAGGACTCGTTGCTTTCATTATTTTTCTGAGTGGCTTGTTTGTTTGTTTTTCACTATGTGCATTGAACATCAGACTGCTTAAGCAGAAATAGAAGCGATGACTTAGAGATGGCCTAGTGCTATCTTAAGTTTCGATGGGACAAAAAAAATTATTTCGCTGGAAGAAAATGTTTAACTTGATGTTTGGATAGCAGATGCCACATCTACTATGCTACCAATGTCACCTTACTGTACATTACCTAAACACACAGGAAAAGTGGATGACTTTTCACTTCTCAGAGAAACAGTAACTTTATGGAAACTGTGTTTTGATTTGTAAAATACAAACATTAACAGTTGTGTTAATAGTGGCAGACTTGATGATCAGAGTTGTGACAGACAATAGCAAACAACTGCTAAAAATGTTTGTGGTGCAGGAAAAGTTTGTATATTAGGAACAATCAAATACTATCAAAACTGAAGGTTTTGCTCAAGAGCAGGGAGCAACTGTTACAATGCATGTGATTCTTTACATCTGTCAAATCAGGACTTGCCAGTAGATAAGATAAAATCAAGAATCTTTTCTATTGCTTGAATTAGTACTAGCAGCTTTTAAATGTACTGCCTTTCCTCATCAAGCACTTACGCTGCCTGTCACTCCAGAGTTACTGGTCCAAGAAAGAGGGTGAATGGATTATCTCAGCCCAAGATCTCATTACCTGACATTGAAGACAGCTGACTTTTTAGTGGATCTAGAGCTTGCTACTGGTTGCTTGCATACTACGTTAGCAGAAATATGCAGAGCTGTTTAAAGAAGAAATGGAAGTCATGTCTAGCTGAGGTTCTTTATTAGGACTGAATACTTTCATGTTTCCTACTTGAGTTACCCTGTTTTGCAGCATGTTATTAAAATAGATCATCTTTCATAGCATGAAAGAGCTGAGAAAGCCATAAAAGCACATTCCCTTTTTCTTAATTACTTGACCCTAAAATTTTCAGGAATGATGAAGAGAGTAGCAATGGCATGACAAGAGTACTGCAGGGGGCATTGTCAAAGTCCTTCCATATCAGTTGTTCCGAACTAGTAGTTTCAGGCAGTAGTAGTCAGTGCTGCACTTTGCACACTTCTCTATTAACAAACAAACAAACAAAAAAAAATCAAGTTTGTGCTCCATTAATTCAATTCATATTAAAAATAACACATGATTTGGTTGATTGCCATAGTGTCTTTTTGTAGATTAAACAGGAACGCATATGTTTTTTGAAACCTGTGCCTTCAGTTTTCTCTTGCTCCTGTTATGAATTGCATGAATTATTTAGTGGCTTTCTTTTCTTAGAGAGTGGGTTTTAAACCAGCACTAGCACAGTAGAAGATGCTGACAGATGGCTGATATTTGGCAAGCTGTCCACATGAATGTGTCCATACACAGAATTCAGGGCTCAGGAGGGAGGAAATCATTGTGTACAAGGTTGCTTATTGTCAGGCATGGCAACTGTCAGTGAGTTATCCTCTAGTTCCATCTGTTTGCAGTTGAAAATTTAATTTAATCCCTTTGCATCTATAGCAGAGAACAGCATATGATTATGCAAATGAATGAGCTTGATTGCGGTATCAAAGTATAAAACAGAATAACACTAGTATTTTCATTCATCCGTGCTGCATGCATATTCTTTATTACACCTTGTTCTATACACACTTGAGATCTGGATAAATAAGCTTAACACATACAATCCATCATTTCTGTAAGAATGTTTTGGTACCAGCTTGTTTGTTGCGTTTACGTATCTGTGATGTGAATGATTGTTTTGTGAAGATTTCATGTGGCAATATTTTTTTTCCTCTTTTCCTCCCCTCGTTAAATGTTTCTTTTCTCTATAAATTTGCTATTTGGAAATCCTTAGTCTTGTAAAATATCTGTAATTGACACTCTTCCCCCTCACCCCTGAATGTTCTGAACACCATCACTAGTAGAAATGTATAACCATGCTGATAACATTTTATGTGATACTCTTTGCTTCTTTGCCTAGCTAATGCTTCTAAATTTCAGTTAAGGATAGAAGTAGGAGAATCCACACTCTGAATCATTGGATATTCAAGGCCCATTCAAACAAAGGTCATCTTAATACAACCAAACACTAAATTATAGGGAAGAATAGTACTGGGCATATCTAAACAGTAGGACAGTCTGTTTCCTTGACAGTGGAAGCTTTGAAAAGATTTGATGTACAAATGACATGAGTACCCTATTGTGAAACTGTGGTAAAGACATATATTATGAAGTAGAATGACAATAGAATATCTGAATGTAGGAGCATTATACTCTGAAAATGATTTCAGATAGAATTCACAGTTCTGATGGCTGTGAAAAACATCTTTGTCTTTCTGAAAATGCGAGTAGAAGAAATGCTTTACTTTTCCTTCAGTTACTTTTCTTTCTTTCTCATAGGTGTCCTTCATTCAAAATCTTGTATTTTGTGTGGAAAGATCCTATCGTGTACCTGACTTTGGTGTCTGGGAAAGAGGAAGTAAATACAACAATGGTAGTCCAGAGCTGCATTCAAGGTATGTGAGAAAACCTAATGCTTTAAGTCAAAGTAATTAATGTGATATGAGTCAGAATTTCTGTAGTGAATTTTTATATATATGTATAAGTGTGTGTGTATATATATATGTATGCATACATTATACACACACACATATATGTATTAAAAAATACTTTCAACTTTTACAGAAAAAATATCTGGTGTGAAAGTAGGGGCTCATTAAAGTAGCTAAAATTCTCTAAAAACTACAAGATGTATTTTTGGAAAATTTGAAGCATAATTTCATCATCAAGTGCATGCTGAAGTAACCACATAGATGCTTACCTATTTGAGTATTCAAATTCCAATAATTATGTGCAGCTGCATGCATACGATTCTGGAATTTGTGTGCAGAACAGTTCAGACAATGAAGGTATGTGTGCTAGATTGACTTCAAAAAATGGGGAGTAATTTGCTGATACAAGTAGGCGTTGAGCCTAGATTTTCTTACCTCCACTATGCTGGGAGGAAGATCGTGAACACTGCAAAAGATAGCCTAGTACACAAGATCTTTTTCAAGTTCTTCAGGCTCTCCAAGTAACTAGGAGTTTTGATCCCTGGACTGTAAGGCAGTAATGTTTTTAACATTTTAGTGTTAGAGTGGTCTGGTTCACTTCAATGAAACTGCTTAYGTGCTGGCTATCTTGATGGTTCAAATCTGTAATCTAACCACTTACTTTTTCTAATATTATTATTGTTGTCCTGACTTTGACTTCTGAGGTTTAGCCATAGCTTCAATTTATTAAGATTTTTAAGATGTCATTGATCATCATAATTATCATGGGTTTGCAAATAATATACCAATGTTGCTTACAGTCTTTAAAGATATTGCCAAATGAATCTGTGCTTCCATTTTAGTATGAAGTAACTTTATTAAGTTCATATGCAGGCATTTATTTTAAACTGTATGCATAATGATTTATCGTTGCAGCAAACAGTTAATTTAGGTATATATTTTTAAAGGCTTTTGTAGAGTTTTTTTTTGTTTGGTTTTTTTTACAAGAAGGAGAATTAAATCTCCAAGAGTTTATTCTTTTTGTTCTTTTTTTTTTTCTTCTCTTCCTACATTTGTTAAACTGTCTATCACCAGACTATGTGAGCATTTGCCTAGAGAATCATATGCCCACTTCCACCTCTCAACCTTGTGCAAATTACGAAAAGGAACACTGGAATTCTTTGTCTCCTACTGTTTGCAGCATTCCTTTTRTTCAATATGTAGGGTTCCTCCAGGGAAAATTGAACATCTTTTACCCAGATGAAAATATACTTATTGTTTTTCCTTAATCTAAACTGACAATTATAAGTATTTTTTCGTAAAGGTGAAGTTTTATGAGATGGACTGAGCCAGTCTATCGGAACATTGAGCTGGCACAGAAGGAAGTACAGAGCTTTGTTTTCATTTTCACTCTAAAAACAAGAAGTGTTATAGAGTATAGAAGAATTAAGGTTAATACATAGCCCCTATCTGCAGCTTTCTGACAATTTGGTAGCTATAAATTTTTAGTTCTGAATATTGCAACTATTTTTCAATACCATGATACTTCATCGTACACGGAAATTGGGGATTATTAATGCTTATTTTCTTAATAGTTTTTTCTGACCTCTCAAAGTGTTGTTTCATTAATTATTTTAAAAAATAAAATAGGGCTGTCAGATTCAGAAAATCTGTGTTCCTAACTATTCTTAATTTTAGTTTTTCCCCTAGTGGACCCTGGGCATATGCTCTTAAGGATGCTTTAATTTCTCAGAATCATAAATTTCTTTGTGACATGGTTGTTCTCATGTTGTCTGGGCGTATGAGTCCTCTGATAAATATTTTCTTTCATTTCTTACTCGATAATATTACATAATATTTATCCCAAACCAAATGACAGGAAAAGGGAAATGCTCATTTTTAGAGGAAAGTGAGTAGAAACTTTTAACTAGTTTAATAGTTTTATAGGGAAATACTGTAGTAACAAGAAATCAGAACCAGATAGCAGTTGCATCAATTGGTATCTTCTGTTTCCCCTAGACTTTCCCAGTTCTTACACTTCAGGCTTTTTGAGCATCTATGTGCAGCCTTATAGCTGTTAATGAGAGTTTGTTCTTTTTTTGGTTTGCTTTTTTCGTGTTTCTGTATTGTGCCCAGTTACACAGTGGCTGCATCTAACTGATTTCTGTTATGTGAGGGCAGTAGCATCACCTTTCTCTCTGTTATATGGAAAGGCTTTATAGGAAGATAAAACCTTTAGTTCTTCTTTCCACTGATTTTTATCTTGCTAAGGTTGAAGACTTTATTCCTGCGGTGGTGATATATATCTTTATGCTTTTGTTCTGTCACTTCAGTTTAGCCTTATGGTCTTTTTTAACTCTGTCTCAATCTTCTGTTCTGTCAACCTGTTTCATTCTATTTTCACTTCTTTTCCTACCTTTTACCGTATTTCCACAGCTCTGATAACTTTTTAAAATTTGACAAGGTAGACATCTATATTTCACTACTTTCCTGTTGTTCTACTGTCTTTCTCTTCTGTTATCTCTTTTATCATCCTTTTCTGACTAAAAATACCCTAATTTAATTGTAAGCTGCTTGGAAAGATGAGCTGCTATGTAATGGAATGGCAAGTTAAGTAGAAAGATGAAACTTGAATTTGAAGAGGCTTGGAAGCTGGGGCAAACACTTAGAGGTTACACATAGAGTGACAAAAAAGTCAATAAATTGCTATTGTAGTCTATATAGAAATGAAGCAGAATTGGTCATCGACAATGTAGTTAAGAGGAGACAAAGGCCTAACTTAGGATTTTAGTTTTATGAATGAAGTTAGAAGAATTATATTTGACTTCCTTTTGATTGATGTTAGAAATCCGTATTACTACTCCATCTAAGAGAATGTAAAAGGTGTTCATTTTATTACCTGGACTTCCACAGTTTGTCTAATCCGTATACTTCCATGTGACCACTTAGTAAGCAGTCTCTCTGAAGTGCTTTCTGTAGCTTGAATGCCTATAATCCATAGTAAACTGTCAGAAAACTGGTAGCATTATATATTATTTTTAAGAACACCAGCATTGTTGGAAATTAGTCAGTTTAATATTTTACTTTCTGATGCCCTATGAGTTTAATGTCTGGAATTTTGGAGTGGACGTACAAAAATTTAACATTTTATGTTAATGCTTTAACTCATTATTATTCCAATTGAGTGGACACATATGAGTGGACAATATATAATTATATATTCTTTAAAAGCATAATTCAAAATGTCATGCTCTGTCATACTTCAGATTTCATATAAACCTGTCAAATATATGTAGGTTTCTATTAGTTTATTTTAGGATTTTCCTTAAAAGTATGTGTGTTGAAAGAGAATGCTGATTCTCCTTTTTGTTCTTAAAAATGATTGCACTGAAAGTCTTAAGACTGTATTTTTAACAAAACAACCTTTTTAGTCTTCTAGCTTATATTTTTGTGTGTGCTGTATAATGTTAGTATTCAATAACTAAGCTAAATTTTTTATACTAGTTAGTGATTTTAGTATATATGGTTAGTGCTTTTACACATTAAAACATGAACTTGCTAATTGAAAAGCTTGTTGGCAGTATTTCTTTGTGGTAGATACTAGTCACTGAGTAAGTGAAGTAAGAGATGCGATATGGGTAACATCAGAAATTTCTCCTTTTTGGAATCCAGATTAATGTGTTCTTTTATTATATTGAAAACCAGTTAGAAATCAGTCTCTTAAACTTTAATACTTGAGAGCTGACCACAGAAATTGTGCTGAGGTAAATCCTCTGTTAACACACTATTAGCAAGACCTTGAAATACATAATGCCAGATGTCCAGTAACAAGGTGAGAGCAGAAGCGCTCTTTCCAGATGGTGTCTCACATCTGAAGACAAAGAAAAATGCTCAAAAGGGTCTTTTTTTAAAAAAAAAAAAACTTGCTGCATCACCGTTTTATTAACATAGAGGTTAAGCACAAAATATTAGTCAAGAAAAAATCATAGTTCTGAAAGAGTTGTCAAATATATGTTAAATTTTACTCTGAGCTTGAATTATGATAATTCTTTCTCCTTTTTCCTCTTCCTCAGCTCCGTGGGGCTGGCAAAAGCAGCTTTGGAAGCAATTAATGGCTTCAATCTCTTTGGCAATCAGGTAATAAAAATATTTTCTTTTTCTCCTTCCATAGCAGTAATGGCTTACACTATAGAACAGCAGTTATTTTAAAAATATGTTGCACAGTGTCTTCAGTTTCAGCTTAAGAAAATTAGATTGCAAACTGATCGTTCTGTTTCAGGTACAGAAATTAAATCTGATAAAAATCATTACTGTCCTTACAGTCAAGTATTACTCTTCTTCCTTTTAAATTAAAAAGAAAAAAAGCTAAGTGATTACAGGTTCTTATGAAAAAGGGCTTGTGTGCCAAAGATGATCATCTCTTACAATTCTATCGGTTGATATAATATAATATACTATATCTCTCCACATATACTTTGCATCACTTCCATTTTCATTTGGCTTTTGATCAAGACTTTAAACAAGTTACATGTTCATCATCCTACTGCTATTTTATCAGCTTTAAATTTCAAGTATGCTGCATATTAGTGAAAATTTTTCTTTTGCTATTGTTTTGCATGGCCTGACTTTTTGTTTTCTGATGCAGTAAAATCAGTCAAAAAAGAAGCCCTTTTCTTAGTGACTTGCATTCCTCTTCTACAGTCTCTAACTTTACATGGATTTTTTTCAGATGTTTTACCCACAGTAATCTATAGCTAAAATAAAAGAATACTATTCTGAATTAATGGTCTAGAGAATGTACAAATGGAAGAGATATGTCACTGTCAAGCTATCAGTGTTATTAATGAGTAGGAAAAAAGGTAGGAGTGCAGCTGAACAGAAAGTTCAATAGCGTCAAGTGTGTGGAGAAATGGTTGTAAACTTGCTGGTGAGGATTGCCTGTAAATTGTCTGGAAGGAAGGTAAGTAGGTCAAGCCACAATGTGGTGAGTTGAATACCCTAAGTGAAGCCTTCCATATTACATTGTCTCCTTGGAAGCTTTCATTCTTTTTGCCTTGTACCTAGTGCACCTTGGTCACATACTCAAATGCCTACATTTCATAAAAAAATAAACTTTAATTGATGAAACATGCTAGTTTTGCAATACCTCCTCTAGGGTTAACTGACATCCAAAACTTGATTTAAAAGAATGTGATACTCTTCTACCTAAGTAGCTTATTTTTATACTTTGGTAGTTTTTTTTTCTGCAGCCAAGCAGTTGTTCAGAGGCAGTATATGATCCTTGTAGGTTTTAATAATTTTATATTGTGACCTTGATCTGAAATATTACTTATATACTTTTGGAGCAAAACTTCCATATAATCTTGAGGACTTCAAGGTTAGTTTTTTTTTTTCTTTTTTCTTCCTTTTTCTGTAATATCTGTGCTCTCCTTTTCTCTTGGAACTCTGATGGAGCTGATCTTGATATTGTGATAGGTATATATTTCAAATATTCAACTTTAAGAAACTTAACAAAATGAATTGGCTTGCCCTAAGGAAAATGGGGCACAGGAGAGAGGGAGGAGAGAAGCTGGTAAAAAGGAAAATGGCAAACGGAAGAATGCTGAGGTGCTGTCTTTGTGAGCTAGTGAGCTGTAAGCTATGTCTATGGTAAAGGTGTGACTGGAAGAAAAAAAGTCAAAATTATATTCTAAGTTTGCTTCTGTACTGTTTGATTTATTAAAGCATGCTTAGTTATTTGTGTTTCCATTTTCCAATCTGTGAAATAGAATGTATGGATCAGAGAAGGCCTACAAAGTAACGATTAGTATTTCTGTGTTAATTCTGATCTCTAACTGAAAAATAAAATGTAAGGCTTATATGTTGTTCACTCTTTTGCAGAAATTTTACAGTTGTGTGAAGTGTCTGGACATGTAGCTGTGTTCTATTTACTGATGAAATGTGTAGTGCAGAAATGTGTATTGCTGTACAGACATGTGACTTGTAAATAATACTGTTTCATCATAAACTTCTTTCTAGAAACTATACAAATAAATTCAAAAACCTAGTCCATATTTTAGTCTAGATTAATGAGACATACTGTATTAACACTTAATGCTAAAGAAAAGGTAGCAGTGTTCTTTAAGCTGATTTGTGTGTTCAGTATTGTATTGTTAAAAACAATAGGAAGTTTGTTCTTCCATAGCGTAAGTATGTCTTGGAAACTCAAAATAAAAATTAATCTTACACAACCCCTTGTGAACATAACCTTGAAAATATGAATCTTTTGGGTTTTGGTGAGGGGAAGGGAGACATTGCTGCATAAGACACTTTTTTTTATATATATATCACTAAGCTTGTAACTAGAATCTGAAATTTTAGTGCAACCTCATCTCTGTGAGATGGCTTTCTTTGCATCTTGTGTTACTTTAGCACCCTGAGAAGGTTCATATCAATATACCACTAGTATTGTTGCTTTCCAGATGCAGTTCCACACTTTTTCATTCCTCATGGACAAACGAGTCATTTTTAATTTATATGACCTTTTTAAAGCCTGGAATCATATCCAGCAGCTATCAGTTCCCTATTTAAATGCTTTTGTTCAACTGAAATCTTTTTATTTGTGATTGTACTTTACTGGAGTCACCATTCCTGCACTTTGACTAGTAGTATTACTTCAGTGTTCTCCACATTTCTTGGAACCATCTGAAAGTTCCAGGACCTAGAGAAATTCAGGAAACTTTTGAGAAGAACTATCAAAATGTAGGTGTGTATGAAGTCATGGTTTGAGGGACAGCTGAGGCTGTTAGCCTGAGAAACAAGCATGAGTATTTATTTGCAGACTGAAAACTCTTTGAAGATAGAATTTTCCTTTCTGTAAAGGAAGTGTACAATTAGAAGTTTTTCCTCTTTTTTTCTAGTTTCAGACATACACGTGACTTCTCTTTGGAAGAGAAGCCATTATGTGTAAAGGAAGTAATGCTACTCAGCTCTTTGTTACTGCTACATTTTGTACTAACTGATAAGTAGTTACTGATGGTGTTAGGTCTATTATTTTTATTCCATTTCAAGGTAAAAATAAATTTGTTTAAACTACTACTGGAAAAAGTTATGTGCTTGATATCAGACCAGTTGATCTTTCATGTTCAAGCTCTTGTTTCAGAAGACAGTTGCATGAACATTGAAAATAGTTTTAAGAACTTGTTTTTAGCAAAAAAGCTGCTTATATTCTCATAAAAACTAAGCTGGTTTAATTCAAACTTTTCAAAGCTGTTCAGCAGTCTAGGATGACTCTTAAGATTTTGGCATCCATTATGATTTTTGTGGATATCTGTTCCTCTGTGCGTGTATGTATATAATATATACATTTATTTATTCATATCTGCATATCTATCTGTGTACCAGTGCCGTGGGACAACAGAATGGTTGCTTTTTACTTAACGGCCTCTAAAACTTTAGAATACATTCTCAGGCCAATATTGAGAAGGTGATCAGGAGTAGCCAGCATGGATTCACCAAGAGGAAATTGTGCTTAACCAATCTGATAGCCTTCTATGATGGAATGACTGGCTGGGTAGATGAGGGGAGAGCAGTGGAYRTTGTSTACCTTGACTTCAGCAAGGCTTTTGACACTGTCTCCCATAACATCCTCCTAGATAAGCTCAGGAAGTGTGGGTTAGACGAGCGGACGGTGAGGTGGATTGAGAACTGACTGAAAGGCAGAGCTCAGAGGGTCGTCATTAGTGGCATGAAGTCTAGTTGGAGGCCTGTGGCTAGTGGCATCCCCCAGGGCTCAGTACTGGGTCCCATCCTGTTCAACTTCTTCATCAATGACCTGGGTGAGGGGACAGAGTGCCTCCTCAGCAAGTTTGCTGATGATACCAAGCTGGGAGGAGTGGCTGACACACCTGAGGGCTGTGCTGCCATTCAGAGAGACCTGGACAGGCTGGAGCAGTGGGCAGAGAGGAACCTCCTGAGGTTCAACAAGGGCAAGTGCAGAGCCCTGCACCTAGGGAGGAATAACCCCCGGCACCAGTACAAGCTGGGGGCTGACCTTTTGGAGAGCAGCTCTGCAGAGAAGGACCTGGGAGTGTTGGTGGGTGACAAGTTGACCATGAGCCAGCAATGTGCGCTTGCGGCCAAGAAGGCCAATGGTATCCTAGGGTGCACTGGGAAGAGTGTTGCCAGCAGGTTGAGGGAGGTGATCCTGCCCCTCTACGCAGCCCTGGTGAGGCCCAGTGCTGTGTCCAGTTCTGGGCTCCCCAGTCCAAGAGAGAGATGTATCTACTGGAGAGAGTCCAGCGTAGGGCTATGAGGATGATGAGAGGGCTGGAGCACCTACCCTATGAGGAACGGCTGCGAGAGCTGGGCCTCTTCAGCCTGGGAAAGAGGAGACTGAGGGGGGATCTTATCAATGTGTGTAAGTACCTGAAGGGAGGGTGTCAGGGGGACGGGGACAAACTCTTTTCAGTTGTCCCATGCGACGGGACAGGAGGCAATGGGCAGAAATTGAAGCACAGGAAGTTCCGCCTGGACGTGAAGGGGGAATTTCTTCCCTGTGAGAGTGACGGAGCACTGGCACAGGTTGCCCAGAGAGGTTGTGGAGTCTCCTTCTCTGGAGATATTAAGGCCTACATGGATGCAACCCTGTCTACCATGCTCTAGGTGACCCTGCTGAGCAGGGGGATTGGACTAGATGGTCTCCAGAGGTCCCTGCCAACCTTACTGATTCTATGATTCTATGATTGATGATTACTTTACTTTTATGTGAAGAGAAGTATGAAAGTGCCTATGTAGGTACACAAATATTTTGGAAAGACTTACACCTTTGGTCTATTTTTGGAATAGTTAACTTCATATTTTAGAAGCAGTAATGTAATGGGTTAAGAACTAGACGCTATCAAGGATCTTAAATAATGATCAACTATTAATTAAATGTTGTCAGTATTTCATTAAAAAAAACCCTGTTCACATACGATCTTTACCTTCCAAAAAAAAAATCTCAAGCACCAGTGACTTAGGCTGCTATTTCTTTTTAAATGATATTTTACTAGGTTCTGAAATGCCTGAATAAATTGCTGAAGCAAAACCAGTTTAAATGATTTGAGAATTTATTTCCAAGAGATTTTGCATAAACAGCAACCATTTTGACCTTAAGTCATGCTGCAGCAGAGTCAGTTTTTATGCTTATCTCCAGCTGTGCTTCAATTTCTTTTAAGAAATCCTGCTGAGCACCTCAAGAGGAATTTGTCTGCACCTGCAGCTATACCAGGGCAACCCACGAAATCATCACTAGGAAAAAAAAAAAAAAAAAAAAAAAAAAAAAAAAAAAAGAAAAAAAAAAGGAAAAAAATGTTAAAGAAAACTAAGGCTTTCTAATCATTTTTTTTCACTCATATTGTGGATGCTGGAAGAGACTAATAAATACAAATATATAGGACTGCATCTATACCCTTATGCATACATGTGTGTTACACATCTTTGAGTATATTATGTTGGGGATGTTTTTGTGGTCATTTGTGCATGCACTCACAGAAGACAAAATATGAAGTTTACAAGTTGGTTGTTCATAATCACATTAAACTGATGTTTTTTCTTCCTTCCAAATACCGGAATTCTAAAAGCGTTAAAAAAGAATATATAAGAAGTCATGCTACTTTTTGTGCTATCACAGAACCCTCCTTAATTTATCTTCAGATATTTCTAAAATGTCCTTTGGTATGCTTTCTAGCTGGCAGATACAATGAGGAACAGTTATGAATGTTCTCTTGAAAAATGATTAGCTTTTAATTTCTTCCAGATTTTATCTGCATTCATGTAAAGAAGAGTGTGTACTTGCACATAAATGCAGGATTTTTTTTAGTGCTATTTATTTTCATTTTCTACCAGAAATATTTCATAAAAAATTTGGGTTATAAGCATAAAAATGTAGTCAAGGTATAACTCTAATGCTTCCTCAATAAAAGAAAATGCATTTTCACATTAAGAGTTTTTTCATAGATAGATAGATTACCTCAGTGTTCCATCTGGACTTGATCTTCCCTAGCTTACACTTAACTCAAATGTGCTAAATATAGTGAATATGTGCAGATGCTATAAAGAAAGTAATAATTGACTATTGCAAAGTTCCGGTAATTTCTTGTGACTGCTAATTCTAGCTGTTGGGACCAAACTATTGCTAAATACGGGAGTTGATAGCTGTGCTCATCATGACCTCCGTACTGAGGTGGTTGACCCTAATGGAACAGAATTATGCAGCCCAGCTCAGAACTCCAGGGAAGAAGTTTCAGACGTTCGGGAGGAAGGAGTGGATGTAAACAGAACTGCACTGGAATGTGCTGAAACCAGCTGGGCAAAGAGACTGGGATTAAGATGGGAAGCCTGGAGAATGGGGATCAAGGGTTACTTAATATAAGCAGTCTTTATTCTAGCATTCTCTGTCTTGGCCATTGACTTCATGATGATAATGACCATTTAACGTTTATTTTTCAGTAAGTCAAGAATTTTCATTCCCTTTTTTGCTTTTGTGTTTGCACATAATCTGTGTGATAGTTGTGTTACTATTATGTCTGATATTAATGCACCAATTAAATACTTAAAATTTAAAATCAACCTTAATAGCAACTCCAGATGCAACAGATTATATAACCTTAAAAAGAAGTTAATAATTACCAGAGTGGCTAATAGATAAGAGTTTACTTCAATTAGGACAGTACTTGCCTCTTAATTTAGTTTCTCATTATTTAGCTTTAATATGCTATGCTAGACTTAATTTTTTTTCTCTCAATGTATTGTGTATCTCTGAAACAAGACTTATAAATCTTAATGAAGTGGTTAATATATATGACTTCAGTAGGAAAATTCTATTATAAGCTTTAATTGTGAATTGATCATAGATCAATCCCAATATCCTTGTATCATTATTACTTCTGCTGATGTTGGTGGGAATTGGATATGGAAAAATTATAAAAGGGGGCTGTCTGTGTTTCAGTTTAGTTTTGCAAAGTACTTTGGAATCATTTGTTATTTTATTTTTTGAAGGCTTAAAATGGCTGACTCAAATTTCTAGATTTAGTTTATATTAATACATCATTCTTAAATGAATTATCATCCAGATGTGACTTGGAGTAAATTTTGATGCTAATTAGCTGAGATTTCCTAACAGTACTGTAAGAATTCCATTTTATCCAAATACCTTTAAATTCGCCTCCTCCCCCCCAGCATATCAGCAAAAACTATGTAACCGAACTTCATGCCAAGGTTTAGATAACTTGGTAAAATGGAAAGTCCAGAAAGATGCATATGTGGACTGAAAAAGGCACAATTGGTGACAAAATGAACATTGTTTCAAGTTTGACCTAGTCATAGTAATTAAAAATATTTGTCTATGAGCTATATTTGCTATATTACTTTATGAAAATCATTATTTCTAAAAGTAATCAATGTCGCTGTAATGGTGTCCATACTACAGAATTTTGCAATCTTTAGGGAGGTGAAAAATAATTAATTTATAAACCAGAATGCGTGTGGTTTTGTGAAATACAAATTATGATTTGGAAAAAAAAATGAAAAAATGCATTTGAATCCCCAAAGAATTTTTGACTGCAGTACAGATTTGAAACTCTTCCTTCATACATGTTGAGTTGCATTCAGTGTGTATGAAAGCATTTAGAGATTAGTGAGCAGTCTGAATCTGGCTTAAGAAGAAAGTAGAACAGTAAATCATGAAAAGAAAAGTGATTGTTTATATATGTTATTATTCAGTATATATGCTAGAATGATTAGGAGAATGGATAATTTTTGTATGGGGAAGAGAAGAACAATGTGTTTTGTTTAGCCTAACAAAGCTAAAGCTGAGTTTTTGTATGGTGATTACGTATATAATAAGAGTGGAGATAAATACTAAGGCAGAGAAGGGTATTTTGTTTGGAAAACCAAATCAATACATGCTAATGCTGCCACAAAAAGAAGAATGATTAGCTTGTTGGTTGGTTGGGTGGGTTTTTTTGGAAATGTAGGTGGAAATTCAAGTTCTGATCATCAGACCAGCTGTGTTCTGAAACAGTATTTTTAAGACAGTAGAATACTCAGTAAAATGAGTATGATGAGTAAAATGAGTAGTAGGAGAAAGTTGGTGAACTAATGAAAATTATTTATGTGGTATGGTATCTGTGACATTAAAGGAGCGAGCTCAGTGCTGTGTGTATTTTCCAATGTGATTATAATATAATTCAGTATCATTTACAAGGTATATGAAGATAGCTATTCATTAGTGAACTGGATTGTTTTTACTGGCAATCATGGGTTTCCAAGAAATTGCCTACTTTTTAAATGTGGATTCTGTTTAAAAATTAAACTGTATCTCCGCTATGGGAATTTTCCTGAGTGTTTCAGGAAGTGTCAAAAAGCTGACTGAGTCATATAGTGTAAAATTAAAGAATGTTACTAGGAAATGAGATTTGCCAAGAAGTAGGTGTCAATAACATTGATCTTTCTTGAGCAATGACTTTCAAAGTTTTAAACTATCAGTGTTCTAAAATTTTCCATAGGTAGTATGCCTGCTTGCCTAAAAATTGAGGTTCTATCTTACTACTTGAAAAAAATTTTTCCCCCCTTCTGAGTGCTTAGATAGCAGTGCATAGGTTCCCAGAAGTGAATGGACTGAGAGTTAAAAGTCATAGTTGTAGTAAATGCTTGTGTGACACGTCTTCAATAAAATGTTTTCTGACTGGATCTTTAGTTTCCTCTTAAAAGACCAGATTTTGGTCATCACTATTGCAAGAATGCTGATACATTACACCCTTCCTCTCCCCCACCTTTACTGGTAGCATGTGCGCACTAGAAATGACACTTTTAATGACAAATTGACTATTGTTTCAAGTTTGACCTGGTTATAGTAATTCCAATTCTTTGTGTGCGAGCTATAGTTTCTATATTAGTTTCTATATTAGGGACAAGTGAGTAGTACTTAGAGGAGTAGCTTTTAGAAAGGCTTTTTTATGCAGTCTGTGACCAGTATAAAGACAAAATCATTTTATGTATTTGTTCATTTGTATAAAATATGTTTGCATATCATATACTGTTTTTTTGAGATTAAGTTTCATATAAAGCTGTGGTAAAACATTGAAAATAGACTTCCTAAATGTACACCAGCTATTTAAAACTGGAGTTCAGTTTCTTGGTAGAGATGGATCAGAAATAAAGTCTTTCAGGCTTTCAAGACTTTCTTCTTCTTAAACCCCTATAAGAGAATCTGGAGAATGGTCTTCTCGTACTTTTTGCCAACATTTTTAGTTTTTCTGAGAAGCGAATTGGGTATGCGTATTAAAGCGTAATATAATGGCTGAAAAGCAAGACATTTTTGCTTAGTGTGTCCTTTTCCAAAGTGATACCTTAGGTGAATATCCAGTTATTTGTATTCTGACTTGTAATGAAATATTCAACATAACCATTTGGAACTGTTCCTACAGACAGAAGGAGAGACAGCTACTGCAGTCAGCAATCCCTACTGTCCAAGAAATAATGGAAGAGTTTATCGCTTAAATGAGTGATATGACTCAAAATTACTATTAGACAAAAAGAGCTAACGTTTTTAGTATCTGAAATTCTCTCTCGTTTTTTAAAATCTTTTGGCTGTACTTAAATTTAAAATATTTTCAACTTAGTATTGTGGTTCTTTTTCTGGTTAAAAATGTCAGCTACAAGGCTTCTATAACTTAACACAAAGGTCAGATAGTTTCACCAGAATATACTGATCTTTCTTTCCTTCCCTTAAGTTAATTTTATGTTCTGTTTACAGGGCTGCTCTTGGTCTGTCATATTTGTGGATTTTGATGCCCACAACCGTAACAGACAGACTCTGTGTTCATTGTTACCCAGGGAGTCAAGGTCTCATGTGAGTAGTTAAATGGAATTCATCTCAACAGAGTGTGAAGAAAGTAGATTGATATGAACATAATTCTGAGCTTTATGATAGCCATTATATTCTGTTTATTAAAGATAGGAATTTGTTGTGAAGGTGTTAGATTTTTGCTTCTTAAATATCACTGTGGTGTAGATGCTTCTCTGAAATGGAATTACTATGGCATAAAATATTTAGGTCAGAATGGCAGCCTGTTGGTAGCCTTCTAAATTATTTAAAAATACAAGTAAAATAATAATACTCTGCAATAAATTGAGTTGAGTTTGCAGTCGTCTTGGTGACTGTCTTGTCTTCAGCCTAATGGCTGAGTTTCCATTATAAACTCAAAGTCTGTATTTTTGAAACATTGTATTTCTTTCAGCTTTAATTTGTTCTTTTATCTAGGAAAAAAGAATTTAAGATTGTCTCTCTATAAATTGCCAAATATGGAGGATTTTTTCTAATACTGTTATTACAAATAACCATTCATCAGTGATTAAATATAAGTGACATAAATGCAGATTTATCAAAAAGATTTTCTATTTTAATATTAGCCTCAAAAGGTAATTTTGATTTTTGAAAGTCAGTAACTTAATATGAGTGATAATAGAATGCTACTGTGTTTTTGTTCATTCTGTGATCTGATAGAATTTTGCACATGAAACAGACTATTAGTCTTCAACATTAATAGTGTACTCATTTTATAGAAGAATTATAGCAGAGTTATAATACTGGATAATTAAAATAAAAGGCATTGTCAGCTACTTCTTTATAGTCTAATGTTCTTTTAGATGTCTCTTGCTATGTATTGTTTGTTAGAGATTTGAAATACTCCAGCAGAAGCTGGATTGATAAATTACTTTATAATGCTCTAGAAGCAATCTTAAAATTGTTTTCTTTTTTTTCTTTCTTTTTATGGGTTTATATCATTGATTTTTGGCAAGAATGCCTAATTGAAATGGTTGTATTTCTTAGCTGTATCAGCAGAAAAAAAACATACCGTGTGATGTCAGAATTAGAATTTAAGACTAATTTTTTGTGTTTCTGTAAGCTTGCCTGTAGTGATGATGCACTAGTTAATAGTTTTTCTTGTGCTTTTCATTTGTGATAGTTTCATGCGGTCACCTTAATGTAAATCAGAAAAGATTGTTTGTTACAGAAGCTAAATAATATTTCTGAAAAAAAGTTTTAGAAATGGTGCTTTAATCACAGTCACTTCTCATGACTGCACCTTTATAAAATAAGTGTCGTGACTTTTCCTGAGCATACTATACCATATGGTGGTGTTTTTTAAGAATAACCTGCAGGATAATTTTGACTTCTAAAAACACAAAGTTCTAGAATATATTCATTTACCAGTGTAGGTTATCAACTGTAAAGTAAGTTAGATTTTGAGTCAATGAGATCATTCTCTTTTAAATCGTATTTCTGAATTTTTGGTTTGTTCTTTATCTTTCCGCCTTTTTATAATTATTTTTAGAAGTTCTACTTTGCACACTTTTAATATATCAGTACTGCAATTTTGATAAAGATAAAATGATATTCCAACTGTATATTTTGTTGAATGAGAGATGCAGTCTTTGTACATGTATCAAATAATTTCAGAGATTTAATTGTGTTATTTTCCCCTCTCCTTCTATAGAATACTGATGCAGCTCTTCTACCTTGTCTTAGTTATCCTGCATTTGCTTTGGATGATGAGACTTTGCTCAGTCAAACACTAGATAAAATTATTAGAAAATTAAAAGGAAAATATGGATTTAAAAGATTTCTGAGAGATGGATACAGAACAGCTCTGGAGGACAGAACACGGCGCTATTATAAACCAGCGGAAATTAAGGTAAAGGAATACCTAGCCTATGTAAGGACAGATTTTGGTTTTCTAAAATGTTTAAGCAGCACTTACACTTGAAAAAATAAAATAATATAAAATAAGAATAAGCAAAACCACTTTTTGGAACAYTGAGTTGTGCAGTGATTCTTAATCCCTTCTAATGAAGGAGATGCGTTTTGTAATTTGGCATGTGCAGTTTTGAGAGATTGCTAAGTCAGCAGGTTAGTCGTTGATTTGTTTTGTAATGAATGTACTTCCATTTACATTTAGGATACAGTTGGTTTCACATAACAAATAGAGAAGTTATTTATCATTTTATTTAATTTCACAGCTGACTACTGTCTGAGCGCATAGAAAACAATTTTGCTTTTGACCACAGTGCTTATCCATAAAGGTTAGATAAATGATTTTTTTTTTTTCCACTCCTGGGATAGTTTCTCAGGGGAAAATAAAATGTAGCTGATAGAACTATTTTGTTTGAGAACGAGCCATAGCATGTGTAAAGGCACAGTGAAAACTGCCGTTAGCAAGACATAAACTGTAAACTAAAGGTAAAGATAGTTTACTGAAGTATTTTCACACTGATGTGTGTTTTTTGTTGCTTTGAAATGATTCAGTAGAATTTGCAAATGCACTTCTTTAAGCCTAAAAGTTGAAATGTCTGATTATTTTTCTTCTTCATAGCTTTTTGATGGCATTGAGTGTGAATTCCCTCTGTTTTTTATTTTCATGATAATTGATGGTAAGTATGGCTTTACGTTCCTGCTCTATGAAGGCATTGCAGAGATGAGTTCTTAAAGGAAAAATATAAAATGATTTTCTTGTCTTATAATAATAAACTGTAATTCAGTGATACTAAATATGTCACTCAGAGTTCTGTCTCAGGGAAACCCCACACACACATATTTCAACACTTTTAATGATAACTCTGTGTCACTGATTTAAGAAAAAGATAGTCGTTATTTTTAAAATAAACTCCTACGTTGACTTTTAAGCCTTAAAACCCTGCATAGTATATCAGAACTTCACAGCACATGAGGGAGGTGCAATTAGAGCTGCTGAGCAAGAGCATGTTGACAAACTGGATGTTGCAGCAGGCCTTTTCAAGCTGGATGTTCTGTGGCAAATGAAACAGAACTTAGAAGAGAAGAAATCCAGGCATAAGGACACTATGACCAACTTTCTCTTTCAAATGCCTGTGCTTCCAGGCTGAATTTTTCCACGTAGCCAGCTTGCCTAATAAAGATATTACCACTACCTACAAACCTTGTCTTGACAATAGAATACATACCAAAAGAATTCATGGGGAGATTTCAGGATGGAAGCTAAATTCACATAGAAAGAAAGTCTGAATAAGGAAATATATATAATATTTAATATACTTCAAAAATTCATATAGATTTTTAAATAAACCTTGAAGAAATTTCATTTTCCAAATCCACAAAATCTGTTAATGCAAAATGTTAAGTACATGCAGAGGTACAGAGAGACTTAAATTGCAAAAGGACAGTGAAATAGGAGGAGTAAATTACAGTTAAATGTCATTAAAATAAAAACACTGGGAAAAAACTCGAGTTCCTACATTGTAAATGCTGTTCTGCTGAAAGCCTCTTTTCCCATCGTACACACATGCAGAGTACAGAAGAAAGGATTTTCCACAAATGTATACTGAAGTATCGAATACCTATACAACTCCTGATAACTGGATTGTATTACCTCTATAACAGTGGGACAGGACTCCATCAAAAGATGGAGAGTCCTGCGAACCATTATCCATAACAACCTGGTTTTGCCCATATGAACAAAATTTCTTTTTTTGTTTCCTTTTTGAAAGAATAGCAGAACATACTCTGGTAACTATATATGTAGTTATTCTTTTAGAATACAAAACAATAATCTCATCAACTTTTCTGTCAGTGACAGCTGATATACTATAGTTACACGTTTTCTATTAGTACTCACAGGAACTCTGTTATTCTTTGTGGGTCAAGATCATTATTACCCAACACATCTTTCCTAGATGATTCTTAATATAAAATAATTGTATTCTCACATAAATGCATCTGTTTACGCTGTACACTATCTGTCAAGCAGAATAATTTAAAAATAAAGGCAGTCAGAATATCACTCTGATATCATGGCTGTGCTCATATGTGTTGACATAGTTGCCATATGTCACTTAAACATATTGTTTTTTTGTGTGCAAGCTTTTGTCTGCCAAGATCTGCAACTGATTTTTTTCCTTGCATTTATTTCTTTTGGCATGTGATTTTTATTCCTCTATTTATAACTTACTTTATTTAAAAATATAACAGAGAAAGACTTAGTTCTCTTTTTGGGTGGAGCATTAAAGAATCATGGAAGGAAAAAAATCTCTTAAGAGTAGTCAAACTCCAGCTTTTTTCAGTAGAATCACTTATTGTATATTCTTAAAATAACATAAAAGAATAATTTTCTGAGATTTTGTGTTAAATCCTTATGTTGCTTAGTGAACACGCATCTATTTTTTTTCCCCTAAGATACTGTTTCCTGGTACCTTTGTTCTCAGTGTATGAGTTAATAGGTTATGAGGTTTGCTGTCTTATTTTTGCCTTTCAAAATTCACATTTTTTAAGAATACAAAAGGACTACTTTACTACTGCTTTCCCTTTGGCATTTTTCTCAAGAGAAAATTGTTTAGGACTCTCTAGATAGTAGATAAGCATATATTGGTGAGGGGACAGATTGAACTAAACAAGTCAATATGACTTTTTGGATAATATATATTTGGATAGTATTTTTAATAGCCTTTTTTTTTAACATCTCTGTATGAATCTGGAGAAATATGGTAATTTTTAAGGATAAGGTAATGAAGGGAATATTACAACTAATTTGAATAATATGGAAGAATGTAATTGAAAAGGAAAACCAGGGACAGAAATGAAATGCAAAAAGTGAAAGGTGTGTGACAAATAGTTTTCATCGAACTTGTTTCCCTTTAAATATTTAGAAGTGTTTCTCTCTTCTAAAATAAAATCAATGTAATATGTGAAGTTGTAGGTTTTTTCCTCAATGAAGTAAAATGCTTTTTTTTTTTTGATATATCTTTTCATATACAAACTTGTATGAATTGGACTCTAGTCATGTTATAATATTCATCAGATAAATTTGGGGAACTACTGACTTTTACCAGAAAAATACTAAGATACTGGTACATCCCAAACTAAACAATTTCTTCCCCAAAGCACCATCATACAGAGATGACTGTTTTATTTAACATCTCATGGGGTGTAAGCTATACTGAACCTATATAATGATTAAAATATAATATCTATGTAAATTATCATTGTAAAGATTCCATTTACAAATCTCTGACAGGGAATTTTTGGATTTACTCTTTCAAATTCCTTTTGTATTTATTGGGAGTTCTAGGCAATTCATTTTTAGATCACTTTGAAACTCTGTCATAAAGATTTAGAGCCAGCTGAACAGAGACTGTGTGTCTCCACGCTGGCACATCAGCTTCTGCGTTCTGTGATAATGAAAGGAGTTATTTATAGGTAGTAAGCTAGTCCACTCTTGAGCCTCTCTAAGTTCCAAGCTTTCTTATGCAGTCTAACTTGCCACTGATTTCAATTTAAGGTGATAAAACAGTGGCTGATTCTTGATCTCTGTGAGATTTAGCTGTAGGAGTAACTGAAGAGTTACAGTTTTGTCTTCTACTTCTCATGGGCAATATAGCCTGTAGGCACTGCCCCATGCACTCTGCCCCATGCAGAGTTGTGTTTTGCTTTGTTTTCTCTCTTTTATGAACATTGAGTTTACAGAACAGTTTCCTCTTCCATTAAATAAATTACTTTGAGTTTTTATTTTATTTTATTTTTTAGGAGTTTTTAGAGGAAATCCTGCTCAAGTAAAGGAATATCAGGATCTTCTGGATCCTTTGCTTCAACATACATCTGAAGGTATTATCTGATAATCTCTTTTAAAATATTGTGGTTTTCCGTTTTAGCTAAAATATTTAAAATGCGGACATTTTTATTAATAGTATTACAGTCAAAAGAAATAATATTATCAGAATGTGGCTTGAAGGCAAAATACTAACATGAAACTAATTTGTTCTGTGTAGATACATTGCACTGTAGAAGTATGATAATAACAGTAATTTTATTATTTGGAAAAATGATGCTGATATAAATGTAAGATTTACACTGTACCCTGTTATTTCTCCTCACTGACCTGTGTTTCATTTTTTACAAAGTCCGCTTTGCCTTTGCAGGAGGGTATTAACTACCAACAGATAGATATTTACATGATTCCACTTAGATATGGTTGGGAATTAGTTATATCATCCATTGATTCTTGACTTAACAACATCTGCAAAATAATTTGGTATAACTCATATGAAATAGTTACTTGTTTAGAGCAGTGAAAGTGACAACTTCTGAAAATTAATATAAACATTCTTGCATAGATTTTTGTGCTCTGCAGTTTTGGTGGAACTGCAGACAAGAACATTGATAGCCTACAAGTGCATCCGTCCAAAATTCAGCTTAAGAAAAAGACCATGTGTTTGAGGAATTCTGAGGGGAGGAATACAAAAAAATGGTCTGGAAACAAAATAGCTTTCAATACACTGACAATCCAGCTTCAAAACTTCTTTGAGTATTATCTTTTATTAGTAGTAATCACCTGTTTTTGACATCTTTGGTACAGTGGATTTTGTGGTATTGCCTTTGCTTTACATAACTAGATGCAAAATATTTTAGTCTTAGCTGTTTGGAAACTTGGAATCCTTCCTGAAGTGAGCCAGTCTGGTTTGTGAGAAATACAAACATTTCCTTACCAAATTTTCAAAGCATAGCAAGTTTTCTGACCTTTTCTCTGTGCTGATTTTTAATGACACTAAATTAGTTTTATGGTTGCCTTGGTTGAATTGTCATCATGAATGCTTCATCTTAAAACTTTTAGGTGGGTTCTGATACCTCATCTATTTGAATATTTTTTTTATCTCCCATTTTTCTTTCTCATCTTCTTGCTAGTAATTTATTTATTTTTTTGATCTAAGCAAATAGTCAGCCACTTCTGCTTTATCTTGTTTATCACTTGTTCCTTACATAAATAAATCAAACATTAAAGTCGATTAAAGATGATATTAGGACATAATTATTTTTATTGAAAGCATATCAATTTGTTTTTCTTTTACATACATTTAGATTTTTTCAAAATTGCAGTGCACTGTTAACTTTGTATTGTATACTTGCCAAAAATTATAATTTCCATTTAATTAAATGCTAGGCTACTTTTGATTACTTTTTTTTAATTATTATTTCAAAAAGTTTTCTAATACTGGCCATTAAAATGTGCCACTCCCCAGTCGCTTTAATGCAGTTTTGATTTTTCCTGTAATGCATTTTGCTCAGTAAAAAAAAAAAAAAAAAATTATTTATTTATTTATTTATTTTGCATGATAAGCTACTATGCTGATAGAGTATGAGTTTTAGGGAGAGATTCTGTGAAAATATTTAAAAATTAAAGTACTGTTTGGCATAGCTCTTGGTTTACTACGTTGATGGTGGTTTTGAGAGGTAACAGTAAATGATGATTCAGGATATAATTTTTCCTGTTTTCAATCGATCTCAGGTTTGTAAAGGAAATAAAATCATAGAATGAAGGAAGTGGAATATGACTTATTTACTTAATATATTTATTTTAAAACTCCATAGGGTGTCCTGTTGTACCCAAGTATTATTATGTGCCAGCTGATTTTGTTGAACTGGAAAAGAAAAACCCTGGTAGTCAAAAACGATTTCCTAGTAACAATGGACGCGATGGAAGGCTTTTCCTGTGGGGACAGGCAGTTTACATCATTGCAAAGCTCCTGGGTAAGAAGCTGAATTCAAACTCTGTCAGGTTTTGACTTGTCAGATGTGAAGTGTATTTGTCTTACTAATGTTTTTCTTGAATATGAGCAAAACCATTGGCTTAAGTTTTGAATGGACTGTTGGTAGCATGTGTCCTCTGCTTTTGTTCATATGTGATAGGCAAACATTGCTTTTTATTCTTCTTGGTTGATAATAGATTTTCATGCTGCATGCACCGCACTGTGAAGCTCACTAGAATATTTTATAAAATAGTCTAATCTTTAAAATGCTCTCAACATGATAGGCTTCTCATTTGCAGTTTATTTTCATGGCTTTCTATCTTACTTCCTTGTCTCCATGAGAAAATATGTTAACATGATGCTTACTCTGAATTAAATGTCTCTGTATCAACTGTACCAGTCCAGTGATGTTTACAAATTGTCTCTAGCATTTAGTTTAGATTCTTTATAGCTTTAAGCAAGGTAAGTTACAATTTTGAACAATTGTATTATCAGATAAAAGTGATAATCTTTTTTAGTCTGATGTTTTTATCCTTCCTCTAAAATAGAAGAGATTAGATGAGCATTTGAAGGTGCGTATATCTTGTATCCTGCTTTGTGGATACAGTACTGCCTAAAACTAGGTTACAGGTTTGTAGCAATATTTTTTAGAGCATAAATCCAAATAGATTAAATTTTGTCAGCTTTTGCTTATACAAATAATGTTAACAGAGCTTACAAAGAAGACTCTGCTTTTGGATTCCAATAAACTTGTGTTTGTGTTAGTGGTGATGAGAATTTACTGAAATTCTTCCTTTAAATACAGTTTAAATGTTGAAAATTACCTTAAATGTCATATTACTCTACTTGCATAATTACTTCCATGAAGAAATGATTTTGGCTACATATTTTAATTACTGAACAGTGTAAGTCAATGTAAAAAAACAGTGGAAAACCAACAATATTGGAAACAACTCTTGCCTTTAAGAACTATGAGGCAAAAAGGCCACTGATTTTTTTTTTTTTTTTTTTTTTGCAGTAATTTGGTTAATTTCTTTTATTGCATCAACACTACTGTAAATAATTTAACCTAAGTGCCTTTAGACAACATCAGTCTACTTGCATGCACTGGAGTTCAGGTCAATGTTTCCTTTAAAATATGTTTTTGTAACTCATGCCCTAGTATGCTAATAAATTGTATGTGTTAATTTTTCAGTATTCAAATTTTTCTTTAATTATTTTTGTTTAGTTAGTTATTTTAAATAACCACCTGAATATGCACTGACTCTGCAGAATGTTTTCTGGGAGGAAGTGTGTTGCTGGAGGGAATGGAGTGAGAAGAGGGGCTGAGGCTGGGAGGAGAGACGGGAGCAGCACAGAGCAGAGGGACGGGCTCTGCTCCTGCCAGGAGCTGGGCCGCTTTCTCTCGACAGAAGGCCCTGGCTGGGAGGTGGTCACAGCGGCTGATGGCTGACGCTCACTGGCACAGCTCCCAGGAACAGTAGACTCCCTCTGGTTTTATTCAGTGAACTACCTAGCCAGGGTGTCCTTTGTCATCTGCCCCTGCATTTTCTTCCTTTTGCATTATCTATTTTGCTCTCCATGCTTTTAAAGCACTGCTAAGACTGAGCCAGAGCATGTTTGAGTGTATAAATTATTTAAACTCAGTCTTAATTTACTGCACAGTGTAGTGTTCAGGAGAATTTTCCTTTTCAAAGCAGTAAATGGTTTGGATTTCTGTTGCAGCTGAATTTAGCTAATGCCATCATCAGTTATTTGTCTTTGGACTAACAGCTCATTTCCTGTTGCAATTGTTGACTTATTTATAGGAGACATGAAAGCGCACTGTGACCTCCTCTAGTGCAGAAATCAAAGGAAGGTTGGGCTGTTTAATGCAAAATGAGATTTTGATGGGAGAATGCTTATTTAAAGGGTAAAATAGCTCATAGTGGACTGTGAACCTTTTTTCAAGACATTTGTTGAAATTTTTAATAGTCTGCTTTTACTGGAGTACTTGACTTCCATTCAGGAGAGTGAGTTTTTCCACTTAAAAAGACTCCATGTAGAAAATGTTAAGTTTCAAGTATATCTGATTATTCTTCAAGATTTCTTCTTGAGCTGTCATTGATACTTAGCTACAATTTTGTCCTTTAGGATTACAGACACATGATGACCTTGAGATAGAGGCTGTATGTTCTTCAGAGCTAAACAAGTACTTGAGTGTTGAATTTCTATTCAAAGCTTTAGAATAATTCTATAAATGTGGGCTGAGGACTTTTTCTCTGTCTTGTGTGTGTGTTGTAAAGTATATTATCTGCATATGTTGTTTTACACATTTCTCTAGAAAAAGCATCTTTTAAAATATACTACAGTGTTATAATTGACTGTAGTAAGAACATTACTTAAGGGATATCAATTTTAAAATCAATGTAATTTTGCTGGTTGTTCTTTTAGTCTGTAAATTATATTGATCTAAAACAAAGATTATAGAAGAACTGACTACATAAAATACATTTGCATGCATCTTTTTAGAAGCTGTGGAAAGTACTCAAGTCATTTTGTATTTTTATTCTGGTTTACTTTCAGCTGACGAGTTAGTAAGTCCTAAAGATATTGATCCTATAGGACGTTATATAGCTCCACAAGATCAGCGGAATGTTAGCATGAGATTCTCAAATCAGGTAAGCATAAGCTTAGTTTAAGTCAATTTAAAACTTAATATATTGACTGAAAAATTATCATCAGTATATTATATAGTTTTTGTATATTAGAATTAAAGTGCTAAGAAATGGTACAATAAAAATGATAGATTAAACACAAATTTTAATAGGTGCTAATAGATAAGTATTTTTCTTTGAGTTGAAAGACATGTTAGGAAGGCAAGGAAGAACCTGCTGTTTTTAATCTTAGAAATTAGTTACCACTTAAAATTTGGAAAATTCCACATTTATAAATATTTTTCTATGATAAGCTCCTAAGAGCTACAAGAGTGGGTTGCTTTTTGGTGTGTATAGTACATACACGTGTTCCTCTGTTTGGCTTACGTACGCAGCGGGAATGAATGCTCAAGGATGGGGAATGCTTGGAACCTTTTAATTAAAATCTCCAGTAGATAGAATAACAACACAGAATCATGGTTCATAGGTAGGTGACTTCTTTTATTGTAGAGGCAGGAACTGTATGGATGAAAATCTGTAACTAAAAGATATTTTTTCAGCCTTTTAATTTCTCAGTATAAGGAATACGTGTTGGAAAACTTCCTCTTCTTAGCACTGTGGATTTATTAGTGAAGCATAAAATATGAAGTATTTATCTTATAATCTTCCAAGATCAGAAGTGAACAAATGTTTCTTGAAGCATTAAGGTTTTTGTTCTTGTTCTATCCAAATGCTGCTTAAAACCTCTGTTTTCTACTGTTGTTACCAGGGTAATCCAAATGCCTGGGTACTGTCTGATTACTTATGATTGAGACTTTTCATTGTTCACGCAGCAGCACTACTGCTCTGTTAATATGAGATAATGAAAGCTCAGAGACTTCATTTCCCATTCCTGTTGTTTTTTTTGTACATCATGGGATTATGAATGCTACAGAAATTGTACAGCATATGTACTTTTAAGAGTGCCATTACAAAAAATTATCCTATACTGAGAGTGTTGCAGTCCATCCATAGCCTATCCTTTTTTTTTTTTTTTTTTTTTTGATTCTTGAAATTTAGCATCTAAATTTCCCCAGATAAACACTAAAGAAACTAATGAAGATTTGTTCCAAAGATGCTCCATGACATCAGGAAAATCTGTTAGTAGAAGGGAATTACTCTTTTTTGAGGGTATCCTCTATATGTTGGGTAATTTCCAGACCTTCAGAGAGGAGTAGTCTCCACCCTGACAACTTCCCAAAATAGGTAATAAATAGTAACTTATTCTCTCATATCATATTCCCTTCTGGTTTGTTTACATGTCAATAAAGAGTTTACTTAGCGATAAGTAGTTAACCTGCAAAATTCAGCAATATAGTGGGGATTATAAAGGTTTAACAGTATTGAAAGAATTGAAAATGATAACTTAAACAGATTCATTTTGATATTCTGCTTCATCTCCAATGAATCTAGCTCTGGTCACTTTAAAAAATAAAAGGGAGATCAACATAGATGGTTTTGTCTCTTGTGTCCTCTTGAGCTCATACGGTCCTGTTCTTTCAGTGGTCGACCGTTGTGTAAGCTAGAGTCATTTAAACCTGTAACTGTGCTTCTCACAGGTAACCTGGTAGATCTGATGCTTGTTAATCTTTCCCTTTAAAAACCATCTTTAGTTGCTTCAGTTTGCTAAAATTTTGGCTAATCTTTTCCATACTTGTGGTCAGTAGAAAGAATGTTTTTGTTGTCAGCATTTGAAAGAGAGAAGACATTTCAAGAGTGATTCCTGACTGTATTGCTAATGAACAAGACAGAAGGTGTCTTGTCTCTTGGTTTCTTGTTTTCAAATAACGATTTAAGGGGTTTATTCCATAAAAATCTGTATGGAAATCTCACCTTGATAAAGGATGCTCAACAATTCCTGTTATTATGGATATCCTTCTGTACACAAGAGGATTTGAGATGGATTGTCAGTTGTTCAGTATTTTAAGTGTAGAACAGTAAACAAACGAAGGGTCAAGAAGCTGTGAGGTTGCTGAGGCCTGTCTGCCTTCCTAGTGATGGTATTCTCTTGGTATTAAGATGCTACATACTTTCCTTTGGTATATGAAAGATGAAACTCTCCGAAAGATACTGCAGGTACTTTCCAAGGTGCGTTAGAAAGAGAGGTACTTCTGAATTAGTGGGAATTTGATAACGGTGGCATAAGATCTTTGCCATTGTAACCTATGAGCAGTGCTCTATAGAAAATGTAGCCAGAATGATTAGTGTCCGTGGATACTACCTGGGGGGCTGTGGGATTTTTATGGGAAACAGGTTCTGTACTTAGCATGTTGTATTATTAGATTAGTATCAGGGCAGAATATTTGTTGTTACTGGTTTTAATTTAAGTTTGTCATCATTTAGAAGAAATTTTTTTAACAAGGTTCAAAAGTGAAAGGCAGATGCATATATGTATCAATGTGAGGTGTGTTTTATCAGTAAATGTCTCTTGCAGTTGAAGTCAGCAAACTTCAGTAAGTTTTATCTCTGTCTTGACCTTGTCTTTTTTTAATCTGCATTTTACATTTGCTTAAACAGTTCATCTGAATATCTGATTATGCCTTTTTATCTAATTGAGTTAATTTATGCAGAATCAATGTTAAGCATTTGCTTTAAAGTGCTATCAATTGACTAAAAATAAAATATGAAATGAGAACACCACACAGTAGTTAACTGTATCTTCAGAAATCAGAACCAGTATCTTCCCTTTAATTATGTCTTCTCTTTCCCATATAGCTAAAGAATTTTTCAATTAAATTGAAAGGAAAAGCATTTCTGCTTTTTATAAATTTCATTCCTGTAAGCAGTAAGCCTGGAAATGTAAAAATTTCAGATGCCTGTATATATAAATTTTGTACAGTGTTTTGAAAGGTGGTGTATCAAAAAGAAGGCTCTTTGAAGCTCTTTGAAGCTCTTTGAAGTATTTGAAGCCATCTGCAATGGCATAGGTCTAGAAAACTACTGAAGAAATATTTCTGAGATAAATGCATTTTCCATATAGCTAAATTCTGATATTTTGGTGGCACTGAATGTAATTTCTATAAATACTTGCCAGTGAAAAACATGATTGGTGGTTTTGTGTGGCTTTGCCACTTCAAAAATGCTTGATCCACATATTATCATGTAGATTCAAAGAGTGAAAACTATTAAATTTTTCAAACACTAGTTTTCCTATTGTTTTGAAGTACCATTGAAGAATACTCTAGAATGAAGTGACTATAGACCTACAAAGGCAAAAATGCTGTGAAGCCTACTGGCAAGTAAGTTTTCCTTCTCTAAAAATTTTCTCTGCAGAAACCTCACTTCAGGCATTTTCACAAATAATATGAAAGAGATGCATTCTTAGGTAATTTGCTTCAAATCAATTCTTTCAGATTTCAGACACATTCTTTCTTAAGCAGGAGATATTCCTGTACCTTTTGACTTCTAAATCATCACCAACACTTCTAGATGGAAATAAGGAGAAAAAAATCTTAAACACCATTATTGTTTTTGTCTACTTATCCTTCTTCCATGGACCTCTTGGTAATACCTACTTTTCTCAATTTTTTTCTATTGAATCTTATCTCCTGTTGCTCTTTTCTCAGGATGTAGTGGTGTTGACTGAGCAGCTTTATGTAGAAATATCTTGTATCGTTAGCTACAAATACATCCTTTATTGTGTCCTTTTACGGATGCAAAATTTGTTGTTTTGCTGTACTGTACTGCCCATTCAAACTGCAGAGTATAAGGCATGGGATAAGTAAACACACACACACATGCTTGTAGTATCACCTGGAGAAAGTATATTGGGAAAGTGTAACTACACTGATCATCAAAGTCCACTCTATTAATTCAGTTTTCTTAATATTACCTCTTTAAACTTTCCTGATCATCACTTAGTCTGATTTCACTTTAGTCAAAAAAAAGAAATACTAGGTGCTGGCTTCCATTTTTCGGTAAATCTTTTTGAAAATATTCTTGCAGCATTTTAAGACTTTGATGTTTTTATAATCACTACTGAGGCATATTATCATACAAGAATGTAAGGATGTTTATATAATTATGTGCTGTAGCTACTAACTCTGCACCAAGAAAACTGAAGTAAATAGTGACATTACAGACTTGTAGAGATTACTAGAAATTTGAGATCCACTCAGAATTTGTTCTGAAATGGAATTTACTTTCATTTATACATTTATAGCATAGAATCATAGAATCAGTAAGGTTGGCAGGGACCTCTGGAGATCATCTAGTCCAACCTCCCTGCTCAGCAGGATCACCTACAGCATGGTAGACAAGGTTGCATCCAGGCAGGCCTTAATATCTCCAGAGAAGGAGACTCCACCACCACTCTGGGCAACCTGGTCCAGTGCTCCGTCACTCTCACAGGGAAGAAATTCCCCCTCACGGTCAGGCGGAACTTCCTGTGCTTCAATTTCTGCCCATTGCCTCTTGTCTTGTCACACAGGGCAGTTGAAAAGAGTTTGGCCCCATCCCCTTGACACTCTCCCTTCACGTACTTATACACAAGATCCCCCCTCAGTCTCCTCTTCCCCAGGCTGAAGAGGCCCAGCTCTCRCAGCCGTTCCTCACAGGGCAGGTGCTCCAGCACTCTCATCATCTTTGTAGCCCTGCACTGGACTCTCTCCAGTAGCTCCATGTCTCTCTTGGACTGGGGAGCCCAGAACTGGACACAATACTAGACACATACATTTCATTTATACATTTAAAACCATTTTGATAATATATCCAATAAGTCAGTAAATAAAACCAAAATTTTTTTTTGTTGACCAGCTGTTAATATTTTAGAAACACACTTTATCTTCACAGAAAATACAGTTTGTTTACATTTTTAGGACATTTATACTTAATACATAGGCTTATATACTTGAACCACATTTAAGTGTTGCTGAATCAAAAATGAAGTTGATCATCAGAATACTGAGGGGGCACTTTTGCTCGTTTTGGTTGCATAGTAAGTGCTCTACGCTTTCTTGTATCTTGTGCCAAAATCTAGAGCTGCTTTTCTCAATTGTTTTTCTGAACATGATTTTAATTTTAGAAGGCACAAAGCTAACAATTCTGTTCCTAATGTTCTAACACTCTTATATAGTGAAAAATATGGGATGCTGCTTAGGTAGCATGACCAATCTGTAAAATCTAATGAACACGGATTACTGATCTGGTGATCAGAAAGCAAAATTTTGTTAAATCCTTGAGAGAGAAGTGTTCTGCTGTACTGAAGAGGCTATATTTTACCATTTGCTGCATGCTGAGTTTTGCTTCTGAAGGTCTGTTGTTCCTCTGTAAGGCACACAGGAATGTCTGAATGAATGACTTCAAAGATTGTTTGGAAGGGAGTTTTATCTAGATTTAATAAATTAACGTCAGTAGAATGAAAGCTACATCATACACTCTAAAACTTGCTAAATGTGATAATAGAAGGCAGTTTCATTTCCTGTAGAAAATCGTGCAATCAAGTGAGCAGTATAGTCAAGACTTTAATGGTTGCGAATACTAAAATATTCATTTAATCAGTCTCTTTTTAAACATACATACGTACACACACACACAATATATATATGGAGAGAATATATGTATATATTAGGATTATAATACATAGGAATATTTTGTATAGTATATTTATATAAAGAAACATTCTCTCTGCTAATTTAATGCCTCCAAATATTTTACATTTCAGCTTTCAGGAAGAGGTCTGTTGTTGTTGTATGTTCCATCTTGACAAAAAAGTCAGTGTGGCACGGGACCAGAATTCTCTTTGCTAGTTTTAGACTGTATTCTAAAACACACAGAAGCCTAAAGGCAATCAAAGAGATTCTCCTTCACACTAATAATTTGCTTTGTAATGCTAATGGTCATTAGCATTTCTTGTTGAATTCCATTCCTGAGTTAAAAAAGAAAATGGAATCATCCATGCTCCATTTACTTTACTAAAAGAAGATGATGAAGGGCATTCTCTTCCACAGGGAAGAACTCTTTAGAAATTGATTCTGTGCAACGGCTTATTTTATTATTCCTTTGTAATATCTCCATAACTGCAAGAGATGATACTGTAATACAAGTTCAGTTGTTGCATTCTATTTAGGAGAATTTACTATATAAGCAGGCCTGTTAATAGTAATATTTGAAAAATGTATGGTTTTCTTGGATGTTGTTTTTGGTTTTTTTTCCACGGGAACATCTGAAAGCTGCTTTATTGCTGTCTTGTATTTAACTTTATTTTCAACAAAAAATAATAACCTTACTAAATTGGCAGAGTAATTTGTCTTCTGAGTTAACCTGAAATGTATGCATAGACTTACAGTTAATTAATGAAATTCTCTGACTGCATGCAATAACTATTTCTGCTTGGAAGACTGAGTAGTCATTCATGAGGAGTTCACTTAAGTCACAGGAAATGGAGGTTTATGCCCACTGGTGATACTGGGATGAGAACAGGCAAAATAATAACTTTTTTTTTCCCTTTATTTCAGGAAAGTAGATAACTTATGTAAAGAAGCAGGTCAAATTACTTATTTCTTAAGATTTTCAACTACCTAAGTTACTTTAGGATTAGTTTGTAGCTAATTTTGACGATTTAAACAGATGCATGACGTTGGATGATTTGTGTTGTACTATTAATACGAGGCATATTCTTGCATTTATTTGTCTTAATGCACTAGTCTACCACAGGTAACACAATTTTATAATTGTTAAATCCTATTTTAGAGTTTGAGGCATACTGGTGTCATTTGCATTTCATTAAAACAGTCTGGTGTGTTAGAACCTTGACCATAAACCATTTATCAGTATTTACGTGCTTCCAGAGGTGTTTTTCAACAATTCAGTTGCAGTTTATAGCAGCAAGGTTAAGTACAATTGCTGCTGTTGCTCACTTTTGATTTTTCTCATTTTGTTCCGTATGCCTAGAAAGCCCAGTAGGTACCATTTTAATCAGTGCTCTGATACTGTGCTCACTTTCTGACATGTTCACAATGATTTTTGGAGGGGGAGTGGAGGGGGGGGCTCTCAGGTTTCCTGGGAATATATGCAGAAGGGCATACAGCGATAGCATCTGTCCACTGAGACTGCACCAAAAGACCAATACTGAGCTGCTTTGTCTTCTAGTGTCAGGAATGGAGTCAGAGTTTTTCCTCCTTCAGCCTGCCTCTGACAGTTTATAACCTTGTTATTAAAAAAGATTTTTGAAGAGGAACAATAAAAGGTCTGTCCTGTAATTTTGTCTCCTGAGAACACTGGGATATATTTATCATTTGCACAGCTTGGAGAACATAGTTGAAGCAGAACCCTACTATGCAATGTGAAAAACTAAGGCAGAAAGATGAACCTGGCTTGTGGGGAGTCTATTGCAATGTCTTGAAAACAGTGGCTGATGTTGTGTAAAGAGCTGCTTAGTTTGGAGTGCTGGATAGACATGAAACTGAACACATTGAAAAGAAACTTTTAACAACAATATCCAGATTTGTTTAGTGGAGTGTTCAGGAATTTAATGTTCTCTCTCTCTCTCTCTCTCTCTCTCTCTCTCTCTCTCTCTCTCTCTCTTTTTCTCTCTTTTTCTCTCTTTGTGTCTCTGTCTCTCTCTCTCACCTTCTCTTTATATATGTCTGTGTCTGTGTACAGCTAATGCTATGTGTCACTATCCTTTTTAAAAAAGGATCATGTAACTTTTTCATGAATATTGTATCTATTTGTTATTTTGATTTGTGTTTTTTCTAGATCAGTATTTACTATCTTCCACAATACTTTTTGCACAATATTTTTTTCAAATTATTTTTCACACGACCAGGTCTTTCACAAAAATGAAGCAGCAAGTCATGTAGAAAAAAATCTGCAGTAGCTATTGATAAATTATTTCAAGTGCATCATTCAATGAAATCTAGCATATAGTAAGTACATTTAAATGAGAAATGAAGGAATCAGCAATTTCTTAAACTGTATTTGGCCTGGGTATTATTTTCTAGTTGTGCATATTAAAATTTTTAACTATAAATTGTTTTACCTATAGTTTAGAGCACAAGAATCCACTTATGCAACAGATGTGGAGAGTAAGTCACATAGAAACAGGGAATTTTTTCTAAAACCTAATGTGTTTTTCCCCAATTATCATGGACTTGACTATAGCTATCATGAATAAGCCTTGAGGATTTCAAGAAGCCTTTCTATGAATACCAGTTTCTGTAATGGTGAAAATAGAACAGGAGGGAACTTCATAAAACCGGTTGAAGAACTCTAATTTTGAGGTGAAAATCGCAGGTTTTGCTCTCTTAATAAATACTTTTGTTTAGTTGGTAGAAATTTTTTTTGCTTTTCTTTGGAGCTAATCTCTTAAAATTAGACTGTGTTGTGCCAATTGTGGTGCAGATGCATTTGTTTAATGATGGCTCTCATGTTGGAGAATGCTCTCTAATTTACTGCAGTCTTTGCTTTTTATTTTAAAAATGTAGTATCTGTTAAATGTCACTTAGCTTCTGCCATCTTATCTAGTCTTCCCTTGTAGGCATTGTAACGCTTCTGTCAAAAACTTATTTCATGTGGCAAAAAAACTGAGGATCTTCAGTTGAAGTGTAGTGCTGATGTACTTTTTGGGGAAAATGTCATCAACAATTTCTTTTGCAAATCCTAAGATTTAATTTGATATCAAGGGTCACAGCTGCCTGAACAAACAGATGTTCACTGTGAACTTTTTTGTTCTAAATCAATCTATTCACATACCTCTACAGAGTATGTATTTTTATGTAATCAATTGATGGAAGATTTATTTAATTTTTGTTATTCACGTTCTGGTAGTTTATAGTTGTAATTATTTAAATTAAGGCAGTTTGGTTACAAAATCATTTTAGGAATGAAGATGCATGCTCTTTTTAATTCTTACTGTTTTTCAGTTAATTAACAACACAGAAGAAATGAATAGAGAATAAATCAGACATCTCATTTTTAGCTGCTAAAGAAATGTTAACTACCATTTCAAGACCCAAGGAGTTCAGTCACTAATTTCACTCAACATATTGAATTAATTATTTGCGTAACTTTCCCATACAAATTACTATTATTTATTTCAAACATGAAGTACATTAATGATGCAATAAAATGCTGCTACTTCTTGCAAAATGTAATATAACTTTTAAATTTTTTTCAGGCATGTGAAGCAAAATATTTTTCTAATATTACCATTTATTCAAATTAAAAATAAATTAATTAGTGAAAAAGATTACCAGAAGTCTAGCTATCATTAATTCTCCACAATGCGTTTTTCAAAGTGTTATTGACAGTACAGTCTTTCAATGATTTTGAGTGTAACAGGTTTTAATTTTGTGGTGTTCTTTGAGTTTGTTTACACAGTGAAGCTGTTTGGCAAGTAGACGGTAAAAACAATGCAGCCACTAATGTTTGTCATATTCATGAAATGTTTAAATATTCATCGTGTATCTAACAATAAATATTTGGTTAATAATGCTAATAAATATTTGTTATTTTTTAGGGTCCTTTAGAAAATGATTTGGTGGTACATGTGGCTCTGATAGCAGAAAGTCAGCGGTAGGTGTTTACTTTTTATTGAGAATGTTTACTTTAAGCAAATGTTGAATAACAGACATCTTAAATTTGGTAAAGGTATCCAAGGAAGCATGGAAGAAAATATTGATGCTTGTGTATCTGTTACCAAGAAAATAGTTAAAACTAAGATTATTCTGTGATGAAATTTGTCATCATTTTGTTTGTAGCCTACAAGTTTTTCTGAACACATACGGAATCCAAACTCAGACTCCCCAGCAAGTGGAACCAATTCAGATATGGGCTCAAAAAGAACTTGTCAAAGTAAGAAATTATGCATTAAAAAACTATTTTATATCTATCTATATGTTTCTTTATAATTAAGAGAATTTATATCAAGCTATTGCAGTTGTATCACTTTGAGTTTATCTACCTTTTTTTGTGTTACTTATTACAAGATATACTAAAACTGGTCAGTTATATATACGTAATTAGAGCCTTCTACAAAACACTGAAGCCTTGAAGTTGTATGTTACCTGATTAGGCTTAGTCCCTGAGTAACTTGCAAAGAATAATGAATGAATAATGAATGAACAATAAAATTTTAAGAATAATAATAGACTAAGCTTGACTGAGAAACACAAGCAAAGGAGCAACAGTCAAAAAAATGTATTTAAGGCAGTGGGCATAAACCATCATAATTTCGTAGTTAAACACCTATAAAATCTCTTCTGTATTTGTTTTTTTTTTGTTTGTTTGTTTTTTGTTTTTTTTTCCCCCCAGAAGTTCAAAGTAATAGTTGAATATGTCCAGCAAGTTTGGAATTAAAACCTTCTTGGTTTACCCTTTTTACTCGGCTCACTTCAAAATTTGGAGTCAAAAATTACTGAGATAAAGGAGAATTTCAGACTCCCCTTCATGCCCTGGGAAGACTTCAGATTTTCTTTTTTTCCATGCAGACAAGAAGCAGTCTAATGGAGTTACCAGATCCTTTCACTTCAAAGGCTGGTCCGTTTAGCCTTTACCTGTACTGAGCTTCACTGATGATGCCAGCTCAGGTGTGTTTGGTGAAGTACCTATCACCCCCACGTGAAGCCAGTAGTCAAAGATAAATGAAACTTACAGAATATACTAGTTCATCTCAACATACCCTTAGTGTTACCATGGCCTCTTTTTTTTGTTTAGTCGTTTTGTCTATTTTAGTTACAGCACTTCAGCTACTTTGGCACTTTTGCCATTGCTGGCAAATACATTTAAAGCAAAAAGGCTTTGACAAATACTGCTTTGAATGATAAATGTGTCTACTTGATGATTACTGGGTGCCTGTTTAATTCTTTATCTCAGTTACACTTGGTCCATACCTCTCAATAAACCCTTAAAGAGAATCTGTCTGTAAAAAGGTCTTAACAAGCTACAGGAAACTCTTGACAAATGACCCAGTATCATGCCTGCCTGCTTGAGTACTTAGACACAGAAGAAGGGAATGCCCATGTTTATATTCTGCCTTGTTCACTCCTCAGCCTGTTTTACAAGCCAGTTTTCTTGATAATACATCCCAAAACATATTCACTCTCACTGTATTGGTCCTGAAATTCTGTACCTGAAATTTTTGATTTAACAAACAGATACCCCATAAATTTACCGTAGAAGCATATATTGTCTCTACCAATCATCCATCATTTCTCTGGTCTCCCTGACAAAAAGATGAGACCTTCATTAAATTATGTTTATTCCTATTTATTGTGCTTAATTACATTCCTAGCTATGACAATTCCTGTCTTAGGGTTTCTTTTTCAAAAGCTGTGAAACATCTGGCATTTCTGTCACTTTGTTTATGGTCATGACAGGTAGGTGCATTTCCCAGTCAAAATTTACTTTTAGAAAGTCTTGAAGCAATTAAACTGCTTGATGCACATCCTTTTCATACTGGTCTTCCAGAAAAGGCTGTGCTATTGCTGTAAAGTTGAAATAATTAACGCTTTAGGAATGATGAGGAATGAGGTTTGATCTCTGTCTCCCTCTCCCTCTTTGTCTCTCTCCATCTCTCCTCCCCTCACTTTTTTGCATTTTTTCCCCCCTACTAATGGAAAAAAAAAGCTGAAAAAAAAGCTGGTAGTACCTGTCAATGTTGGTGGGGAGCGAAAGCTAATGCCTCAGATTTGTGACACCAACTAGTGTTTCAGGGGCACACTGAGCTTTAGAGTGACTGGAACACAAGTATCTGTAATTTTGGGAAGAGGAGGGTTGATCTTTATGCAGAGAAGGGTTCTCAATCTTTGCTATTCCAATGCTGCCACTTCATTAATTAGAAATTTGTGAAATAGTGGTATATGGTAATAGTTTAAAGGTTCAAAGCTCCAAACTTCAAAGCAGATGTGTCTAAAGAATAGTATTCTATTTTTCTTAAGAAAATATTTTATATTTTATGGTCTAGCAGAATAAAGGTCCCTTTAGTGTTAAATTATAATGTCTAATATCATTCACATGGTCTCCATTATTTACTACAAAAAGGTGTTTAACGATGTTTTGGTTTTTTATTATGTATATGTGGATTATTTAAAATTGTTAATGGTTTGATGTTTCCATTCTTTTTCCACTTGACTATGGTTATTCAGAATGGATGAACTGGTGATGTAAAAAGGGTTTTATTTATTTATTTTGTTTTTTAAGTCATTCGCAGTATTAATGTGTAGACATAGGCAATACCAGGAAGGCCCCAAGCTAACGAGTAAAATGATAGTGTCATATTTGTTCATATGTTCCATTTTTATTTGCTTTTGAATTATCTTCCTGTAAAATAAACAAAATGTTCCCAAATAAGGAAAAAAAAAATGCAGCTTTCAGTCTAGTTTAACTGATACATTTATACTCTCTTGCCCACAACTTAGCTGTCAATTTGCGTATTACGATTTTATTCTGTTACACTGTAATAAATGAAGACTATTTCTTAATATGCAAGTCTTGCACCGTTAGTTGAAGTAATACTAGGCATATATAATGTAACTCAGAAAAATAAGAATTAGCAATGAATAATGACATACTCCCTTTTGCCTGTGTTGTTAGTGCATTAATTTTGTATGCCTTTACTAAAATCAGAATAAAAATCTTAAATATTTCCTATATTACTATTTTACCTTTATATCCCTATAGGAAAAGCATTACAGAAAGCAAAATTGGCCACATAGCATATGCAAATAATATTTTTTAAAACAAAGTTTCAATGATTTAAAAAATATTATAAAGAATATAACGAATAGAAAAATAATAATTATAAGAAGCTAAAAGTAATACCTAATACAGAAAACAACAACTTTTAGTATTTAATTTCATTATAGAGTTACATTTAGGACATACCTAGAAATTTCTAGATACTAATTTGGTCTGAATCAGCCTTTTAGTAGTGATAGGTTTTCTCACTACCAAGTGTAGTTCAGTTTTGAAACTTCCTGCAGTTTAGGAGGACTTTGTGGTGCTTTGCACAAGCTAGATGTTGCACCCATGTAAAGTAATCATCATATTAGGATCTGACCCAGTGCTGTTGGTTACTGTTCAATGAAGACAACACTCTTAATGTAAACCAATGTTAACTTTACTTTGCCTGTCATGAGCAACAAGCTTTCCCAAAACTGTTATTAAAAGGAAGGAGGGGGACCACACACCATACTTCTGCAGCAGCTTATTGGGCTGCTGGAAGTGATGTGAATTGCATGGGATTGAATGGCTGATGAGAAATGGTCTTTTTTTATCTTCTCTTCTTGCATTTTGTGTTTCTTGCTTCAATTAAGTAGCTGTTTTCTCTTTGCTGTAAGTATACCCATTTTTATCAAAGTAATTAATGTAGTCCTTGAACTATAAATGCACCTAACGTAGTGTTCTCTCACTATATTGATTGTTGTTACATGGATGTATGTTTAAAAAATATATATATATAGAAAGATCGTATTTTATGAATCTCATTTTCTGGTTAAAGCAGAATGCACACAAATTCCTATCTGAGACACAGTAGGAGGGTAAGATCTGTGTCTAGGTTTTCCTTAGTGTTCGTGATTCTTTTTTGCAGGCTTACTTCCATTTGGGTGTCAATGACAAATTGGGATTATCTGGAAGACCAGACAGACCTATAGGATGCCTTGGAACATCAAAGGTCGTTGCAAGAAATTATTATCTTACAGTTGTTAATGTACATATCAGATAAATATGGAATTAGCCTCTGAACATGAAAAGCTATTTTAAATAGAATTTAAATGTAATTTTATTTTATGCACAAATTTTATTTTAAAGTCCTTGTAACATATTTTGTAAACCCGTTAAAAATGCACATGTTCTATCTTGCTGTATTATATTATGACATGCCTGTTGTAAACATCCAATTGCAATAATAATTACTGGCCAAAAGAGGCTATAGGATAATGAGGTGTACTGCTTTAACTAAATTAGAATGTGAGTCAGTATACCTTATAAATACCAGAGTACCTAAAATCAGATATGTAGGTTTTATTTATTAATTTATTTATTAAGCCTTTTTCCATTTATTATTTCTCTGATAGTTCCAAAAGACTTTTTCCCCCTTTTTTGGCTACTTTAATGCTTCAAATATTTTAAAGAAGAGATTAATGAAAGCTTTATCTCCCAACAGATTTATCGAATACTAGGAAAGACTGTAGTTTGCTACTCGATCATTTTTGATCTAAGTGATTTCTACATGTCTCAGGATGTTATGATGTTAATTGATGACATTAAGGTATTTATCTAACTTTTCATTTGAAAAATAACAAAAATAGTCTGTAGAATAATAAACTGCAGTTTGATTAAAATATAAGACTAAAATGGAATGCTGTACAGTGTGTATTTTTTTTAAAATATAAATTTGTGAATTTATGCTGGAGAATATAAAGATGAATATCCTGCTAGCCCAGTATAAGTGTATATCCATATCTGACAAAGAATTTACTCAGATGTGATTGCGAATGCTGGAATGCAGCAAACATCCTCGTTTCTTTGAGAAAACAGACGTTCTTGGTAGGAAAAGGTATGACACTGGTGGTCTTAAGGGATTTATTAAAGCCTTAACTGGAAGAAATATAATTCAACTTCGCACAAATAATAAAAATTGCCGTCCTTCCCACAGCAGTGCAAAGCTCACTTGCTAAATCCTCTGTGCTCGAGTAGCTATTTCCAGTGCATAGAAAGTTGTATTGATTATTTCATGCTAGTGGTCATGATTCAAGACCTGGATTCTTATGCATATTTACTGGGTCGTTACATGCAGTTCAGTACATCTTATTCTCTGTGATCAGAAAATTTGTCAATAAGCAAGCTTGAAAGCAACTTAAATTCTTAAGAAAAAAATGTGCAGCTGTTAATGTTTTGATTGTTAGTTAAGGTTTTTGTAACCTATTGGGTTTTTAAGCAGTGCTGTTACTTTAAGACAAAAATTGTTTTGTAATTTATACTGCGTATTCTGATGTGTTGCCCTTGTGTTCTTTTTTTTTTAATTGTCTAACATATATTTCTTACCTAGAATGCACTGCAGTTCATAAAGCAGTATTGGAAAACCCATGGTCGCCCACTGTTTGTTGTACTTATCCGTGAAGACAATATAAGGTAGAGAGAGAAAGAAAAGCATCATTTGTAGTGTGACTTCACCTAATTAGAAGATTAATAGAATTCTGTTTAAAATTTTAGAGGGAGCAGATTCAATCCAATATTAGATATGTTGGCAGCCTTTAAAAAGGGAATTGTTGGAGGAGTGAAAGTTCATGTTGACAGAGTACAGGTATGGTGGTTTTTTTCTGAATGTTGTGTTCATATCTGCTATTATTAGTTAATCTGTTCTCATTACTTTTTTATGTAAGTTTTAAATATTTAGTATCATAACATTCAAATCAATAACTGAGATATTTAGCAGTTTTTGTTTTATCTCAAAAGAAATATGAGCTTGTTAGTCTTCTAAAATTGCTAATCTTGATAAAGGATTTTCAGAAGGGAGGAAGCTTTTTCTTTCTGTACCATTCATCCATTCTGTGAATTTACCACCAAAGGATAAATCAAGTATTAAGGGATTTCTTTTGCTTAGAATATCACTGAGGAAAAAAGGTGTTTTAAATATATTAAAATTCTTTCTTGAAAGAAACAAGATCTAATTTTAACGTATTTCCTGTCTGAATTAATCTTAAAACTGGAACGTTATCCTATTAAAATGTGAAAATTGCTGTTTGAGTCAGGTGCTGTGTTTAAATTAAATATTTAAATGTGCTGGTTAATCCATTTTAACTCACACCTGTTGAGGAAGCCCTCTTTGTAAGAGAGATCAAGGACAGTTATGACTTCTTGTATCCTAGAAAATCATAAATTTGTAGAGGAGCTGGCTCATCTGTAAATTAAATACTCATAGSTATAATAGTTAAATATATCCCTGTAACATTTTAAGTATTTATATATTTACATTAGTCACGTCAGCCATGCAGTCTCTTGTTAGCATTTACTTTTCCTGTAGCGATGCTGTTGCCATCCACCAACACCTTGCATTTAAAACAGAACAAAACAACCTCACCCCCCAACCCATAGACAGTTTAACTAAAATAATGTTAATAGTTTGTATTTGATCAAAGTGATCATAATGACATTTGAAAGCAAAGCAAAACTAGATTTTGGGTAATGTTATGGACAACAGTTAATATGAAGAGCAGGTACCTTTTTTATATGTACAGAATGGGTTAAACCATGGGCACAAATCAATTCGAGTAGAGAATCATTAGTGCCCTTATGAGAATCATTAGTGTAACGGGGCCCTAGTAAGACTCAGTGCAGTTACATACTTGGCCAAACACCCTGAAGATTTCTTAGGTAATTTATAAAAAAGAATACTGTGCTTTTTCCAAAAATAAATTCTTACTGCATCCATAAAAAAAAAAAAGCACTAACTTCTCCATATGACAGCACAATATGTATAATTAAGTGTATTGCAGCATATTAATTACTAATATCAAGATTTAGTTCCTAATTTGGCATTAAATTAAAGATATAAAAATGGTTTGGGTTAGATGGAAATTGTTGTCACTCTTATTTTTTCTCAACTTCCCTTTTTTGTTTACAGCTTTCCAAAGCCATGTCCTCTTTCTTTTATCCTTTTTATATGTAAATACTAGATGTTAATGATCAACATGCTTATTGGTAGTTTTTTTCCATCACTTTAGAAATAATCTCTCAATTTCACTGCAGAGTTGTCACTTCTGGAAATGGTCGCTTTTATTATGAGGGAAAGGATTGGGTGAGAACAAAGGATATGTCTAACTTCTGTGGTGTTTCCTTAAATAATTCATCTTGAGAACACTTACGTATCAAATTGGGTGAATCTTCTTGTAAAAAATGTACACAAAATGTAATTTCATTTAAAAACATATACATTGAATAAGCTGAATAAGACATCAAGTTTTTTTCAATTTTCACCTTTACTGTTTCCATCATCATCACGTGTTCAACTGGATATGCAAGTCAAAGGATGAATGACATTACCAATAAAAGCAAAGCAGTTTTTATTTTCAATCAACTTACAGTTGATATTTTACTGCAAACTTTTGTACAATGAAAATGGAATTCAAAAGTTCCCAGTACCTGCATCAAATTTTGTTTAGCTAATGAGAACTATCAAAAACATTCTTTAAAAAATTTCTTCAGTATAATACCTTTTCTTCTAGAAGCATATGCATAGGAGAGTCATGTAAATTTGGAGTGAATGATAGATCGTTGATGTCAGGTATGTAATGTTTTTCAGTCTGAGCTGTTGTAAGCTGCACTTGATGTGTAAACTTTGGCAAGCATGTTCGGATTAAGGAATTTCTATAGACGAGGAAATGCTTTTATGCTGTGTTTTTTGTGGACCATCACTGAGACTGATAGGTGAAATAGCTTCTCAGAGATACCTAAATAAATGGGAATTATCATCCAAAACATGGTATCATGCAAGATTTTGAGGAATGTGAATCTTGTGATCTCAGATGTTTTCCTCAGACCTGTGGTGGTTTTTTTTTTCATTTTTTTTTTTTTTTTTTTTTTTTTTTTTTTTTTTTTTTTTTTTAAATTGGTATGAGGGATTGATACTACATGATAAAGCTGTATATAGCAAGCAAAAGAGTAGTGGAACTCTAGAAAAAAGACGGTAGTCCTGAGAGGTTTTTGCTGTCATGAGACCTTAAGAACGAGCTGAAAGAAGAAAATATTGTGAAAGTATAAAGATATGTGGAACTGTAGACAAAGAAACTACTTCCCTAATGGAAACCACCAGCAACATAGTGAGTTAGAATCAGATCAAACAACAGCTATATACTTAAATACATCTATGTATTTTTTTCAATTTTAATTGTTAATTTTTAATTTCAGACGTTAATATCTGGAGCAGTTGTTGAACAACTTGACTTCCTAAGAATCACTGAAACAGAAGAGTAAGACTATGTATAAATAATAATGTTGAACTATTTGATAATTATAATGTTTTCTGAAGTGTGAAGAAATTAAATACTTACTTTTCAGGACTCCTGTATTTAAGAGCTTGGAGGAGTTGGATCTTCCAAAACATTCAAAAGTCAAGAGACAGTCTAGTACTCCAAATGTTTCTGAACTGGAGCAGCAACCAGATGTAAATATTAATGACTGGAAAAACAAGTCAACATATGAGATTCTGCAGAAACTAAGTGTAAGAAAACTTGATTAAAAATACACTATAATTTAATGCTCCTGAGACAATAAATGATATGCTGGTATTCTTCTTCACAGCAGCCTACTGAGATCAACATGATTACTGTCATGGCTTAATGTCAATGATCTTTGTGCATCTAGAGTCCTTTTAAATACAACTAATAATATGTAATGTCTAATGTTGTTCTTCATCCCCAGGGAACTCTCCCTTTGATAGTCCTTAACATCATAGAACTGATCCTTCATGCTCTAACTCTACTGGCTTCTGTTTCTTCCAGCTGTCTAAATCTTCCTCTAGTAATACATGACTGTCTAAAAGGGCAGGAATTTGTCATGCATCATATGAATAAATATTTTGTTTCTAGACTAAATTAAAAAAAAAAAAAAAAAAAAAAAAAACCCTTCAGCAGTAGGTATTCATTATGATAGACTAACTTTTAATAATACTGAGGGAGAGTTCCAATCTGGTATTTTTCCTGTATCTAGGAATAGACTACCAGGGACTGTTTCTAGTTCAAGTATTCTATTTCAGTAGGAACACACAAACTATTCTACATGGTTTACTATGCCATCATAAGCATTTGTGCTGTAAATGACAGAAGCCAAGAGCAGAAAACCAGAGAATATTTTTGAGGCCAAATTATTACAACTTGGTGTGAACTTAGAGTATTGTCTCTGCAATAATCAGTGAAAAGGACAGGGAATACATAAGGTATTAGATAGTTGTGATGAAGGAGCCTCTCCCCTTAAGAATTAAATTTATAGAATTTTCTTTCTTTTTTCTTTTTTAAAGAGCCCTCTAGTTTAATTTGAAATTTGTAGTAGTTCTGCTGTCTTTGCTTCATTGAAAATCCGAAGGTTGTGGTTTGGGGTTTTTGTTTTCTCAGGATTGCAATTGCCTGGCAAGTCAAGCATTACTCCTGAATATATTGCTCAAAAGGGAAGGACCATATTTTATCACCAAGGAAGGTAAGAACTACTTTCATTTGACTATTCTGAATATTTCAGGAAGCAGCTGTCTGTGTAGTTCTAATGAACATGAATAATGGCTATGCATGCCAGCAGTTGTGTAGCTATTTTCTTCACCATTAAAGCAATTTCTATTTTAAATGGGATATGCATGTTCATAGAGTGGAGAGGAATGAGCTGCTAAATGTATGTAGTCTTCTAGATTGTTTGTATGCAGCGTCTGTGCCTGGTTGTCATTCTGAACACGTACGTATAAAAAAAAGTGCCTATGACCTTGTATATTAAACTGAAACTGAAGACCAGTTTGTCTGTAACAGTCTGAAATGTATGAAGCTTTATACTGAATATTCTTAATTTTATATAATCTGACTTTGTATCAACATATCTCTAGTTAATTCTGCTTTAATATTATATTATAGCTCTAGGAGAGTGTAGGTTTTAAATTAACGTAAGATTATTCAGAATATTCTGCTAGGCTTGTTGCATGTGTGCTGTAAGCTTCCCTGACCCTCCCCACCTCCACCCCAAAGCCTGTTGTTTGTTTAGCTGCCTTTGCTTCCTCTTAGAAAGAGAGGAATATTAAGATCAAATAATATTTCTTCTTTTGGTTATTTCTCAAGCAGTGCAACATACTAGTTCATGTTATAGATCCCTGCTTCATAATTTTGACAGGGAACAGCTGGTACTTGTAATGATGAGTTGTCATGTTGACATAAATAGACATTGTATCAGTATTGCTATATTAAAAAGGTCTTGGAAAACAATGTGGAGAAAACATCACTGTATTTCAACAATGCATTGTATATTGGCCAATCTGGTTCCAAAGTCATGGTCAGCATCTGAACATTAGGCATCTTTAGCCTTTTAGGCAGGCTTTGCAGCACTGTTACCTGTACTGTTGTTGGACTTGAGCCACAGTAGCTTTCTTCCATGTGTAGATTGCATCCTTCCTAGCTCTGGAAACAACTTGAAGCAAACTTCCTACACTGCAGAATCAACCAACATACACAGCCAGTTTTGACCACAGATTTGTGATGATGAACAAAAATCCCACTTGACAATGTTTAGGCTTAAATACTGTTGTGCCTCTGGACTCTTAGAGTTAGCACGTACAAGGGTTTTTTGTGCTATCCAAGATGAAACAGTAGGTGGTGATATCTTTTTAATAGGCACCTTGCATTAAACAATCTGAATCACTGACTAAAGTTCCTGTCCTCCTGCAACTGGAGATTACTGAAACTGACATTAAATAATCATACAATGAATAAAAATAAACCTTAAAATAAAAGCTAAAGGTCCTTGGTTGTTTCAGCTGACAGGCACAAGGCTTCATATCCTTAGGCTGTGATTTTGTAAGTCAACTTTCACTACTGATACTATAGGTGGAGCTCACCAGTGAGTGACTAGTATGAAAAACACTGCCTTTCCACCAGGGAATTTAAATCTGGATGCTAACTCAAACCTAAATAATGGAATGTTTATCACCTTACTTACTTTCAACATAGTAGTCCCCATTTGACCCCTGCACAATTGACTAGATACCCTTGTAATAAATAGGTTGATGTACCACAGTCACCTGTGGGGTGACAAGGGAACTTCATTGATTGTTCTAATGCAGTGTCATATAATAATGCAGCTCTACCATTTAGTCCTGCTGTAACAGGTGTCAGATTTTTTTTCTTGCTGGGCTTTTTTACTGAAAGCCCCTCTTCTTCAAGCCCATCCCTTTTGCTGTCTTTTACAATAACCATCAGTTGATGACTTGAAACACTGGTTCATTCTTTGGCTTTTCTACCACATCTGAATACAAGTTCTGCCTGTTACTCCTGTATGGAAATGGGACCATGTGTCATAACTTCCTACACTTTGTCAAGATTTGTTTTCCACTATTCTCCCTCCCTTTTGAAAGTTCAAACCAATGGCTAGAAGCTTAAGTACAAATACAGAGTTTCRTCCTGAATGTGGAGACTTCATAAGGACCCAAAGCCTTTCAATGAATTACTGTTCACCTTAGGTAACAACCTCTCAAATACCCTGCCAAAACACAGCAATAAAAGCAGATGAACAGCATACTCCTGCCTTGGAGTCCTACTTGTCCCTGAGCATCTTGTCCTGAGCATTTTCTGTTATTACAACATCTCTGAGTAACAAAGACCCCTCTGTATTTCATGGCTTCTTCTCTGAAACTTAGACTGCTATGATGTAGAAGTAGTGCTCTTCTCATTTCCTGTGTTCTCTTTTTTAGGTCATGTCTATATAGAACCATGCTAGTTTAATACATAACACTTTACAAAATGTTCACTTCACTTTTGGCACACAGAAAATCAGGTGTGTGTGCAGGGGGTGTAGTAAATCAATAATGCTTATTATCTGTCAAATACTCCTTGTACTTTGCAGCAGTGGTAATGAGCCTAGTGGAGTAGTACACTAATGCACCTGAGTAGCAAAGCTACCCCACAGAGTAACCTAGGTATCTTTTGTGGGCACTCTGTTGTGTTATTCAGTGCAGAACTGCAAGGCAGTTACCCCTCTTTTGTACTCTCCCAACTTTGTGTAAATTGAATGTCTCACGTCTCATTTAATTAGGTCATCTACTATTCATATATAAAGTTGAGAACCAGGTAAGTTTTGAATGTCAGCTATTAAAAATTTTGCGAAAGTACAGCATCACTTGAATGAACTACACTGTAAAGCACAAGACTGTCATGTTGCTTCCTGTGGATTTTAGCTCAAGAGAGGCAAGACAGCAGAAGTATTTACATCCTATATCCAAAAAATAATGTGCAGTTTGATGAGGGTAATGAGATGCACCTTATAGGCCAAATCTATGCATAGATTAATCTTCTAAATTTATCACACTAATAGTTGATATGTTAAGTCTCTTTACAGTATAAGCAGAAAATTTAGCTGTAATTTGGATTGGCTTCTAATATGACAACACACAACTGGATGATAGGGGACTGGATTGCATCTAAATTTTAGATGTTAAACACAATATGCAAGTGCTTTGCTAAAGCTGATTGAGAATTAACTGATGTGATCAAATTTACCTTATTACTATTAAATAAAAATCTGTACATCTTTTTGTGTGTGTGTGTGTGTTTTTTTTTTTTTAACATGTTTAGGTACTGTTGCTGAGCATATTGAAAGAATCTACAGACGAGCTGGCAGCAAAAAACTCTGGTTTGTAAACAGTTATCATCATGTTCTTTCTGTTTAACATTAAACATTCATTTCCCCCCATGTGTAAAGCCAGATCCTTACATATTAAAAAGGGGGGAAAAAAGGACAGCTTTATTAACAAAGTTGTCTTGTTTTAGTGCAGCTGAATAGCTCATCCATAAAGATTTAAAAAAAATTGAAAAATTTTTTCTTAGTATTGTATTTTTGAACATAAACCAGCAATAAGCTAGTTTTGTACTGAGTGTTATTGCAGAAGTACAGTTCCAGTTAATATCAAATAATGATTTTTTTTTTTTTACTTATTTCTTGAAGGTCATGATAATATCAATGGCTTTATGTAGTAAGACTGGTGATCAAATATAAACTACGTTGATATACTTAGGCAATTAGTTGCTTACTACCCTGAAATAATTTGGTTTGACCCTGACTTTGTCAAAACAACTTCAAAAGGCTTCAGCAAGTGGACTGGTATTTACACATTGTTTATTAATTTCTTTGCCCTGAAGCTCAATAGAAATTTAATTTCTTATTATCAAAGAAATGATGTGAGCCTGTCTGGAATTCTGTTCTCTTGCTCTGTAAGCACTACTAACAGTTTGTAAATTTACAAACTGTTTTTTATTTTTCAGTTTAGTCTGTTCATACAGCTAAATGGACCTTTGCCAATACCGTAGATGCTTTCCGTGCTGACATTTTTAATAAATAAAAATCAAGAGCATTTTTAGAAACCAAATATGTAAACTGTTTTTCATTTCTCTTCCATGATTGCCATGTGACACACGTAGGTTGGTGTTGCGATACAGTGCTGCATTTGTACAGAAATTTTCTTCTTCCATAGCCACACACATTACTACTATACTGGTACATGGGAAACAGGTAAAGTGCCCAGAGGTCTGAAATGGCGCTCCATGAGGTTTTTTTCTGGCTTATTTGCATTATGATGGTATCAGCTAATGCATTTTTGAAATGCTTTGCTCTTGATCTTAAAAAGTGCACAGCAGTTTTCACAGGAATCAACATCAATTGGTTGATGAATTTCCTACTAACATAAGATATTACAATTTGTTCATTAGCTCTGTGATTTTTTTACAGCTACAAAGCCCATGCTACAAAAGCCTAAATATAGGTCTGTTAAGTTTCTATTTTATCAGGAAAACATTATCAAAAATAATTATCTTTTTAAACATAACCATTTCTTCATCTATCCAGCTGTTTTTTAAAGTTACAGCTAGTTTTAAAACTAGCACTTCACACAATTCTCTTCTTTTCATCCTATACCTGTGAATTATTACCTTGGTATGGAAAAAACAGAACAAAACCTTAATATTACTTTTAAAAATATATTTCTAGCTCTTTATTTAAATAGTTTTCTAAAGTACCAAGAGTATCTTGCAAAATGATGAAATGTCAGAAAACAACAGCTGACTTCTTTGACTTGTCTGTTCTCAAGATGATGCCAGAGAAGAGAACAAGAAGCTATTAAATGAAGTTTGTTGTTTAATGACTTACTACTAAATTTATTTTTAATCTATTAATCTGTATTTGGACTACAGACTAATGAAAATTCAGAGAATGTTACATAAAATCTGGAGTCTACATTATAAATAATACATGCATTTATCAAGTTAATTTGGGGATCTCTCAGTGTGGTTCAAAATTATATATGAATTAATTAAACTAGCTTTTGATATGTAGTAGGACTGCTCTGTTTTCTGCCCTCAGGTCTGTTGTGCGCTTCGCAGCAAGTCTTTTAGGTAAACTAGTGGACAGCCTTGCACCATCTATTACTAACGTTTTAGTTCAGGGCAAGCAGGTAAGTCTTCACTTTTCAGAAATGTATTAAGGAATGATAATAGAGAAAATATATTAATGGACTCTTTCATTTGGAAGGCCTTTATAACGCTGCTTTTAGAAGTACAGAATAGCTTAAAAATCCTTACTAAGGAAGAAAAATCCAGAGGAAATAAAGATGCTGTAAGTAGAACTTATGTATGCTGAGGGCTAACTAATTTACTTTAATGACATAAAGCAATATTAAGCAGACAGATCAGCAAACAAACTGGGTAAGAAGGGAAAAAGGCATGTTTTACATAACTCCTCAGATTTGTATTCCCCTTTCTTTCAAGAAAGGATATGGATTCAAGAAGTGAAGTACATCTTTTAAGGATCAGTTAATGAAGATACAGCCACTCTTTCTGTAATTGAGTATAATAACAGATGGGTGCCAGCTGATTTTTCACAAGGAATAACTAGTTATGCAAAAAGTCTTTCAAAATCTGACTTTTCTGCCCCAAAGTTTAATCATCAGCATTTCTTCCTTTCCTAAGCAGGACTTTTAAGTTCATGAAGAGCTGTTTCCAAGCAACAGTACTTAAATATTACGTATTTTTATAGCAAAGCATGTATATGTTTCTATTTATCTATATGGAATGCTATTATGACAGAGCTGTCCTTACCTTATCCAGACTGAGCTCTGAGTGTGTGCTTCTGGCGCTGCATAGCTATAGAGGAAGCTGCATGTGCATGCAGCATGATTGTTGATGCTTGCTTTTAAGTTTTCAATCTAACGTGCTTTCATCAATTCCTTTATTTCTCTGTAAGATGTTAATTGGGAAGAAGTCATGTTGCTGTGTTTCACTGACAGCAGATTAAAAACAGATTAGAATCTTTGTTAAGGGTGNTTTTTTTTTTTTTTTTTTTTTTTTTTTTTGGAACTTAACCAATCCAGTACCAGAAATCCATTCTGTTTTTGAAAAAGAAGGTTGTAACTTCTGGGATGCTATTAGAAATAAAAAAACAAAAATATGGACTTCATTCTGAGTTTTAAATGAGCTGCACAGCTGAAAAGACAGAAATGAGAGAATATCTAACAACTCTAGTATATACTCATGATGATGCAGCCTGTTTTAAAATCAAAGCAGTAATCTTGTACCATTGTTATTATTTGGAAAAATATTTTCCCCAAATTACTGTTATCTTTAGCAAACCTTGTTGTTTCAATAGCATCCAACTAACAGTATTAACAATCAATCATCAGTCACTTAAAGCTGATTATTTTTGCATTGTGAAATTTTAGCAAGAGCAGAGTTCATTAATTGCTGAATTATTTCCAGTGCGCTTTTGTTCCTGTCCAAATCTTCTGAATTGTTTCTAAAATACTGCAGGTGACACTTGGAGCTTTTGGCCACGAGGAAGAAGTTATTTCCAATCCCTTATCGCCAGGAGTGATTAAGAACATCATCTATGAAAAGTGTAATTTACAAGATGAAAGAGAGGCTGTAGTTCAGCAGGAACTTGTCATACACATTGGCTGGATCATCTCAAATTCACCTGAACTTTTCAGTGGCATGCTGAAGATACGGGTCGGGTTAGTAAAGGATGTGTTGTTGTTCTTATTCCTTGTATTGCTGCAGAACTTAGTGCATCAACTGAGATTGTTGCTCCGTTGCAGTAGTGGTTTACGTAAGATGATTCAACAAAATCTGTATACTTCAATTTTGTATTTTCAGTAAGCATGCTTAAAATTACTGTGCCAAAACTGGCTACACAGCTAACCTTAATCAGCAGTGTAAAGTGGAAGAATGGCAGTCTAACAATACCCTGAAGCTTCCTTACATCAAACACTGTAAACTGCAGTTTTTGTGTGTTTTTTTTTTTTTTTTTTTTCCCCGAAGTTCAATCCCTATCATGTTAGGACTTCAAAAACAAACATTGTAGTGGGGTCTCACAGATACGTTTTGTACAGCACATAGGCTAGTGCAAGCATGCAGTCGCTAGGTCACCTTGTCCTGCTAGCAGCCAAGAGGCAGAATGTTCTGCCTGGCTCACCTAGCAGCCAAGGAAGCAGACCAGCCAGGCCATCAGAGGACATGTAGCTCTGCAATAGCCACAGTAAGTAAGTCTCTAGCAGCAGTGTAATGAGTTGGAGGGGGTTCTGCTTTAGATGAAAGTTGATCTTACACCCATACCTGGAGCAATGAAGTATGCACTCAAGTACGGTGCTTCTGATCTTGAGATGTTCCTTCCTGGCAGTAGCTATTCTGCATGTTGGGGTACCACCTAGTTTCCCTTGCAAGATGGATGCAGTTTGCTCTCTGTGTATGTGCAACAAGGCAATCTCTAAAAAAATCTACTTTTCATCACTTAGGAAGTACAGAGGTGCAGCGCGTGCCTAGGGCTGGTAACCAGCATGTATTTCATTACTGGTAAACATGGTGTAGACATACAGACCTAGAACTGTAACAGATCACACCAGCTCAAACACTGATTCTTCCTTCTTTATGCTGCCCCATAGGTAATGCAGATGCATGCAGGGTGTGCTGCAGCCAGCCTACCTAGCAGGAAGGTTAGAGGGATATGGCTGGAGGCTGGGGATGTACTGTACAGGCATGCAGGGATGAAACAAGAGGCAGAGAATAGCAAGAGCTGTTACTGTCAGAGACTTCCAGGACCTGGGGAAGGAAGAGAGGAAAAAATGCAGCCTAGGATTACAGCTCTGGGGTTGAGCCTTTAAAAGCTCTTTGTGCCCTTAAGCAGGCATATAGGCAACATAGTTTTGGGGCATATAGGTAAACAAGAGAGACTTCACAAATGTGATAATCTAGGAGAGAGGCAGCATGAATTTGATTTCCTTTTGAAACCACAAAATCCTCCGCCAAGTCAAGATACACTACTAGTTCTGTTCTCTGGTTTCTAAGAATGGTAAGCTCGTGATGTAGCTCTAATTCAATTAGACAAAGTCTAATTGAAGTCCATCAACCATGAGCGACAAATCTCCTGGAAGCAGGGTTTCAGAGTACTTAAACTGTATTTGTTTTCAGTGTTTCAGTACAATAGCCTGCGTTGCAGTTAGCTTAGTCTTTTACAGTGTTTTCTGTAATGTGCATTTTGGTTAACAAAAGCTTTCTGCAGTTCAAATGCATGTGCCAATTCTCAGAAAACTGTTTTGAGGCACCAAGGCATACTTCTGATAGTAAATTAATGTGAATAGCTGGTATCTGGTGAGAACATTATTCAAGAGCAGTTCGCTACACAAAAATGCTTACATGCCATGGTAAATAAGACCTAATGTGTCCTGTAAGTTGATCTTACTAAAACTATCCTTTTGCTCTTAAAACAAACAAACAAAACTGATTAGTTTCCCTAGACAATATTATGGATGTACACAACACCTGCAACCTGAAAATAACCTGTTTGAATTAGCATATTCCATGATATCTGCATCTATACTGCTATCTATCTACAGTAACTATTCTGTCACATTTAGAAAGAGACATGTTTGAATAAGCACTTCTTTGAAGAGGTGACTTGTTACTAACTGAACTTTGTAGAACTGCAGCAAGCTCTCTTTATAATTAGTTCTTAATCTTTGATTACAGATTTTCAGATACAGGTCTTCATATCTAGAACAGAAAATGCTCTTAGACCCAAAATGATCTTTAAAGTGTTCCATCTTGAACATTTTTTTGATAGGAGAAATGCAGCATTTCAGCACTGGAGATCGATATCAATAGTCTTTTCCTTAGCATATAATATTAATGCTTCCACTTCAGCAATTTTGAGTCATTCTAAAAACAATAACAAGAATAGCTTGCATCACCTGTATGTATTATATATAACTGCAGATATATCTATCCTTTACAATTTAAATATTCTTTCTGTGGCCTCTATGGATCCACATTACTCCTCCCCCCTCCCCTTCCTGAATCTCTTTAATTTTTTTTTTTTTGCTAGTTTTTCTTTTTATTCTTCCAAGGTTAATTATAGGGATTGTTTCCTTTATTCCAGTGTTATCACCCATTCCAGTGAGCAAAACTAATCTTCTCACAGAAACAGAATTCCAATTTGATAATGATTTGATTTAGTGTCTTGTTATTGATTTGTTTTCAGGCTTTCATTTTGAAATAGATCAAGTTCCTGACAGTCCTATTACTATAAAAGCCTCCTATCAACTGGCTTCTACCTACTTCTTTTATCTGTCAGAGTTCAGTAGGAGGTCTGTATTTCATTTTGCTAGACTATCTCATATAAGCCACTGCAAACAGAAAATACTGGTGAATGACTTGCTCACAGATGTAGTTGAGTCATCAATGAAAAATTAATTTTTTCTTACACCAATATTTTGATTGTAAATCTTGTAAAAAGGTAAGGCCCTTGTTTACACAGTAAAATAAATAAAAGGTAGTATACTTTATATAATGTAGTATTACAGATGTATTTATATATCTATAATGTAGTAACGTATTGTAGTATTATATAATGTGGTATACATGAGTTGGTATTAATATAATGTAGTATGTTGCCTAATAGTCTCCTACATCTTGCATCTACAGCAATGTTGAATTGGTCTGCCTGACATCTCAGAAGTCTGTGAAGTTATTAAGAATCCTTCAGAACTAAAAAACTATGACTTGACTTACACAAACAAAAAAAATCTTTACCTTGTAGAGGCTAAATAATGAAACACCTGTTGAATCTTGCTATACTGCTGATGAAGTGAATCTCTTAGGAATACTTTATGAGCATGTTTTCTGCCATAAATGGAGTAAGGCTTTTTGATATATGCCAGATGATATGATCAAATGTAGTATGATGGACAGTTTAAAGATACAAGTTAAGTTTTTTTTTCCTTTTGACAGTAATACCTACTTGAACTGAGGCAAGACAGATGGTAAGGGAATGAGCTACATATTCAGTTATCCTGATTCTCTAGATGTATCTATATATTATTTTTTCTTTGATAATATATTAGAGGCTGCAGTCCTCACTGTTTCTGTATTATGTACGGAAGTTTCCCTTCAATAATTTGCAGAGTTCTGCCTCTCTAATACCTAAGGCTGAATACTGTAGAGGTCTTCACGGTTTCCATAATTTTTTAATCAAATCCTTTCAAAATGGAATAGCAAATGAAAGAAAAATGTGATAAACTGCAGAAAGGAATTTCAAAGGCTAAAACTATAAATAAACTCTAAAATCCTTTTAAATGTAAAATCATTTAATTTTTGTAGTTTTTTAACTCATCAGCAAAATGCATATACTATCAGACCATAATTTTGAGTAGAAATTTTAACATCAAAAGGCAGGTGAGTATTTGTCATAATGAATGTGCGAGATGTAGGGGAATATGTGCTTAAATACATCTTCTCTTGGAACAGCGTACTTCATAACCTATTTCTTAAAAACTACACTATTACTCTCAGCTCATATTATAATGCAAACAAATGCTAAATCTGAGTATACTCCATAATACAGTAAGAGCAACAGAGTATTCATTTGATACTTCATGCACCTCTTGACAGCCGGATAATACAACCAGGATCATCTGGAATTCTCAAGAGGTATTTTACTAGGCCATTTTTTTTCATCTTAGGAGACTGTTTTTAAACTAACGAATGTTTTCCTCCTTTTACTTCAGATGGATTATCCATGCCATGAAGTATGAATTGAAAATTCGTGCTGGGGATATGCCAGCCAAAGACTTATACCAGATGTCCCCTAGTGAAGTGAAGCAGCTTCTGCTGGATATTCTTCAACCACAGCAGCAGGGGAGGTAATGAGATAAGGGGGCTTGTGGTACCTGTTGTGATTCATAATAGACTGTTCATGTAATTTGCATTTCTGAAATACTTCATATACATCTTAAATCACTAGGTATCTGTGATTAGTAATATCAGTAATATTTATTATAATAATTTATATCAGAAATATCAATAGTGTACTCTAAGGAGCGGTACTAGAGATGTACTACTACATTTTTACAGCTATATCCAGCTTTTACAATTGTTTTTCATATTGCTTGCTTTTTCACCTTTATCCTACCTACACTAACTTTATAGTAGTAATCTATATACTTTGATAGTAATGTGAAGCATCATGTTCATTGATGTGAAATGAGCCAAAAATTACCCAACACTATCCACTTAAGTAACTTGTACCAGTAAGAATGGTTTGTCTGCTGTTCAGTGCCCTCTTTCTTCTAGTTTATTACATGATTTAAATACAGATTTTTTCCACAGTACTTGAGACATAGCTAAGCTAGCTGAAACTTGTAATCTTTTCTCCAAGCTCTAACAGTGTCAAAAAGCATTCACTGTGGTATATAGATGTGAAAGATGAAAGATAAAATTACAGTATCTCCACTTACTATACTAGTTATATTGATGAGATTAAACTCAAAAGTCCTCCTATAAATTTTATTTCTAGCTAGTTAGACTAAACTTTGGCACCGGTACTGCTGATAATTTCTGCAATTCTTCTTGACTGAATAGATAAGGGCATCTAAAACCTTGTTCCTCAACAAAAAAAGAGACCTAACACACTTCACACTACTGATGTTTCTTCAATTAAAACCTCTTAATATTTTTAAATCTATAATGTCAGTGAAACAAGCTCTTTAACTTGGTGTCTGCTTCCTCCTACCTAGTTGCTGCGATGTAGAATCTCTAGATCCATTTCACTATACTCTGAGCATTTTCCACAGGCTTTTCAAAGTGTCTTCACTGTGGTTAGTGATGCTTGCTGTTTAATTACTTTTTCTACTCATGTTGATATTCTTCCTCTGAAAACTTTAGCAGAACAACTTTGGCTTCTCTTTGCAGCATTTTTTATTAAATGCTATTTAGTAAACAGTATGGTCAATCACGGTATACAATTCAAGCACTATCTTTCACTAGGGATCTTATCTCTGTTACCACAATCCATTCTACTTTTGATTCCTTTGATGCTTGTGTTAGCAGAGTCAGCACACAGCAACAGTCTGGTTGATTTGCTGAGGATGAAGATTCTTTTTTGGGCTATGCATATCCTTCAAAACTTCTTAGGCTTTAACTTCTTGTACAGTATTACTAGCTCATTTTTTCTTACCCATTCATGACTTATTTTTGAAAATTCTCTTTGTGATAGGAATGTGGAACACTGTCTTTTTGCATTATCTTTCTGTGACAGTTTTTACTTCTGCTGTAATCTCTAGAAAATTCAACTGTTATGATCCCATATATCACTACTAACTCCTTTGTTATGCATGAAGGGCCAGTGGTATGTGCACCTTCTAGTTTCTCCAGAAATAACCCTCCAAGTCTTCATCCAGAGTAAAATTTTTGAAGTTTTCCTACCTCTTACATTGGGCTGGAGGATATATACAGTATCATATCTAATGTAGTGCACACTTCCACAGATACTTTTTGAGTTACCTGTATAGGTCACAAGTTTGTGAGCAGCCTTCTTAAAACAGAACGCTGTTCTTTTAACGCTCTGAATATTTATGAAACTCAGTTTTTCTTAAACAGTGTACAGGACTTTCTGCTATAGTAAATTTAGATAGGTCAGACTATTTTTGACATTTTAAAGCACTTTTTTGTATTAAGAAAAATTTTTATTTCTGATTTCTTGTTTTTCTATTTTTTATGAATGTTTTCTTGCCCTAGGATCTGTATAAGGACAGATCTGTGTCGAGGTTAGTGGACAGTTAATTGTTGCGCTATGAAGTTATTTATGAGATATTCTTTCTTAATCTATCATGTTAATCCAAGAATTACACAGAAAATCACTGCAAGGATTAAGCCGATATGCAGCATTTTAAAGTAATTAGATGTCAGTAATAAGTCAGTGACAGTTGTTGTATCAAAAGTGCTTTAAAATTTTCACTTTCTTTTGGGGAGGGGGTTCTCTTATCTAGAGCTTAGAGGAGGCACTGATGCASCAATTACTGATACTAAGGGCTGGACAGGGGGGAAGTTTAAAAGTATTTGCTTGGTCTTGTAATATAGTTGGGAAAACATGGTAAAACTCAGTCTCTAGCAACTAAATGCAATTTATCAAATCTTTCTTTAGTTCCCACCAAAATGCATTCATATTTTGAAAAGCAACTAAAGTGTAAAAATACACATTGTTTTGAGGAACGGTCTGACTTAGATTTCTCCTTCCTGTGCTACCCTGTGCCTCAGATCTCAGTGAGTATTTATTCACTGTTTATCTGCCCTTTAAGATAAAGGGTATTCATTGTCAGGTCATTTTGTTACTCCATCAGGCCTACTGGCATCTGCATAAATCAACAAAAAAAATTTATTTTGAAAACGTCAGGATCACTTAGCAGTACATACAAACAGATGATAAATAAACAACAAAAACACTATTGCTCAATTTCATGAGAAAAGTTGGCATAAGTTCTGCAGAACAGGAAGGTAATATTGAGAATGAACAACCCTACATACCCCCACACCACTTCCATCATTTTTTTTTCAAAGCTTCAGTTTAGAAAAAACACTTTCTATTGAATTGCCTGAGTTTACAGGTAATTTCTATTCCTGAACCCTCTTAAAAAAAAGTTATGTTGATCCTGTTTAAAAATTCTTTTTTCTGACCTGGTATTTAAATTGAACAGTATGTGTTTCTAATCCACTACAGAGTTTGTATTTTGTAGCTGCAGAATTTCACTGTTTTATAATCATTTTGACTATTGTAGCATGACAAAATAAATCTTATTACAGTGAATATTAATCTGTTTTATACATACTAGTTTATGGTGACTTCATCAACTAGACATGAAATCAACATTACTGCTATTGTACTGCAAAACATATACTGCATATGCATCATTGATTGATACTTGCTGTCACTGCTTACCCTGCTGGCTTACACCATTGTTTGGTTCTGAATCTGAAACAGCCTTTTTTCCTTCAAGCTCGCAATTTTCTTTGTCTGCAGAAGCTGGCTTAACAGGCGTCAGATAGATGGTTCTCTCAACCGAACTCCTGCAGGATTCTACGACAGAGTGTGGCAGATCTTGGAGAGGACCCCTGATGGTCTAATAGTAGCAGGAAATTTTTTACCACAGGTAAAACATGCAGAAATGCACAGTTATTTTTGCTCTATTTATGGTAGATTATTTTTCCATTAAAAGCAGTTATATGCCTTAATACATCACTTCAACTTAATTGGTTCCTTTTCTGAGACTTGAAAATAATTTTTTTTTAAGTTTTCTATTCAGTTCTGTGTTATAATAGAATGGAGGTCACATACTCTTATCGAAGCACATTTGTGAGAGTATAAGACCAGAAGGCCCTCTCCAAGTCATGGAGTTCAGAGCTGTGCTACCATGGACTCTGATATCTGTTTTCTTTTTGATCCTAAAGCAATTGCATTTCTTAGTTGTACATTATTTATTCAGTAAATAAATAGGCTCTGTCTGAGTGTGCTTCTGACGTAACGCAAATTATTTTTCAATCAGAGTATTATTTGTTTTCCAGCAACCAACCTTATCGGATATGACGATGTACGAAATGAATTTTTCCCTTCTAGTCGAAGATATGCTGCAAAGCATTGACCAGCCGGAATATAGACAAATTATTGTGGAGGTATGTGGCCTGCAAAGAGGGAAGGTTTGTAATACGTATGACTTTTGTTACAGCTTTAAAAAAAAAAAAAAAAAGTAACTGAGGCTCAAATATTTCAAGAAATAGTATTTAAAATATAAACACTTGCTTCAGTGCTTTCTCCATAGATTTTGTTTGATTAAGCAGTTCCTGCTCAGTTTGAAGTTCCTGTCCTTTACCTGATAAGTCAAATATTAATCACAAAGCAAATGCAATTAGGTCACAGGAGGTTAAAACAAGTAAAAAGAGTAATTTCAAAGCAGCTTTCTGTAAAGGCCCAAGCCCATGCCTCTTCCTAACACTTTTCTATATGTAAGGGAAAACCTGCTCTAAAACATCAGTTTGCCCTTTGACAGATTCTTTCCCATTTTGCTGAGACTGTCTACTAAGTCCCWTTATATTACTGAACCAAGTAACTTCCAATCCCTTTATGTTCCAATATCTAACAGCWAAACATCAAACTAATTAGATCACCCTGCTTGAACTCCTTCCCTACCCCTGCACCTGGTGTAGCTTTCTAAACAAATCAAGACCATCAATACCCTCAGAAACTGGTAACTGCGCTGTCAGCAGCCGTCATTATTGATTCCAAAGTATCTGTCCCTGGTGCCTGTGAATATTCCTTCACAGTAAGGTGAATTCAAAACCATCTCGGTTCTGGCTAACGACTGATCGCTATGCTGCTTGCTGGAACAGCCCCAATTTTTGCTAAGAGTCATCAAAGACAAAAATGACCAATGTAGACTCTCTTACCTGYTTCTAGTCACTTACAGTGTTCATCTTTCTATTTTAAACCTCCTTTAGCTATAAGAAATCTAAATTCTCTTAAAATGGGACTTTTTGCATCTACTCATTTTATTTTTTGTAAACTTGGATAGTACAGAGGTTCAGCATTTGCTACTTTTCACCCCTCCTTTGGCTGAGCAACTACCATTTGTGCAGCCATAGAGAGAAGTAAATAAACTGGCAAATAACTTCCTGACTCCCAACAATGTTAGATTTTAATGTCATGAATCACTTGCTCACCATTCTTAAGTAATCCCCAGAAATTGTAACCTTTCATAAAAGCCTGCCCTTTCGGTGATTCTTTTATCAAAGTCAGAATTCTATTATCTGTACACTGTTACCAGGACTATTATTAAATTGCTTCCTGCTTAAATCAAGCACATGTAGTTATTCACAGTGCTTCTTATGTAACCTAAACTTTAACAAATCTAATTTAAGGTCTTATAGTCTTTTCTTTTCTTTCTAGTTGTTGATGGTTATATCTGTTATTTTGGAGAGGAACCCTGAGCTAGGATTCCACGATAAAGTGGACTTGGACAAAGTGGTAAAAGAAGCATTTCATGACTTTCAGAGAGATCAGAACAGGCCAAAGGAAGCTGAAATACAAGTGAGTAAAATACTACTATCTTACAGAGTAATATTCTTGAAGTTGTTTATAATTGTCAATTCTGTGAAGTTCAGAATAAAAAGCTAATTAATAGGAGTTCAGAATGGAACACAAGTAATAAACAAACATACCTGAAAGCTGCAAGACAAAAAGCCTGTACAAAGCGTATAAGCAGAGGTAGAATGTGCATTTATTTTATTTGCCGAGTTGTGAATTCAAACCAGTGCTGTAAAGAGATCACTCGCAGTATTATCTGGCTCTAAAATGAATGTCTAGGTAAAGCTGAGATAGCTTGAGTATTCATCAAACCCAGAAAAAGATGATTGTGGGGGAGGGGAGAACTAAAGCAGAAAAGAGTTGAGAATAATGAAAGTTTTTAAGAAAGAAAAGATTCAGCAAGTAAGTGTGAAATTAGTGCCTTAAAATACAAGAATATTCCAAAAAACCTTAGTAACCAAAAAACTGTGGCCAATACTTTCTGTAAGAACTTCAAATGCAAACCTGAAAGTATTCTTAGCTATTTTTTTTCTTTTTTTTGTGCTAGAGGTGTATTTGTGACCTAGAAAGCTTGTAACCTCTGAGCTTTAAAAACAACATAAATAAAACTTAATGATTAAATAGCTTTTAAGATGTACTTCACTGTATGGGATTTTAGGTTTTATTCTTCAAAGACCTGTAAGTATTCTCAGTTTTAGTGCTTTAAAGCTCTGGAAATCTGTAATAAAGCCAGGTTTTTGTGGTGGCTGAAGTAGGAAATATGTGTAAAGTAGTAGGACAAGTCCTTCTGCTACTGAGGAGGATCTCACTGTTGCCAGACAGCAATGCTAGCTCTGAAATAATGTATCAGCTTATAGACTCTGTAATCATAGAATACACTTTATAGTATTAGTAATAGTGGTATACCATACTAATATGCAACAGCACTTCCTGTAGTTGAATTTAGCTCATTTGTAAAATGAGGAAGAATGTGCTGCTCGAAGTTTCTAAAGTTTTAAAGTTCACTTTCTTGCCATTAGTTTTCTGTAATGAGATCTGAAAGAAATCCAGATTTCCAGCCCTAGCAACACATCACCACATGGAAGATCCTTGTTTTTAAAAGGATACATTTTTCTTTAAGTTATGACCCTTTTGGCCTGCCCCTTTAGAGGATAATGACTCTGTGATTGCAGCCATAGCAGAACTAAACGCGTATCATCCACACAAGTGACTATTAAATGCCAATTATGCACAGTATAGGCTACTGATTTCAGAGACAAGGTCGTCTTGTAGCTATAACCTGAAAGAAAAATCCCACACAAAGACCTATTCGTACTGGTGCTGTTCTAGGCTCCACATAAGTGATGGATTTTTATTTTTCCTAAGCTCAGCTCTTACAAAAGGAAAGTCTTTCCTTAATGACACTATCTAGGCAACAATGTTTTCTTAGGTATTCCTGTGGTGATTTTGCTTCGCTGTTTAGTAGGAGCAGCAAATACCACATGTGAATGAACAGAAGCAGTTCTGCAAAAAAAAGTATATAAATACTACCTAGATTTAATGATTAAAATGACAGATTAGAGTGATACTTTTTGTCTCTTAGAAAGAAGAATCCTAAATTAGAGTTGCAAATAGTATTAAGATAGTAGTTTGAATTTCCAATGACAACATGCATTTAAAGTTTTAGCAGGCCATGATTTTGGAAGCTGGCTCTCCATTATTACTAGGTATCTGCCCACTGGCAGTTAATAGGCAGTAGCCTATTTATTGTCCTGATGTTATTTTGTCTCAACTTTTCCTAACAAAAACACCACCTGTCTGGACATTTTTCCATTAAACTGGCTTTATTTTGAACTTTAATTTCCTTATTAATATGTTGTAATAAGTGTCAAATGTTTGCTCCAGTAACTTCTAACACTCCCTAAAACAACAAAGTTTAATATTTACATCGTATAGTCTCTGCCCTTGATTTAATAAAGTAATTGGGAAGTAACCACTTTTCTGAATTAAATATTTGAACCTTTATGACAACAGCCAATATATAATCYGAGAACAAGCAGATGTCACAGCATCACTAACTGAGCAGAATGGTAGTTTGGTGAAGGAAATTTATTTTGTTATTGTATCTGATTAATGAAATAAGTTGATTTGTTACCTGTGAGTTGGTTTCTTGGGTTTAGTGGTTGTTTCGAAGTAGATCTTTAGTCAGTATGTCTATATGTTGTACTGAAGGACCTGCCCATGCAGTCATATTATGGTAGCACAGTAGGTTACCGCATGGCAATCATCCATTTGCGCGTACTCGGAGAGCACTTGTTCTTTCTCACTCAATGCGTTTTACAAATATTAAGATACCTGTGCAGCACCGGAAAATTCAGTAAAGGAATATATTATTCTGATTTTCGCATATGTTCAGATAAGTACATTCTGAAGTTTTCTGAAAACCAAGCAGAATTATACTACACCCTTAGAGTCAGAAAACGCTTTTCTATTTCTAACTTATCTGTAATTTAGCTCATATTAACCTTTATCTGCCTTTTATAATGAACACTAATGAAAACATTTTTTTTTCTCCTCTCCTGTAGGATGACATGACTGCATTTTACAACACTCACCCAATAGGAAAGAAGGGAACATGCAGTTACTTGAGTAAGGCTGTGATCGCTTTATTGCTGGAAGGGGAAATGAAACCAAGCCATGATGATCCATGTACCATTAGCTAAAGACTGAAACAGCACAGGAATTGTTGCTTTATTTAGTGTTCTATGTATTTTGCATGCAATTTTAAAATCTTGTTTTGAAGAGCAACTCTGGCTAGTAATACAAATGCATACCATCCTTTGCTGAAAGGAGTGCCATTAAAGACACTAAGTGCCACCTAATTTTTTTCCTCAACTGTGATACTCAGAGCACATGCAGTTATTCTCGTGTTATTCGATTAAATTGAATGAGATTGTATTTATGATCTTAAATTATACATTTAACATCTTTGGTAACTTCGTGATAAATGCAGTACAAGATGTCTTTATACCTCTATTTATTTGTAATTACAAAAAGTTACTGTTAATTTTAAATGAAATTCAGAAATTATCATGAAGGTCTAAAGTTTAGTACACTTTAGTGTGGAAGCCTGAAACCTGGTTTTTGGGTTTGGAATCTAGAGACAAAACAGAGATGAACCTTAAAAGTTACTCCTAAAACATTCGTTGTAACAGTTCCATTGGTAGCACACAAGTTATCTTGGTTTTAGTTTGTCAGTGTATAACTTGCTAAGTAGGTTTCCCCCTCATAGAATGACTTTATCTCTAGTAATAAATATCACTGCAGTTTCCCAGTTGTTGAAACATTTATAAGGTAAAGGGAAATATATGATAACAAGATAAAAGTGTCTGTAAAAAAAGGGGGAGGGAGAGGGGGCAAGCAAGCTGTATTTAAGATTAACATCAAGGTAATGAAGAAAAGTTGATATTAAATAAGCTACTGATGCAGGAAAGAATTCAAGATACATTTATTTATGTCCTAAATGTGTGAAAGCAGTTTATGCTAAATCCTTTATTTTGGTAAAGGTAATAAAAAGTAAATGCTTGTAAAAACAGTCAATAAAAATGCTTTTAGAGTTGCACACCAAGGCTCTCATTGACTTTACAGGCAACCTTTAATGTGCTACTGGATGAACCCCATGGAACAGATCATTAAAATACCTGTTTTATTTTATCAGAGCAAAATATATTCAAGCTTTAGAAATAGCCCTTAAACATTCTGATAATAAAAGTAATAGTGACTGACTACAACTCAACCTTCAATAACTTGTTTCCATATCAATATTAAATGTAGGCTGTTACTCATAGAGGGCAAAATTAATGTCAGAAGTGATGGAATGAAGCTGGGCAACAGAGGTAGTTGAAAAAGCTTAGACAGTTGTCCTAGTGCTTCCCAGGAATCATAGAATCAATCCTTCTCAAGCCAACTTGGTAAAAGCATWGTTTCTGAAGGCAAGTTTTAAGCTACTATAAAATCTCTTGCCAAATGGTGCAGAGAATGAATAGGGTTGGAAAACCTAACTTCTGGCTAATAGCTGAAATAATAGTCTTAAGGGTCTTCCTTCCTGTAATATATTTAGCATTCAAAGGCTAGCAAAGATACAGGAGTAAATCAGGAAAAAAAAAACAGAAGAAACACACAATAGTTACTCACTGTTGGGTGCATCCTGTAGAGTGTTCTTTGAGAGACTGCAGCATTGCTCCAACTCCAGCAAGGGGCTATGGTTAAACAGCAGACTGTTGGCAGTAGTTCTAAATACTGAATGAGCCACTATTTTAAAAAGCACTCCAACAATTCTTTCTTGTTTAGTTCAGTATTGCATTAACAGTTATCAAGTGCAACAAATTCTGCTTGCTGTTATATTTTTATATTGCTTGCAGATCTCTGGATGATCATGGATCAGTTATTAAATGGTTAACAAGCATGTCTGGTTCCACCGTTTTTAAAAATACTCTTTAAAACTCCATTTTTGCCACATTAACACAGAACAGTAACTCTGGTCTGTGAACTGTAAATTCTACTAAAAAAAAAAATTAATACAAAATCTACAAATGATTTCAGGAGCACTGGCATCTCACTGAACAGTAGCACTGTTTGTTTACTTTTGCAGTGGTTGTAGTTTGAATTACCATGCAGTTTACATCTTAAATAGCAGGATAGCTACTGTGCATTTTTACAGCACTTACTTAACCCTAGTTCTTAATGCTTTTCTTAGGGTCTTACTCTTCTAGCACCTTTAGTCACTACTTCATCTCCAGCCTGCTAATTTTAATGTGAACTGAACAACTGTATGAACTTGGAATGAAACTATTAAAAAAAAAAAGTTTCTGGTTTCCCTTTATAGCCTTCAATATTTTATTTATGAAATTATGATCATGGTAATTTTTCAACTCCTACAAAATAAGGAAGGTTCCTTGACTAGAAGAGAAGGAGAAAAATAGCAAAATTCACCAGAACCTCCATTCTTTTGAAAAGGGTCTTCATGTTTGGAAGGACACCACCCATATTTTACAGTGTCTCTGAAGCAGGAAAGAGCTTCATAAAAATGGCTCCCACGTAGCATACTAGTTAAATTATGGTCAACACAAGGCAGTTGCTTAAAAAAAAAAAAAAATGCAGCTTTTACTACTTTATAAAAAGAGCTATGCTGAAAAGTACTTTTTGTAAGCACAGTACTATAACCACATCTTAGACCTAAAACTGCTTTTTTTGGTTTGAGAGTAAGTTTTCATCTTTCCTCCTCTCAAGAGTATGATCTGCCACATAGAAACTATATATTCTTTTTCTGCTCAGAGAACTACTATTGTCTAGCAACCAATTAACAAAGGTAATCGGGAAATATTTACTATGTTAGAATTTGAACAAAATCTCAAATTCAAATGAATCTCTTCATATTAAAAAAAAAAAAAGTCTTGAATCACACAATTTTCTCCTTTCAGAAATTTTCCAATTCATATTTTGGTTAAATTGGAAAGGCCACAAAATTATCTATAGTAATGTGTCAAAGGAGGAGAAAGTTTAGCTCCAATCCCAACCAACTATATGTTTTGGGGAAGAAAAAAATCTGAATTAACCTAAACAAAAAGTACAATAATATAAGTAGAGTGTGTCCATTAGTCTTCAGTCTGACATGTCTTGCATTATGCAAAACAAAAACAGACTGTTTCCAGGAAGGATTGCAGCAATTGGAATAAGCTTTTTTTTTTTTTTGAGGCACAGATATTACTATCTTAGTCCATCACATCTTCCCCTGATTATCAGGATTAGCATGAGAAGAATGTTTAAGTCAAAGTGGCTTACCTTTTAGCTTCTGTAATCCTATTATCCGGTTCTCTCAGCTGGGAAGAGAAATTTCTTGTTTTCTCATGTTTAAGTACATCTAATAGAACTACCACCTGTAAATATATCCTTGTATAAATAGAACAGAGTGAGGCAAGCAACTCTCCCTTCCGCTCTTTTCCCCTTACAAATTTTCTTTAGTATTTTGCTGAAAAGCATCATGCTTGATTGTTTCCCCCTCAGTTCAACTGACAGCATTTAAAACATAAGGAAACTATTGGATCCACTCTTCTGGCTGCTGAGTATCCCTAGCTATTAAATTTAACTCAGTTACTGCTGAACAGAGTGAGCTCCGAAGCAGATCTAACAGCCAGAGTAATCAGCATCTATGCTCACCACCTTTTTCCTCGTTCCTCATTCTTTCCAAACAGCCTAAAGTAGGCTCTGCCCATCCTAGCAGCTTGTTTCCCCCATTACAGCCAGGCCCTTTTCTCTCCTCTGCCATAAAGACCTGGGTTGCTACTTCAGCTCAGGAAGTTCTGAAGAAGGGGCCAAGAATGTTAGCACAATACATGCTAAGTGTGTGTGCAAGAATAAATGGGGTAGGGGTGGTGTACACAGGGCATATTTTCATATATACTTGTATCTCAAATACATGCAATTGGAAAAACCAGAAGCTCCTCTAAATTGGTCCTGGATAGAGCCAGCTCTAAGGCTCAAAGAGGCAGAGAGTGAAAGGTGAGACAGTGGAAGAAATATGATCTTTCTAGGCTTGTCATCTGCATTTTGCTGCTCTCATCTCATGGAAACAAGCCTTAGCACATCAATCAGTCACAACAGTCACATGTTGATAAATTAAGTAGAACTTACGCTCTGTTAACATCTAGAATATTGTGAGCCAGAATAGGAATTTATAAGAAAGTTCAAAATTTAGTACCACTTGACTACCTGAGAATAGCAGAAAACACCTGACAAGCTAATTTGGCATGTAATTCAGCTTGCAGTACTTTCTAACGTTATGTACTTGTAACTATCGTGCTTTAATAACTAAAAACTGCCAAACCCAACAGTCCAAAATGCCAATTTGCTGTTATGTTTCTATGTGATGTTACATGGAGATCAGAAAGAGTGGCTAAGCTGTTGCTAATTTGAGGGAAGTTTGTAAGCACTCTCTCCACATGCTATCCATATCTTTAACTGTTAAATATAACACTATTTAATAGTATTTTTCTCTTTGAAAGTTCAGTGCCCTAATTATTAATGCAGTTGTTACTTGAAAGGAGCTGTCAGGTTTTATAACAATATGGTTCACGTAAACCCACACAGTCTTTATTACCTCTGTCAGCCACTGGCAGGCAACACAGATTGTACCAAAGATGCATACAAACTTGGAGAGAACTCTCTCTTTTATCCAACATATTTTTATTGCTAATACAGAAAAATTTGTTTTCATAGGTGTGGTTATGCACCCTTCCCTAAACATAAAAAGCAAATTACATTACTGTAGCTCACTAAAACCTTAATCTTTGTAAATCAGTAGCTCAGCTTTAACTTACATTACTTCTATTTTCTAATTCTGCAGCCTTGCACTTTCTTTGCCAACATTATATCAGCACATAATGTTAGATAAACAAGCTTTTCCCCCCTCTGTTTTTCAAATTATCTGTCTTTASATGGATTTGTCATATAGGAATGTGTGTAAGTATCTGAAGGGAGGATGTCAGGGGGACAGTGCCAAACTTTTCAGATGTCCCATGTGACAGGGCAAGAGGCAATGGGCAGAAATTGAAGCACAGGAAGTTCCGCCTGAAGGTGAGGGGGAATTTCTTCCCTGTGAGAGTGATGGAGCACTGGACCAGGTTGCCCAGAGAGGTTGTGGAGTCTCCTTCTCTGCAGATCTTCAAGGCCCGCCTGGATGCAACCCTGTCTAACATGTTCTAGGTGACCGTGCTGAGCAGGGAGGTTGGACTAGATGATCTCCAGAGGTCCCTGCCAACCTTACTGATTCTATGAGGTCATCTAATCACCTCCACCTGGTGAGCCCAAATACGGTAAAATTTATTTTTATCAGTTACTAAAAGCATGATTTGTCATAGTAGGTTCTCTTACTTACTTTTTTCTGGTCCACAAGAATCCTGCACCTATGTAATATTAACACTGACAACTCTTTAGATGATAATCCGTATCTTCTATCTACTCTGAGCACTTCCTAGCTGTGTTCATACATAAATTTAGTAAGCATGCATCTTCCTTAGCAACACAAATAGTAAATAGGATTGATCCCAAGATGAGTCCTGAGAAACAGCTCTGGCTGTCTTGTATCTTTGCTTGACACCATCCCTTTTTAACTAACCTCTTACAGTCTCACCTTATTGAGGCTCCTTATTCTCCTCATGAAACACAGCAGTAAATTTTCTGAGCTTTCTTAACTATGCTAGCAAATTGCTTTCTCGTCCTTTTTTGAAACACTCATCCAGAAACTATATTTCCCCCTTTATTTGTTGACCACCTTCCCATTAAAAAAGACAACAATTATCACTACTGTTTGCCACTTCTTTCCATGCTTACTGTTACTAAAATAGAGCTGCCTTTTAAGAAAAAAGGCAGTGCATAAATGAAAAGCCAACTCATTTCAGAGATTAAATGAGAAACAGAGTTGATATATCTGAATTTATGATCTGTTCCAAAGACTGTTTCTTCCCTTTGCATTTGTATAACAGTAAAAAACAGTGGCAGTCTGAGCACACCTTCCTCCCCAAAAGGTCAGCATGCTACAGAAGATTCTGCAGGACAGTCTTTGTGCAGATTTATTCCAAACTAAACAGATATTTCTTTTCTACTCTTATTTCACATCTCCCTCCAACTTAATTATTTATCCTAAAGCTTCACTGTCTTCTTTCCGCAAAGCAATCTGGCATATTCTAGAAAGAAATTCAGCCAGTTTAAATACTATGTGCACACTCAAGATTATATTGACATGGATATGACCATTCAGTTATACAAATTATAGGTCTATAATTGTTACAAATTTGACAGTATCAAAAATGAGACTCTGTAACATGCGATCTTCCATTTACTCTAAATTAAAATGTGGTAAGACAATGCCTCCAAGTCACTACAACTTATTATAAGCCTGAAAATATCAGGGATTAGGTCACACGTTTCTAAAAGTTGCGAAAACTGGGAAGTCAATGCATCTAAACACATGCCAAGTATGAGAACTTAGTATTCTGTGTATGTATGGATATTATGAACACATCACCTCCTGTTGACGCCAGAGTCAAAGTTTTACTCCAGGAGCACCAGTAATGTTCTGCCAGTCTATAACCAGCATAAGAAAATAGGTCAGGCTGTAAATTTTTAAAATCTTTCTTCTGTGAGACCTACTGAGAATTTATTTCAGAATATTCTCAGCCAAAATATCTCCTCACAGAGTTTCTTGGTTGAACAAACTTCTTTGCCCGTATTGGATCATTTTAAACCTTTGTTTCATCAGTTTGTGCTGAATGGAAGTGTCTATTTTATAACTGAATTGTCTACAACTTTTCCCCTGATAAGCTAATGGTCAGTGACCTGGCTGCATGACAGTATTAAGCTAACTGAAGTGTTCCCTCAGTCAAAATAAAAGCTAGGAATATTTTCCTTAGCAAGTATGTGAAAATAATATTGTTTTGGGGTGATGTGTTTCAAGTTTGCCCCTTCTGTTTCTTTCTCCACAYCTGGCTGTTTTCATTCTCAGTTGTTTAGTTTTAAAATGTTCTCATGGATGTTCAAATGTCAAAGCAAATTAAATCTTCTAAAAGCATACTGCTTTACTCTGCTGTTAGATATTTGTCAAGTATCAAGCAGTACCTACAGTGACAGCGTACACACCACTTGGAATCTACACGGACTTTGTCTAGACTAGAGTCATCTCAGGTAGAAATGACTCCATAGATGAAAATTCATTTCAGTTTTTCTTTAGAAGGCCTTAATGATTAACAGGCATGTTTATTACTAAAGCATACGACAAAAATAATGTCATCCTACATAACAACAAAGGGGGTTTCCTGTGCAAGCTCTCAGTATTTCTCCTACCACTATTCCACCAGACACCTAGACCAAATGTCTTATTGTTTCAAAAGCTTTTCTTTCGAGAACGAGTACAAATAGGTTGCTAAACTACTTTTATTTCCTACTCTGTGCTCCCTTCCCACTATAAAGCATCTGTCACCTGCAGGTATGTATTTTTTGCTTGTTTCTTCTTTCATAGAATTGGTAAGGTTAGAAGGGACCAGTGACAAAATATTTAGTATGGATGAAAGAACATAAAAAGTGGATTTGTACAAGCTTCCAGAAGCCTGCTGTTTAACCAGCTCTTCTTGTTTGTAAATAATCCTCCAGACGAGAGGAGGCAATTCTCAGCAAATGACAGGCAGACCTATAGGCAGTTACATGTTGAAGTACCTTCTCATAGTCCTATTTCTCCTAATTTTCTACCTCTTCTAATCTCTCACTTAATCCATCATCTTTTTCATTCTTTCTTTTTTTTCACACTGTCAGCATGGAATTCATCAACTCCTTCCACACTTTCCATGTCAGCTTTTCTCCTCACCATTCCTATATTCTCACACTTCTGGTGCACATCTGCACACGGAAAGAAGAAATGGAGTCCTGTTGCATTTCCTTGCACCACCACCCTACCAGTACCAAACAAACAGAAGCAGACAATCCAGTGATGACAGCACCTTCCAGCAGAGGCATACCTGAGCAAACAACATCATAAACACACACCACACTGCCCTTAGCCTATTATGAGCAATAAACTGGGCTATTCTCATTTTTCTGCTGGCATTCTGGAGTTCCTGGCCACTCAGTATTTGACACCTGAGAGAAGAGAAACCTCAGTGAGAATCGAGAGGGTGACAAAAAATAAATGGTAAACCAGGTAGTTTTTAAAGACATAGTTCAAGTAATGGCTGGTAAATATTTCACAAACTTGGTCCTGATTTCTTGCAAAACATTCTGACTCAGGGAGATAAGGAAAGAGATGAATCCAGGGGCTGGAGATTAATGGCTGGAGGTGGAAAGATCAATACAGTCTCCTGTGTACTCTCAAAAGCTACTGCCAATATAGCTGCTGCAGCCATTAAAAGAAGTTCCAAAGCATTCAATATTGGTTCACACCATTCAATGCTCCTATTACAAACTTTCACAGCTTTCCAAAACTTGAAAAAACATTCTGTTTCCCAGAGGTAGTATGAACCATTCAAATGATGGAAAAGCTGGGATACACATAGTTTAAAGTAAAGCTACCCAGTAGAAGTAGCTTGGTTTTAAACTCCATTTTTTCCCAGTTAAATTCCTCTACCAACTACCCTTTAGAGTAAGAACAAAAGAATTCATCTAAGCAAACCATAGAAAACTCTTCATTTTCCTCTGCTATTATAAAGAGGGGGAACATTAGCCTTTCAGTTAGAACTCCTCATAACATTCTCCCCCTCCAAAACAATCACCTACAATTTTGCCAAAACCATCGACTTCACACCGTAGATTACTGTGATAGTTAATAGGTGTCATGTTCACCATATATCAGATATTTCAAACCGTTCTATTCCTTGAGAGAATTCAAAAACCAAGTTGATGTAATTCAAAGCTTGCATGACATTTTTGCTGTTAACTTTGTTGCTTTCCTTTGTACAAATTTCAGTCTTGTTTCACCTACACATCACTCTGTGAAGCTGCTGAAGAACCTATCCTTTATATTTAAAAGAAACAGACAATCAAATTAATAACAACGGAAATCTCTGAGAAATCCCCCTCAATACTTGCTAATCCTCCACAGCAGAAAGTGTACTACGAGATTCTGGTTTAAAAGGGCTTTCATTGGAATAATCCCAAAATACATAACATGCTGCTATCAAATGCTGAGGGTTGGGGCATTTTTGTTAAAAACATTTCCTAATCCAGTTATGTCAGCATGCAGCATATTTGGTAACCACAAGCTCTGGATCAGTAGGATAATACTATTGGATAGTTGCCATTCTGCTTTTGTTATTTGGGTCTCCTGTTACATTTTTGTTTTCGCTGCAAAGTAAGTACTTTCTTACTCATTATACATTGAGTTCCTGCCCTGGAAATTACTGAAGAAATCCTAGATAGTGTTCAGGTTCTGTCTCATTTAATACCTATACGTCTTCGACGGTTTTCAGGAAAGTCTACCTGCTTAACCAACAGCAGCATTAAAACTTTTCTACTTCTGTAATACCACTTCTTTGCTACATACAGCAGTAACCCAGAAGTAAGTTTTGATCTTCGTCTGGAAAAGAGAATTAATTGCAGATACCAATAAATCAACCTCTGTTCTAGATCATGATTCATGGATTTTTTTTTCCTGCCATCTTTACTTTTTCTTCCCTGATAGCAATGACTCACATTTCTGGTCCTGGTTCAAAACTCTTTTAAGCCTATCTAAAATCTGCAACAATTACGATTGGATCTTATGCAATAAAACTGAGCTAATGTACTAGTTTACTGAGCCATCTTTTTCTCAATAGGGCAAGTCCCACGGATGAAGTTAAAACATGGTCTAAATGTTTAAAATAAGAATCATAGCATCCTGACATTCCATCCACAATATGACAAGTAATCTTAACTTACTTGAATCAAGACAGCTTATAGCCTACAGATAAAATCTTCGTTTTGATAACTGTATCATGAATCGGATTGTACAGACAACAGTAACGGTTCTCAGCTGTATTCTTAACACTTGTGACTAACTCAACCTAGTAGCTGCATTGAATTAGGTTTCTTCCAAAAAAACTCACATAAGACATTTTTGTCTCATTTCCTAATATGCACAGTGCTATTATGAGATCTTCAAGAAGAGAATGAAACGCACTTTTAATTAAAACCATAACCTTGTGCTCACCGCAACAAATGAAAGCTTCCCATTCATGTCACTAGGTATGGGGCTTACTCCTTACGTAGCTGTAAACTCTTGAGATCAGAGACTAATTACTTATGACTACTCTTGACCTAGCACACACAGACTATGACTCCAGCATAAATATAAAAAGAGCTATTTTTAAAGAGTTGAGAAACACTCATAGGCAACACTTACCTCTAGAATTATTTTAAGAGAACAAAATTTAATTTAACTACCAGAGTCTAGCAGTATAATTTTCTATTATAAATGAAAATTGTAAGCCAAGCCTAATGGAAGAGTAATAGAGTTAAATAACCTGCCATTAGTAAATACAATGAAAAAATGACAATGCCTATTTATCATTAGGCCACAACAGAAGTGCAAATAGTTATTACAGTATTAATAATATATCACTGGAACATACATATTAACAAAAAGTATTTCAGTACAGTCAATACATTTACCTAAAAGAGTCTTTATATGGTAGTTCATAAGAGGAAAAAATAAAGCTACTAACAGAAGTAGGAGTGGTAGGGCTGCCAGATGCCTAAAATTTAAATTAAGAAATTATGGAGGTGCAATTAACTCCACTGAAGACTGTGCATCTCATCCAAAAATCAATCAAGAAAAATGCTTGATTGAATTTTTATATAATCATGATCCACAAAATCCCTCCCAAGCATATTTTCTTTCCTGCAAGAATGACAGTCTTTTAAACTTCCCCTAATGAACAAAGACTTATAGCACGGGAAGACAAAATTAAGCAGAAAAGACCACCAGTGCTCTGAAATAAGCATAGAACAACACTGCGAACCACTCCAGAGAGCTCAAAAGGAAACATGCTGGCTTGTATGAACTGTTTTTTCCCTGCCTCTGCTCCTTTCACACTGAAATAAGGGAGGAGTTGTGGGTTGTGTGTGTGAATGTAGGGAGAAGACAGGAAGGAAGCATGGCTGCACTTTAGAGAGAAAATAAACGATTTCCTTCTGGGTTTATGTTCAGTGAGTTTTCTTCCTACTGGGAAGGAAGAGTTGTGCGCTGTCTCCCTCATAAACAACAGGCTGAAGCATCCAGGAGTGGGATAAGGAAGCTGTATTTTCTTCATTTACTTATTTAACAGTGATGTAGGGGACTACAAAGCACGGACAGTTCCCCCCTCCTCCATCTAAAGAATTTTTTTTGCTCTGAGTGTTAGCTGGGACGGAGGGAGGGGGAAGAGCAGAAACTCAAGGTGTCAAGAACAGAAAAATTTATAGTGGTGGATAAAATTTTCTCCTAAACCAGAAAGAGACTCTTAACAATGCTTGTTAGAATTCTTTACATAAGCATTCTTCAAAAGAGCACGTTTCACATGGGGAGAAGGTGAGGTAAAAGGAACACTTCCCAGTCTTTACTCACATACGTATACTATAATTTTGACTTGATCTGAAATAAAAAAATACTTGCAGACAGCACTTAGTCTCTTATTTCATAAACAGTGACACTCTAAGGCTAAAGAGATGCTGTTTGGAATAGATGTTTCCTGCTAGTGCCAGAAAGCAAGAAGTAACCTCAGCTAAGCCTGACTCCTATGGGTGACTGACTTGGAGCTTGGCACTTTCAAAATTAAATAGCTAATATGTCAGTGATGATGTCAATCAGAGGGAAAAACAGTGACACCACATACAGGAAGAAAGAACAATAAAATACGTTAGAACCATTTCTTATTCAACTTACCCACTAATGAAACAACAAAGATACCTGGAGGCTCTATGCCTAAGCACCCCAAGAAATCTACATAGAAGGTGCAGGCAGGTATAGGAAGAGAGGATCTCACATTGTTTTACATCTGCACAAAACAACAGACCTAGAACTTGTGTATTACTGCAACCTGACAGGAACTTAAAACTTGCTAAAAAAGCAACTTCCATGAAAATTATTGATAATAAAAAATTTCCCTTGCTTTATATCACGGCACTGAGAAGTGATGAAACTCAGACAATGCATGTGCATCTCCCTCTGGGTTATGTTCCAGAAGCTAAAACAGTGTCTCATTCCACCTTAAATGGGAAAGGGAAAAAAAATATGAACCATGTCTTTTTAACTTGGTTACCTAAGCTGGATACAAGCATATCAAGCTCCTGGTTTGCTTATGGAAGTAAGTATATCAATAAGGTAGTATATCAATAAGTGATCTTACAACAGGGTTCTCAATTAGCCATACCAACAGAACCTGAAATTACTTGGTATTGCTTGTATCCAATCATCGAGCTGTACTTCAGTCTCTCATAGGAGGTGATTGAGCTGACTTGTAAGAAAGCAAAACCCACAATTTTCTGTGTCCCTGTGACAGACAGCACATGTTTAGTTAGATATGCTACACAGCTGAATTGAGCATTTCCTGAAAACAAGTTGTGCTACAAGATTTATAAAGGAAATATTAGCAACATGCTCAGAGATATTAGCACAATCTTTCCAGCTCCAACTTTTACATACTCTATTCTGTAACATAACATAAAAACAAAATAGAAGGAAAACATTAACACAGAAACTCATATACTTTGAAATGTATCTAACATTGGTGGTATGACATAAAAGTATACAAGTAAGAAGCAGCACAACGTCAACAGTTTTGGCATGGTTTCAACAATGCAGAAAAAAAGGAAGCATTTAGGGTCCATAAGGTCTTCATGCAATACCTCCAGATTGATGGGTACCTAGCTAACTAGATCCATATTTTTCTTCTCTGTTAACATGTCTTTCCACCCCCTCAAAAAACAAACAAAAAAAAAAAAAAAAAAAAAAAAAAAAAAAAAAAAAAAAAAAAAAAAAAACAGTTTCAGTATTATTTTCAGTACTAGGAACTTCTGGGGTTTAAACAAGAGTCCAATGAAATAAGTGCTTAAAATGGTTTAGTCATACTTTTGGTTATTTTACCCTATATTTTATATTTAAATGGGCAATTCAGCAAGCTCTTGGCTGTGAAATTCTATCTGCTTGTATTCATCAAGAGTATTTATTTTGTTATTTTCACCTTGGAATTTTGATGGAAAAGCATCTTTAAGAAGCTTCTCCAAACTCTTCATTACTATTATTAGCATTACCATGTATCTATAGAAGCCCTGAAAAATGATGCATTCTCCGTGTCTGGCAGTATACAAACTGCTTTCGCTTCCTTTCCCCTTTTTAAGAAACAGTAAGATCTAAGCATAAAACAAGTCATTAAACAGTCAAGCAAAGTAACACAAGAAAATACAATGTCATGTGGGTGAGAGTAACTGCTGTAATTCCTGCAATCAGCAGACACAGAAAATCCATTTAAAAAGCTGCCTCCTGGCTTCCTTACTATCTCAGAGCATATCTACAAGATATGATGGTAAAGATACCAGTAAACTCTCTCACCTCATCATCACTTCCACTCCCACAGCTATTATCAGCAACAAAACTGCACTGGAAGTCTTTGTCAGCCAAAGTCCTAAATGGGTAGAAGCAATACCTCAAACACAACATAAAAAGCCCTCTAATATTGGAGCTTGGAAGATAATATAGACCTATCTTTTTATCTTAATACCATTACAACCAATGACTAGCATGCTTTTGGGAACAAATGGCCTTTATCTCCTCAGTCCTTTCTCTTTTTTATTTTCTTTAAATACACAAGCTTTTTATTTTATAAAAAGACTTCAATCCTATTCCTATTCCTTTTGTTATCAGTATATAGCTCCAGTTGAAATTAATGATAGCAGGACACAAGTTCTGTGGGATTTACTTAGATCCCAGAGCAACATCTAAGAACAACTTTAAACTTCTTGATCGATATGATGAGAGCTATGCAAAAGGTTAGCAATGAAGATTTATACTGGGCAGACAAAATGTCAGTTTACTGGCAAGAAATAAGTGAATCACTAAATGAATGATTGACCCTTCTGTATTCCAGAAACAGAAAAAAAGTAGATTTAAAACCAGTGATTTTCATCTTGAAGGTCTCATCACAAAACTAATGAAACTACAGCTGCTATAAAGTCATTCTAAAAATCAACAAGTTTCAAGGGAATGAGATAAACCTACAAATTTTACCTGCTAATGTTTAAAAACAAGCGCTTGTTAGAATTTGGGTTCAAAGTCATTAACTGCAGTTCCACAATGGTCATTCAAGAAGCTAAATTATGAACTATTTGTTGATGATGTATTCAACATATATAACATATATTTGTGAAAGCTTCTTTTAGCTCAAATCTCCTTGTAAAATCTGAAATATCTGGTGAAAAGATTAGAAATTACGGTTAGCATAAATGTAGAAGACATGAAAATACTAAGGCCCTTAGACTTTCTCAAGCTAAGTACTCATCTTTTCTGCAACTTAATTGCTTCCATAGTGTTTTTCTACCTGTAGGTCACAGCCTATATTATACAAGTAGAGCCACATTTTTACATTCAACTGTAGAGGCAGTCTAAAATATGTATATTCAGGGCTCAATTTTTATTTTTACTACTTTTTTTTTTTTTAATTTGACGATGCTCACTAGTCCCACTAATGTTCTACTCTAGATTTGCTTTGAGTTATGCTATTTCTCTAGTGACACTGGCAGTGTTCAGACTAGTGAAAATTGTCCTTGTACTCCAAAATTCCTTCAGCGTACATACCCTAGACCCTTCTGTATCAATGATAAATAAAGCAAATGCCTAGGAAATGAGCTAAAAAAATTATTAATTTTAACTTTTACTTTTTTGATGACTCTCATGGAAGGAAAGAAAAGCATTAAATCGCACAAAGAATTTCCTACTTAGTACTAGACTTACTATTATTAAAACACATCTCAAATTCCATAGGCTTCTTGTGCATGAAAAAAAAAAAATCAATATATTTCCAGGAATATTTCTAATATCAATTTCCAGAAGAACTATAAGTTTTTTACATGAACCCAATGCCACTCATGTGAATCATTTATATTTTATGGCTTTCACTTGAGGCACTGAAGTCATAGTAACAAAAAAAATCTTTAAATTCCTCTAAGAAGCCAGTATTTCCTCATGTTCCCCAGTATCTAAGTTTGCTTTGCAGCAAAATTTCAGCCAAGTATTTTCAAAGTTTACAAGTATTTTACATTAATGAATTCATTTTTCATTTTACAGGCAGTCAGAGGCAGAACCATCACAATAAGGACAAGACTGACTTATTAGAAGAAAGCTCCCTAGAGCAACCAAATAGCACACTACACTTTAAATCAAATGAGCAGCTATTAACATCAGTTGTATACAATTTATAATGTGGTGTTCTGCTGCCTTGGAGAACTTCCCTAGCAGTAAGATAAGAATTTCAACTTATCTTGTTAACTAACTTTAAAAAATGAAGTGTTCTTAAGATATGAAGCCTTGAATCAAAATGCAGAGAAGAAAAAAAGATAAGTAGCATTTTTTTCATGCAAAACAAATGTCAATACGTAAAACAAATAATGATCAAAATACTTTATTTCCAAACTATACTTAGGTAGAATTTCAGCTATGAAAAACAGCAATCTGATATCCATCTGAAACAAGTGAATCATACAGACTGCATGCTTCGTAGGTAGTGAAAACAACAGCAAACCACATGCTCAACTGAATAGAATAAAGGTATTGATTTAATGTCTATAGAGTAGAGGCGTTCAGTAACAAGAAGAAACTCTATGCTAAAATCTTCATCTTTACTTTTCCTCCCTTCTGACCTCCGTCCATCCAACTTCAACTGTTTCACGGGTGAAATAAGAATCTTTCCTCACTTCTCACATTCTGTTGCTTTTCTCTTGTGGTTGCACAGTCATTAATACCAGGTTTGTATACTGTTAGATTAATCACAAACAAGTTTAATACAGGTCAAGCGCAAGTACACAACTACATTTCTAGTTTATGGGCCACAGTACATACTACAGTTTGTTTACCTTACATTGACTGTGTGTCAAGAGTTAACACATCATCTAGCAGAAAGTGGCATAGACAGTACTTGATATAGCATAAAGGTAACAGGCGCAAAGTGAACATATTAATATATGCAGAAATCACACAAAATTTGAACTAGCAGAACAAGTTTTACAGAGTATTTTTCAATTGTGATAACACATCTCTGACACAGTATAAGATAGTGCCAGATCACTAAATGTGGCATTATTTCCAACACATCAAACACAAACTTCTTCCTTTAAATACTACTTACAGTTTACACAATTGAAAAAGTGTTTCTCCTTTGCTCTGGTGATGATATCAGCCTTGATCACCAGATTCCCCTCTGCTCTGTCAAGTCCTATTATACTGTTCTTGAAGGGTGCAGAAGCTCCTACTCAAACCAGAAAGCAACTTGAAAAAAAGTGAGAATCCTTAAAACAAAAAACTACTTTGTAACAAACTGCATTTGGTACCTAAGAACCACATTGACCTTAGGATTCCTCTCCCATTCCCCTTTCTATATTCCACAGCTATTCTATTCCTGTCATTCTTTTTAAGAGATCATGAGATACTGTGTCATAATCTATGTATCTGTATGTCATTTATTTTTATGCTATATATGATATTCTGCTTGGCCTCCGAACACTAATGCAAGACAAGCATTAATTTATGAAATGCAGAAACAGGGATGTTTTATGTAATTTTACCTGCACTGATGCTAATCATCAGTCCCATCATTTTACATATTCTCAGAGCCCAAACACTCTTTCATAGCACTTCTAATCAATAGTGAGACTATGATATTCTCAGTACAATTTTGAGAATGATTTTTCCTCCAACATGCCTAAAGACAAAAGGAAAGAAATGCTTGGAGTAGATGTAAAAATCCTAAAAGATCTCTGAAAACTGCTGAAGAAGCCAAGTACATATCCTATCCCACTTAAAGCTACATTACAACCTCACTATCTCTCCAGGTCTGTTCAGAAGGAAATATACCTCGCTATGACAGCTGTTATCAACAGAACATGCATTCCACTCAGCAGACAGCCCCAGAGCTTTGGCAGCAACCTGTTTCCAGTTCTCACCCTGGACTAACCTCTGATGGCAGGTGATTATTTCCTCAAATTCTTTTCAGGAGTTTGTTCAGAAGAATAGTATCAGATAGAATACTGAAGAGTTAGTACATTAATTCTCTATTAAGCAACTTATCTGCAACTGAAACGGATCTAGAAAGAGAGACCAAGGTTATGTCAGGTATTAAACCAGATCTTAAAAAACCCAGCATATCCCATACTTTGGGAAAAGCCTGTTCCCCCCGCCCTCGCATGATTTGCACTCAAGCTTAAAACAAACAATAATACTCCAAATAAGCTAAACCATTATCAGAAAAATAACACTGATAACTTTTCAAAACAGAAAATTCTCATTCATGTGTGAGAAACTAGAGTAACTGCAGCCAATCTTATTCTCACATGCTCCCCATAACATTCTTAAAACTCTTACTGCCATTATTTGCAGTTAATCTAGTTAATCTCTGAATTGATTGTATATATAAGAAATGCTAATCAGTTTGTGTAGAGAGAAATTGATTTTTGTTTTCACTTTTTAGATGTAATCATCCCTCCCTCACTGGGTTGTTATTTTCTTCACAGGCAACTGTTACTAGAGAAACTTCTAGCAGCTATAGCAACAAGACCTAACACCTACTGTGTGTCTAAATCCCAAGGTTAACCAAATAGCGGTGGTARTAACTACAGGACCCTGTAATTACAAACAGTGAACTGTACTCATCTACTTAGGGTCTGTGTCCATCCTTTTATCTCTGCCCCCAAGAGGAATTTAACATCAGGAATGTGTCCCACTGATGCTTCTTGTTGGTTTGTAGACCAGAAGACTTAGCTGTGCTGACAGAATCAGAGGACACTTTTTTAAGTTTTTACTGTATAAATAGTCTGTAGTGTATTTTGGGTACTGTGTAGGGTAATTGAATATTATTACTATGGTCTTGTTTCCATGTCTGATTTTATTCCACCCAAGGCAACAACATCAAAAATAGCCTCAAAAGACTATACATGAACCACTGGTACAATGCTGAAAAGGATAAGTTATTGCAATCACATGAACCCATCAAGATTATAATAAATTAGTCTCATTTTGACAATCAGTGTTTTTTTTTTTTTTTTTAATCTCTGCTTGAGAGAACCTGAAGTATGGCTAGGATTTTTAGTTCTCCCCACAAGAAGGAACTGACAAGTAACTATCTAAAAATACCTAAAATTAAAAAACAAATAAAAATAAAATAAATTAATGGCATTTCTAGCTGTAATAAATAATATCTCACTTTAAAGCAGAGATGTCTTGCAGCAAAAATGCAAGTCTTTTGTTCAACAATCCCCAGAAGTGTCTTGAATCCGTTATTGTGGCTCTTGTTAATGAGCAGGAAGACATCTGCTTAACTAGCATGCTACAGAGGCTGAAATCTCTTCCAGGGTATATTCTGTACCTTAGTTTTCCATTCCATTCATGAACAGAAGATCATTGGAGTAACTAAATCTTTACTACTATAGATTGGTGCTGCTTCTTAAGAGTTATTTTCTTTTAAATATTCAAATACATAGCTGTGAGACCTTAGCATGAAAGTTACTTTTTCAGCAAACTGTAATTATATTTAAAAAAATTGATAGCAAGAGATATCAAAACACGAAAACAAGTAAGATTTGATTTCTCTTTGAGTCAATTTCTGAAATCCTCCTATCATGCAGATTTTGTCATGTTAATCTGTCTCTCTTTAAATGGTGTGGATCAAAGCCAAGAGAGAAAGCCACTAACTCTTGTGAAATTAATAGTTTTATTCATAAAGTAGGCTTTTAGATCCAGTCCTGCCAACTTCCATATCAATTATACGACTTCAGATGGGCTTCGGTTCAAGTCTCAAGTGACAGAGTGAAGTGACTGCTATGGTAAGTTTTTTCTTATCACCTCTTGGGCTTCAGTATTGTTGAAGTATTCATTATTTCAGATCAAATTAATAGTGTGCGTGTAAGAACTGATTCAGGTCAAAGTAAAAATTAAATAGAGTATGCATCACTTCCTGACAGAAGGGGGAAATTTTGCTTAATCTATAAAACAACTGATACAAACAGAAGGTAGACTAATACCAACTACTGCTGGTAATTCAATGCAATCATCTTTATGACCATTCCCAAAACAAAACACATCAAAAATTATGTAATTGCCCCTCAGCAAAACTAAGGAAGTGCTGACATCACCTAATGATGGACTCTTAYGCAAAGCCAACATATTTGTCTTGAGGCTAAAGGGACTAGAGACTGGCTACTAGCACTGGCCAACCTGCTGCTCACTCCCTTACACATGATGGCCGCACATCCCTGAGAGGGCTGCAACTTCGCAGATACAGGTGAGCCATGTATTTATGAAAGGTTTATAATGCATACACATATCTTGAATCCTTTATGTTAAACATGCCACTACAAGCAAAAGAATTATTCACATGACTACAGTATCAAGGCAGAGCGTACTCTCTAACTTGCTTTAACTGCTTTTATTTTTTGAATGTTTAGTCAATAAAAAAGATCTTGTACATAACTGGATAGGCGTAAAAAAGGTAAAGAGATGGCTGGAAAGCAAGGGTAAATTGGCACATCCCCCTCCATATAAATGACAATATCATTTCCCATAACTATAGTGCAATTTGCATGTGGAAGTGGATAAAACCTAAAGAACTAGCAGCTGTTTAATAATTTTAATAAAACTCACCTAAAATAAAGATAGGTAATAACTAGGCTTCGGATGTTAGCTGTCTCCTTTAGTCTATTAGATGTATTATTAGATGTATTATTATTTATTTTGTATCTGAATGACCTACCAGACTGAAATCCAGCTCTGACATGCGCTTTACCAAGCTTCAATAATAGACAATTGTAGTTTCACAGTTCCATTTGCTCAAGGATGCAACACGTTAACATGTCACATAAGACACAGATAAAATGGAGGACAAGGATAAATAAGCTATTGGTTACATAACTTCACTATGATAGAGTGGTTCCACTTCCCTTCAAATTGTTTTGATATTTTCTGTTATTTTGAAATAAAATCAGCTATACCTTAACTAACAACTATACAATCACTAATGTGATTGACATCAATGTCAAGAGACTGAAAACATGTATTTGCACTGGCCTCAAACTGAATTTACATTTCATTTGCTTCCCTCTCGGCCCCTAGAAAACCCTACACTTTTGCATGCCTTTAAACTGATAAAATGGTAATTTGTTAATATCTCCGTTTTGTAAAACATGAGTTCTTGAGCTCCGAAGTCATACCATTTTATATGCAACACTTAAGCTAGATATCAAAACATCTGGCTTCCTACAGCAACAGGCACAAACACAAAACAACCTAAATGCCTATGTCAGATTAGTGGCAACCCTGTCATACAACCTAAGCAGTTCTCGCCCCAGCTGGGATGAACCTTCATTTAGGTCACCCTTGAAGCTGTATCTATATTAAACTCTATTGTACCAGCAAATCTTCACAATATGGTATTACATACATACAAAATCTCCTGCCATCAGCATTGGACTAGCTCTCTGATCCCATTTTTACACTTATTGACCACTGTACCTTCATATTAGGCATTTGCATTGCAGTATAGTATCTCAGAAGAGGCTGGAGATGGAAGACACAGCTAATCTGAACAATGAATCATTGTCATGATGTGCCAGGCAGCTGCATCGTGTATGATTAGTCTAGGGAAAACATGCTGATTTCACATTTTGGATCAAAATAAGGCTAAAGCTGGCAAAAGATAACAAAGCAGTTAGTTGTTTCTGAGCATCAACTACTAGACCAAGTGAAGTTGTGCCTTCATCTTTTAAAGACAACGACCTGATGTTAAAAAGTCTGTGCTATGTACTCCTATGGAACATGCTATTTGAGGTATCAGCAGAGTCTGTGCAAATGCAGACAAATACTATGCAAAGCTTGCTGCAAAATCRGGCTGTGCCTGGAGAGACATAATGTAAGGTATATAGCATGAACGTAACAGTTTCAGAAGGTGTCTTGATATAAAGCCTTTAAATTCAGCTGAACAACAAAGGAAAACTCATAAAGCAGGAAATGCATCTCTCCACTTGTCTATTTCAAAAAACAAATAGGAATACAAAAAGCCACATCACAATCGTGGCTATATTAAGTGTCACAACAAAATTATCATCAGAGCAGTTGGAGAGATTTTAGAGCACTTCCTCTAGTACAAAAGCATGTTAATTTTTATTTCAAAGTTCACATATGCCATGTGAACCATAATTTAACCTTTTAATATTCATTATTCATTCTGAAGATATTTTTAGCCCATGTGGAGAACAATATGTTCACTGCATCTCTGTTTTTATTTCTGAACCACAACTACTTTGTTAGTGCTTTTATAATAATTGATGATGCTCCAACAGAAGATGGAATGCCATCTCTGGAAAAAATAAATACCACTTCAGCATAGTACAAGAAATCTTTCATTTTTCCTTTTATTCACAAGCAAGTTCTGCTGTATACAAATGATAGGTAAGACAGAAGGTATACAATGCAAACGCCACTGTAGGATAACAAAAGCCATAGCCTTCTCCCCAGCCTTCTGCTAAAAAGAGCTTTTTCAGAGGATCTTCGCACTACTGGGAAAGGCTTTGCTAAAGAGTTAAGGTCAGTTTGAGACAGGGATGCAAAGATCCATGAAGACATTGAAGGACTTGGGTCTTCTCTCATTTGTTGCTCAAGACTAGTATATTTATCATATAGGAAGTAATTGATATCCTGCACATATATTACTAGTAAAATTCCTGAATCAGCACTTCAGATTCTACAGCAGTTTTAGAAGAAACACTTCCTTTATTCATTTCACTGACAAGATGTGATACATTTTATTTGCAGTCAGGAATCTAATATAGAACTGCTTTATTCAGAGCTTCTTAGTAGAAGATCTTTAACCAATTGTAGATTGCAGAAAAATAACCTTGTAGATAAAGGCAACTCCTTGTACTGTCTCAACAACAAATCACTTTCAGTGCAAAATTTCAAGATACAATCTACTTAGATATTCAAAACATCCACCAAAGTCAAACAGCCAAAGAGTCAAAAAAACACAAGTGTTACAAAGTTTGGGCCAGGTACTTGCAGAATCCAGACCTTCCTAAGAGTTTAGGTAGAAGATCTACCCTTAATATGCAAGTCTCCTACAGACTATACATCATAAATATGTAATGCATTTTAAAATACTATGTCACAAAACTGGCACAAAGTTACAATCAACACACTAGCTGTATTGTAATATGTAGTAACATTACTACTGAACCTAGTTCTACTACAAAGCATGCACATAATCAACTGCCACCTTGTCAGCAAGTGTGGGTGCTTTGTACAGGATTTGCAAACGTATTCAACACTAGCATGATGCTGTTAGATCAACATTAGAGCTTCCATCAATTTCTGTGTGAGCAAGGATGGAATAACTCTGTAGGCATCACTGAACTTCTTTTTCTGGGGCTGCCAGTGACTTCTCCTGTGACTGCAGGCAAGTCACTCCTCTCTGTATCTTGTTCTGTCCAGTTTTAAGTGGGGTTATAGAATGATCTGTTAGGTTGTTGGCTCAAACATATAGTTTGTTAAATAAATGTGTTTCTCATCTCTCTATAAAGTTACTTTATCTCCCCCCCCCCTTTTTTAAACATAATCTTAGAGTAAATCTCAAATACTCAAGCCTGTAGATATAATATTTGGAAAATGGCCTGTGAAGCTCTTAACTGACAAACCTAGATAAAATTTTAGAAGGGAACATCCTAACAACTCTGCAGCTGTCTGGTATTACTCCTCCAGTTTCCATGGATACAACCATTAGGTCACTATAAAACAACCAGCTGAAATTTTGAAATATTATTTCAAATCACCCTTTCTCATGAACATCCTGGATGGCAACAGACATGTTAGAAATCTTGACATTCTTGGATTGAAAGCCCTTCTATAGCTGCAACATTGCTAAATCAAAGATTACATCAGAGAAGAAAGTATGACCTTTTCCTTTTTTTGTTTTAGGTAACATTTACAGTAAAAAAGTTCTTCTACTAACATAGTTTGTTTTGCAACTCCAACAAAAATTCAAAAGGAGCTAGCATTCTTGAAAACAAAATCAGAGAAGAGGCATTTGCTTTTAGGATAATTATAAAAGGTGCTTTCCAAATACACCATCTTTGCTTGGTTTTGGTGATCCAAAAATGTGATACTCCCATGCCTAAAATCTGAATCAAACTAAAACAAAGACTATCAGCTGGAACCTCCCTTTTCCTCTCCCCCCCACCAAGCAAAAAAAAAAAAGAAAAGAAAAAAAACATAAGCATCACCTTTATCAGAAGCTTAAGGAGTAAACTTTACAATACACATGCCTATACGATTCACTGGGAAATACTCAATCCACTGAAGCCAATACTAAGAATAAGCAAGAACAGCTCTAAGTAGGTACTTCTGAAGATGGATGGCAGAACACAACTCTTTAAGAGGAGAAGGGTAAGGGAGAAAAACTGTACAAGGGAGTACAAGCTTTGTCAGCTGTCATCTCCTCTGACATACACTAGGAAATTTCATTTGAACACCTCATTATGCTTTCTGTACCACTGTATAAGCAAATCTAATGCCCTCTATATCTGACAAGGAAACAAGCAATATAATTCAACCTTCCCAAAGACGTAGGAAAACTTAACTAAATTCAAGCAAGGAAGGTTTGTATTCTCTTCTCATCAGAAACGGTTTTCACAGAGATTAATAAATGCTGCAAGGCTTGCCAGGAGAGATTTCTGTGCCAATTTCTTCTATAATTTATTTGAAGCTACAAACAACTTTCTCTCAGAGACTTGATATTAATTATGAATTTCTCTGAGAAGAGCTGATGTGCTCACAAGATCTTTCATGACAGGAGTGTTAGTAATTCTTTCATGGTTTAAAAGAGTTTGTCATTCAGACTTTTTATGAAGACTGAATCTTGAAGATGGCATGCATGGATCTTTGCAAAATGTAGATATGGCTTAGATATGAAAGCCTAGCAAAAGCTTTTATCCAGCCCTTCAGCATTTACTATGACTTTCCAACTTTCATATGTATAAAGCAGCACATTCAGAATGTTTCTGCAGAGCTAATTATCTGTCTTTCACAGGCTAGTAAGTTAGTCCAGTAACAAGCTGATCGATAGCATCTCATTGTTTCTTTAAATTCCCTAGTCTCTCTGCTGTTTTTTGTTGCTCATCTTGTACTTAGCTCTTAGGGTAAGGATCACCTTTATGTTTTTTCTGGCATAATAATCCATAACTAGGGCTCTGAAGGCCACACCCATAAAATACTACACAATTCTCTATTTAGGAAGTATTGAAAGCTAAAGTTCTTGATATTTTGATGGGCTAACAGGCAAGATATGCTACACTAAAGAACATCCAGTACTGATTTGCAGAACAGAGTTTGAAGTTATTAGCACAGCGTGCATACCTTAAGACTAAAGGTCTCATATTGAATTAAGACAAATTCAATTCAGAAGTTATGCTAGACCCACGTATCACAGAAAGGTAATTTAATACTTACGCAAAGTAAGCTTTGTTAATTGTTAGTCTGAGCCACCAAACAGACCAGCAAGACAACATGTATGGTTCATCTCCTGTCCCCCAACCTCCATCCCTCCTCACATATCCATTGACAGAACACACAGCCCAGCAGGCAAAGAGGAGGCAGAGTCAGTAGCTAGCTAGTGCAAAAAGATCCTGCTTCTACTCTTACTTCTCCTCCGGGTCTTAGCACTAAGTGGCTACTCACAGTAGCCCACACAGTTTAAAGATTTTTGCCACCCTTTCCCAAAACTCAAGGTGAAACTTATTTCTCTTGGTATTTACAACTGCAAAATTGGTCCTTGGCCACACTTCTGGGTCCACCATCCTGTTCCATAAAGGCTTCTGCCCAAAGCCTTTGCTCTCCAACTGCACCAAACATTTCCACTGGGTGTGACAAGCAGCCCATCAGAAATTAGAAGCAACTTCCATGAAATGAATAAAAACAGTCCTCTCTCTCTCCACCCAAATTTTAAAGGAAGCTGCAGAAGAGGAGTTAAAGGAGTTGACACATTTTATATAATAATTAAGAATGACTTAGAGAAATGTGAAATCCTAGCTCTGCAGTTACAAATATCATCTGCTTTTAGAGAATAAAGGCTGTTCACCTCTAGAATGGCCTTCCCTATATTCATAGTTAAGGGAAGTTACCAAGTATCAGCAAAAGGAAAATGACATAGAGGACTATGGGATACAAGAAAAAAAACAAACGGAAAAGGACCCAGTTTCATCAGTGCAGCTGCATTTTCTGATCCTGTCCCTGTAGTTTAACCAGGAGAATATTTATCTCTCCTTCTTTTTATAAAGGAGGAGAGCAAGGCCATAGAAAGAGGAGAAATCTATATAAGGGGCTATAAATATTAGTCTAACAGACAACTACTACATTTTCAAGGCTTTCCTTAAAGTTAATTTTCTAGTGTAAATGCTACATAGAGGGAGAGGTAGAGGGTGCATGTACTTATTCATTAGAAATCTGTATGGCAAGGTTTAAAAGAATAAGACCGACATTAATGCAGAGAGTGTCAATGATTCAAGAAGAGAACTGTTGAAGTTAAATGTTTTAAAGACTGAAATAGCATCAAGCTATTCCAGGGAAGCAGTATTTATTTCTGTAAATGCATATACCTTTCCCTGTATAATCCTGCCACACTATGTGTTACTAGCTCATTGTCACTGTAGACTTTACAATTATAGACTGCTGGGGATACTTGGAAGCCCATAAGGATAATTCATCTATCATGGTATGCTAGATTAGAAAATATCCAGGCTACATCAGTTAGATATACGAGAAATTCGAAGCTTAAGTCATGAAAAATTTGTCTGTTTACTTCCAGAGAAGATTTTTCATACTGCATAATATAAAAAGTTAAGGAGGAAAGGAAAAGGAAAGGAAAGGCTGATCAGCAATGGCATTTCCTCATTGGACACACTGCATGTAGACACAGAGATGGTGCTTCTCCAATGCTAACTATGTGACCCAGCAGTGAAATGGGTTTCCACTTCTGTGAAGAACAGCTTGACAGTAGCATTGCATTTGTTCCTTTTTTGATATGTGAACATACAAGAATTGTCTTTATATCTAATGTGAATCTTACTAAATAGTCTTATTGTTGTTTCTATACAAAGTATGATCTATTTTAGACAAAAAATATATAAACCCTATACAAAGAGAGACCAACTATCAGAAACAGGGAAATGCCAACAGCCAAAAAGGTTATTATTCAAATATGCAAATTGCAAAAGCACATTGCAGACATCCTCCACCCAAGCCTTCAGTTTATCACCCTCTCCAGTGTTCTCTTTCCCTCTCTATACATAGTGTGGTTAAAAGCCTTTGCATTTTACCATCTGTGACATAATAGCCACTGCTATAATATTTGGTGTGTGATTTTGGTCTGAACAGCCACTTTCTTTCAGGCAAATCACTCAACATGAAGTTATGATGTTTAAAGACTAATTCCTACCTTTCCATTTGCCTTCTCCGTGCTTCTGTTTAGCTGTTTGGAAAAAGCAGATAATAACATATGCTTCCCTAATGTATTGTAAGATGGAACACTCACAAAGTGCTTGGAGATAAGAAAGCATGATTCCACCAAAACAAGTAAGAAATCCACAGTAATTTCTTCTTCACTTTACACAAAGGCACTAACAGTCAGCAGAAATCAGACCTTTTCCCCAAGAACAGCTGGCCTCTCCAGGAAGAGATTAATTCACTAAATAGAGGCAATCACAGTTTAGAAAACTATAAAGAAAACAAACCTATCCTCAGCCCCAGATTTGATGCATCCCATATGGCAGAATACTCTGCCTACCCTTACAGGTTCACATTTTCTCTGATACAGAACAATTTACAAGTTTGGCCATTTCCTGATAATGTGAAAAATTTTAGGGGAATTAGCAAGGGATCAAAAAAAATTTTTTTTTTGTTTCATAGCTTTCTTTTTTTATTTCTTTTATGCAGATCACATCTAAGTATCAGCAGGCATGAGAGTGTAAGAGCTGCAGTTATCCTGGAAAGACTTTCCTGATTCAAGATACTTGAAGAATTTCAGTCTATTTAGTACTGAAGCCTACATCTGTTGTCAAAATGTTTCTCTTAGATAAATGTTACAGTGGAATCATTTTCAAAGACACATAATATTTCTGAAAGCTTTATCTTAGTACGTTCTCAAAGCACAAAGCAACGATAACGCTGGCAAAGTTTCAAGATTTCAAAACAGAAGATAAGACGCTGTTGAAAAAATCATACGATGAGCTTATGCTCTTCTGCCTTTAAAAAGGCCCACAAACCCCCCAAAACACTATGCTCTGGAACACAAAAAAAAGTCATTAAAACTTAAATTTTGGAGGCCAAAAAAAGTAAATCTAAAGCTCCACGAAAGTACACTGATTAGTTTCCATTGTCTCACAGTACTTTTTCTTGAACTGGGATGCTAAGGCACTAATAGTGGCTCTTTGAACAAATTCCACGTGTATTTAAAGATTTGTTTTATACAGCTTAGTGAGATAAAATTTACATTTTTGTTTCATTTTCTGTTTTCCTCTTCTCAGGTTTGCGTTGTGAAATTTCTACAATACAGTTATGTTAAAGCACAAACAACTAGAAGTTATTTTTACACATATTCTCAATGAAATCTACTGAGAATGAAAAGCGCTCCGGTTTCACAATTTCTATGAAAATATCTTCAGTTACGTAGTCTTCAGTGGAAGCACAGTCAGGTACCCAATAAAAGCATTTAGAAAAATTTACCAGGAATATCTAAACTACCACATAAGTAAGTAAGTAAGTATGTAATAGTAAAATAAGTACATAAGTCCGTAAGAGTAAATTGAAAGGCATTTGAGGAGAAGAAAAAAAAGACTCTTTTAAAAGGGTTTGTGTATGGAAGATAATATATTTGGTGACAAGCTGGAGAAAGAAAGATAAAAATGAGACTACTATAAACTAGCTAGGCCTGCCTCTGATATGCCAAGTATACTCTTCGCTGTTACAAAAATTACATGTCGGAGTGTCATTTTGTTTGGGAAGAACGATAAAAGAAAGCTGATATTCTTAGTACTATGCAATCATGTTATAGGACAGAATATCATGCTACTATCTTCCAGTCCATCCCTCACTTCCCAGGGCTGAGCACCTACAGCACTCTAAAAAGAAGTAACTCAGAAGAACAGATAAATGCCCACTGGCAAGTTGCAGCAGCTCTCCCCTTCATTTGCTGCCTTCTATGAAAACCATTCTTAAGCGGCTAACTGACTCCAGCAAAGTACGGAGATCCTGAGCATTGAATTTAGGTCAGCAAACTCCAGCAGATGGCACAGTGCCTATGAATTAGGTAGATTTAGACCAGTTTGTAAAATGCTGGCACAAGATTTCAAAACTGGGTACACACCAAGATCACTTACACASCTACGCATTGTTTACATTTGAATGTACAATCAGCTTGAGCTGTAACTGAGTCAGATTTATTATTTTATTATGATGCAATCAAACAGGTCACAAGAGATGAACATGGCACACAAACTTTTATTTAGAAAATTATTCAGCAATAGAACCCAACACTCCACAAACAATTAATTCTAGGACCAATCTCCTCAAGGATTCTCCTATGCTGTTAAGTTACTAGCTGGTCATGCCTTCAAAATGTCAATTCATTGGTTTTACTCCCAGCTTTATTCTAGCTGCAAAAAGTCCCTGGTTTTGGAAGTGTGTAAACAAACTTTATTTATGGATGCTTCACAAACATTCCTGTTAAAGCAAATAACACTACTACAGTAAAGATCATTGATGGGCACATATTTCTTAGAGTGTCTCTAACTCTAGACTTTTAAAGTTAAATGAAGAAAAAGTTAAAGCTCATCCATGAAAGATATACAATCAATGACCCCACCAATAAAAATTTTTTATTTCTCTTTACATGGGCTACTGCTGATATGTAAAATGGGCAAATATAGCTACTGGCTCTACAGACATCCATGTGATTTAAAACTAGTCAGTACAATCCACATACTGCTGTTACAGGGAGATATGCAACATGTGAGTTCCAACTTATTCCCGCTACAGTTCGGCTACAATCAGCATGAACTGCATGGATTTTGGCCCTTTCCACCATTAAGATTAACACGCAAGATCTACAACACTATCAGATAAAAGGTATTCATATTCAAGTAGCTTAAATAAGCACTTTGTTTACTTACTGGTTTATCACACTTCTGTGTGGGCAACAAGTTAATGGAAATTAAGAGATCTTGAATCTACAAATTGGAAAAACATGAGGTTTTGCATCATTACAGAGGAGATAATGGTGGAGACTGAAACAGGTATTATCACAAAATATGAAGGCACAGAAGTATTTTTCCACTAGTAAATGGGCGTAACAGAAAATGAGTAAAAAAGTATATACTGTGAGGATGAAACAAACTAAGTGAGGAAAAAAACGCCACACTGAACCAAACAAAATAAAAAACAAATCTCCTTGCACAAAAACTAGCATTCAACTCAGTGAAGTTATTTTTAAGAAGAAATAGAACACCAGAAGTCTCCTTCCACTATGAAACTTTTATTCTTTCCTTGTTATTTGCTACATATAGTTGATAAAAGCAAGTGGAGATTGGCAGCCAGACTAACAGGTTAGTTTTCCAAAAAGGGGGAAAAAAAAAAAAAAAAAGTGGAGATATCACACAATAGTAAAAAGCTAACAATAACTGTGAAGAAAAATGCCACAAGTGATGCATTATCTGCACACAGAACATACTATACCTTTACTACATAGTCAACATTTTCTTCTCATTTAAACAAGCATCTTTCATACCTTGGTAGAGTCAGAGAAACTTCCTGAAGACTGACAAAGATACTATCTGTGTTAAAAACAACTAAAACAAACAAGACAGTAATAATTCAAATCAGTAAACAGATGAGCTTGATCCCTCATAGACAGAACACTGAGATAATGTCATTAAAAAAGGCTTTTTTATTATTGATTATGACATAATATACAATAAAGACAACTTGCAACTTGCAAAGTGTTTAACATTTGAGCAAAGTAAAAAAGTAGAGGAAAGGGAGCTGCCACAACTATACCAGATAAGCACATACACACATTCTGGCTTATCGTTCAAAAACTAAGCGACATATTTAGAGTATGGACAAAGTCTTCCAACTAATTTGGAGTTTTATGCACAATGTAGAGTGTGAATGCTTTTCTTTGCAGATGCAGTTCTGCCTTACTTCTGGGAGTAACTACAACACCCCAGCAGCTGCTTTGTGCCCCAAGCTGGTGTATCTTTCTCTCACAAACTACAGAATTGACCTTGAAAGGAGAGTAGCCTAGTACCTCCAGAAAAGAATTCCACATAAAGGAGAGTCAGAGGGAGCCATTAAATTTCCACAGAAGAGATTGAGGGAGAAAAAGGCTACTCCATCTCATTTAATAGTATCATTATTGGATCTATCTGATTCCTCCTTTTTCCCCACCTTTCATTCTTAGCCTCAGGTCTCTCTGTTGTTCTTAGGCAGATCTGTCTTCCAGACATTCCTCTCTACAAATGCATCCATAAATTGTATGTGCATAGAAACTTTAGACTGGTGGGTCAAGGAAAAAGCAGGTACCTCGGAATTACAGGCTCATACTCTCTCTCCCAAGGGAAATTCACGAAAATGCCATCCAGAAGCATGTGAAATTTGTACAATGCTCCTTGCAGGATATACCAAAACAGGCAAGCCATATGAAAGAATGAGATACTCATTAGAAAACCAGCTGCATCAAATGAGAATTTCTCAGGCTGACAAGGAATTGTTTTAGTACATCATATACCAGCTTCAGGACAAATTCAGTTCATAAATAAATACAACGAACAAGTATAACCTAGCATTTTTCTACAGTGGTTCTGAAAAAAGAAAGAAGTGTCTCATTTAATAGATGAAGAATTGAAAACACAACAAAGAAAAATGCAATAGGATTTAAAAGATTTGGGTCTAAAATACTTTTGTTTCAAAAACAGCTATTGAACAAAAACTAGGAAATATGGTATTTGACATGCTGTAGACTCTGGAAGACTAATAGTATGTATGCATGAAACAAAAAACAGCCAAGATATTTAAAAAAACATTAGAAAAAAAGTAGAACAAACAACTAAGTTGTTTCTACAGCTGCAATTGTTAGAAAGGTGACGATATCTTGCATAATAGATGAAATTGTAGCATATGATTATAAAAGCAGTACCAGGTCAGAAGAATCATCTAAGTTCTAAGTAAAGTTTTCTGGATTCATTGTTTTTTAATTCTAAACTGACATGACTTAAAATACAGTAATCTATTTTAATTCTAACTCTAAATAAAACTACTATACTAAATAATAGTAAAAAGGGAAAAGATGATTACGTGATCAGATTTTTAGAAGTGACCTGCCAGTAGACACATCATATCAAATATCAACCTCAAGTATACCATCCAAAAAAGCTGCTTCACTTGGAGGGTGCATTACTCCATAACTTACAGAGCCCCAGTTCTAAAAGTGTAATTTACAGAAGTAGCAATTTACTATAGCGTTTCAAAGTCATGACAAACAGAAACAATTGCTAAACATTCACAAACTAGCATTAAACAAAAACTTCTGGCAAGCTAGTCCATTCAGAAAGCAATAAATGGAATAATCTTGGAAAATAAGTTTATAAGGGAGATGATTTACAAGTACAGATGATTAAAAAGATTTCCTCTTCAGAAGTGAAAAACAGTAACCTAGATTTAAGCAAAATATCTCCAAAATGTACTAGCATGTCAGACACTACATTTCTCTAATACTTTCAGGACTGTTGGATAAAAGTGGCAACATCTTAGAGGGAGCTGGCTGAAGAGGTGCCTGAAGAGAGCTTACAGACTTACAGCCATTCTTCACTGAAACATTCTGCTGCTTTAACCACATAAGTACAGCTGAAACAACAATAACCAAAAGAGTCACCCTCTCTATCCTCTAAAACGGGTGCAATAACACTGGTACAAGAAGCCCCATACCAGCACAGCTTGTGTACAATAGTTTCTGGTCCCTTAGCAGAATAGATTTGGTTACACTGCTCTAGGTGACCAAGTTACCACTCTGAATGAGTTACTCCAACTGTGCCAAACACAACATTTTTTTTTAGCCCATCTGAAGTGGTAAGCAGAATGTATTATAAGCATGTCTGTGGTCAGTTACTGTGAAACAACTAACTGTCAGTAACTTGTAGGCTAATATTTTGTAATCACCGTGGATTACATGACCATGCTCTCCACATAATAGATGAGTTGTCCCTCAAATTGACAGAACTATAGCAGTTCGTTTTTTCTTTTAAAATCCACTCCTAACCAAAATATGTACATTGATAACTCCGCCTTAGAGACATAAATAGGAGGCAAATAGTAACTCTCCCTTTAACACTACTGGAACAAAATACTGTATGATTACTTGCATTGAGTAGTACTTGATGTAAAGAGCAGAAAAACAGTTCTGTTGACTTCAGCAGAACTATTTCCATACTAAGAACCTCCTCTCCATCAAGAAGAGTATCAAAATGCTTTGTGAGAATTTACATTAATTCTTTTCCAGGTCTGATGAAGCTTTAGATTTGATTTCCCAGATGATGTGTAATGCCAGTTTGCATCAGGCGCCATTATGTAACAGAATGGGACTGACATAATCCAAACTGACTTGACAGGACCTGAGCTGTCATCTGTGAAATCTGAAATAGTAATTTTCTTATGATGCACTAACATAAATCACCTTTTAAAGCAGCTTCACTTTCAATATTTAAAGAAGAACTATCTAATATAATACGTCATTGACACCTTAGTTCTCTAAGCAGTCTGATTCCTTTACCTTCATGGGTATTCCCATACACAGGGGTGTACACATTTCATACCAGTATTACCAATATTTTTGTTCCACATATTACTTCATGCTTTCTCCAAGGCAGAGTATCTATCAATACACATCAACAACATCAATTGCAGAAGTGGCATTTAATTAAGAACAGATTTATACCTTTTTTACTCTATTGTGACCAAGTATTTAGACATCAGTGTCATAATGAGTAGAATAAAAAAAAAGGCTTATTAGTTTTGGAAAAGAAAAAAACAAGCCAATAGTTTTTCCTAAGACCTGTGTGCCTACATTTATAGTTAATGTGATTATAGTCATGAAACTCATAAAAAAGGACCTAAACACTTACCCAAGATGCAATACATGCATGCAAGATTTTGACTTGCATTTTCATCTCTACACATTGCTAGACAGCTCTTAATCTGTCATCAACTTCTACTGAGGATGGTGAAGCTGACCACTTCAGTGGCCAGTAAACTATGACAGGAATCAGCTTTGGCATTGAAGATGAAGTACCATATAATTTCACAATAAAAATACAAAGATTCAACAGGATTATTTCTCTGTAGATTCATTACACTTTAAGATTCTGGTGAGTCAGTTTCATCTGATTTAGTGAGCTGATTTAGCTCCTCACGCTCAATGCCAAACACAACACAAAGCAGGAGGCAGCACTACTCTTCCTGTCAGCAAACCACCAGATCAGTTTAGACAAGTGAAACGTAGAGCAAAGGGAAGGGAAAAGAGACCTCAGTGGATGGCGACACTGACTTACACTGTGCATTAAGCTCCCGCCTTATGAGTAAACAGGCATGAAACTCAATCACTTAGGACAATCTTCATAAAAAGTAAGAATAATTAAGAGGAAAATATCAAAGACAAGAAAATATGATGGTTAAATGGGAAATAAGTAGTATAAAAAAATGAAGTAACAACAACCAGATACCAAAAAAAAGGGGGGAAACTTAAGCAAAAATTGTATTTAAAAAATGAAGTTATTGGCAGATGTGCTATCTAAAAAATTCCAAATGATCATGTTTCTCGGCAGCTCTCAGATATATTGGTTCAAATCCACACTACTTAAAAATATACTAGTATGACATAATGAACATGTCAAAGCAGTGCATTTTGTGGGACTCACAGTTACTTACTTTAAAAGTGAGTAACAATACTTCTTTCAACTTTATACGTATGATAAATATTTAACGACTCTGCCATCCTTCTATTCTTGTGCAATATGGCTCATTGATATGTCTCAGCATATTCCATTTACAACTGTAGTCAGTCCACAGAGATCAGCTTTTCATGTTTAGTTCCTGTCATGTTTTCCTTATTCTTGACATGAATCATAAAATCCCATCTAACTTCTAACCTCATTGCATCAAAAAGTAATCTTTGATCTTCCTCCTGTGGGCTTCTCTCACTATCAAAATATTTGACGCTAAAACACTTTTCGCATTGGCAATGTTCTCCAAAATCCTCTTGACTACCTGAAAAGGCACAACTGAATTGATTGTTTTGACAGAATATAGGTGGTATGATATTTGAGCAAAGTGTTCAGTAAATAGAGATCTGTTGAACCTGGGTGTTACAATACTAAATTCACAAAGATGTTTTGAAATCAATCTGTAAAAGCCAGTAATCTGGGAAGCTATCCCCAGAGCACTGCTTAGTGTTCTACAACACAGGAAACTGCTTCTGGCATCTTCTCCCTGGGGTTTAACTGCTCTTGGCATACTGCTTCCACATGTGGTCAGAACCCTTTTGCTACCTATGATCTGAAAGCACAAATCTTTGAGTTTTACCTTGCTTTAATATTTCTTCACTTTTCTTGACAAAGCTTCAGTAAACCGTATAGGCTACATCAACCACAGAGCTTTTTGGTAAAATATGACAATTGAGGTGAAATCTCACAAGTTTTTTCACTCAATCCCCAAACACAAATTGGCCTCCAGTTTAAAACCAGAAAAGAACAGTTGGAATGACAGAATACTCTTTCCAAACCTTTTCAAGTTATTTAGGCACAGAGCCTCAAGGAAAAAAAAAAAAAAAGACAGTAAGAATTAGGTGTTGAAGCACCATTTTCAAAAGTGATACAGACTTCTATTACTCACATCCTTGTAGATATTCAGTCTCCAAAATTAAATGATTTTGAAAATTTTATGCATCAACATAGTCTACTTAATTTCTGTACTTCATAGATACATGCTACAACTAAAACAGTCTGTGTCTTCTCTTCTGAGTATCTCTTTCCTGCATATCAGTGAAAGCTGTAAGAATGATTCCCTTGTATTTACCTTAAATTTTCTGGCAGCATCCCAAATGACTTCATAGGAAAAGCATTCAGTACCAGAGTGACCAGAGTGACCAGGTAATAGCTGGTCCAGAAATACTCTGCTTCCTCTGAAGCTATGCTATTGACAGAGGATGGAAATACATCGCAAAAACCTACTATTTAGTGAAGGCTGACACTATTACATCTCTAGCCTATGCATCAGGGACTTTGTTCTCCCTAGTGACAGGCGTAATTCCATACCATACGGCAGTCATGGTTTATAAGAACAGGAAATTTTATACAGTCCCTCTAAGCTCTTATAAACATTCCCTTATCCAAGAAGTATGTGACAAATAAAATCGACAACAATGTACTTAGCTGGTAAAACACCAATCTACAGTCATTTTACTCATCCCAGTAGATATCTTACCCACCACATCATCACATCATTATAGTATTGGCTATGAAGGTACAAGCTTAGCAATTAGTAACACTCTTAAAAATGTTGCCCTATTCAGCATCCTTTGCTGTCACCAATGTGCTGATTCTCAGTACAATGAGCCCAAATGAGAGTTATCCTTCTCTTAGGCAGAGCTTCTAATTCCTACTTTACTGATGCACTACGTTATTGAACACTGGATACAAATTAAGCATCTGTGAATCAGTTCAGGTGCAAAAGAAAAGACCTCCGTTACTGCTCTAGATCCCCAAGTCATGTCTTCAAGATTAAAATAGTTTTGATTAGTATTTAGTTTCACACCCCTCTGCACTTCCGGTATTTATGAAATCACTGTATTTCTAGATCAAAATAAAAGGAGATGTCAAACAACTTTTTTTTAAAAAAGTGTATTTTCCCGTAACAACCAGCACATTCAAGAACACCAACTACAGAACAGAATTTTTAAATAGCTTCTGAAACTGTTCTCATTGCAGCAATTTTATGTGATGGATATATTTTTATATTAAGTAATTTCCCCACTTCTCTCAGGCACTGGGAAAAGGTCTTAACAAAGGAGAGGCTTTAAAATCTGAGGTTTAGAGCTTTGGTTTCATTTTGAGAAACTGCTTAACAGAACCTCTGAATAGTATGTTTTCAGGTGGAACACTCAAAACAATTGTCACTCCCTAACATAATACTTACGTTCTCCCTTCATCATCTTATTACCTTGCATTAACACAGTTCTCATTTAACAAATAAAATACTCCAACAAACAAAAGGTGCTAAGGGACAGTATATGATCAAGACACTACTACAGATAGAATTTGCATGCATGGTACAGATCAGAAAAGCTGAAAATAAAGGTCAATAAAAGCAACGCAGACTACAGTGCACAAATGATTAAATAAGATTAAATAAGCATTTTCTCAAATCCTTGTTTCACAATTTTATTTTTGTAGTCTTAATACTATTACTTCAAAGTAAAGAAATCAAAGAGTTGCTTTTATTTCCACAGGAGAGGCCTGCTCAAGAAGTAAGCTTGAAATTACATTACTGAATTTTACCATACAGTTAAAAATTACACTACGCATGTGAGCATGACCTACTAATATCTTGATACAGCATTTCAGCTCTATTAGTAGCATTAGCATGAAATTTGACTAATGCTTTATACACAACAGGTCTGAGGTCAATGGAAGAATTTCTCCCAATCAGAATGTGCTTTAAGTCACACTCATTGTGCCTTGGGAGGTACTGTAGAGGTGTTACATCTGAGTACAGGGAACTTGAAGGGGCTTCCTAGAAATAAGCTGATTCTCTTCTAAACACATCGCAATATGAGAACTGCTAAAAGCTGCCTTTAAAAGCTGTTACTGTATTTCTTCCTTCACTTTTGCAACTTAGAAAGTTAAAAGAAATAGTCAAATAACCTACTAGATAGTTTCAGATAGTCTGAAAACCAAAACATATTAGTAACAGCATTTAGCCTGAAAGAAAATCATATTTCAAAAATGAATTTAACCTTCATTTTACTGCACCATACTAATCCTTCATTTTGCAAAGTTCTTAAATCAGGATATTTATTACCAAGTAATATCCTTCTTTTAAGACATCTTTTCTCCTCTGAGCCTAAAGCAATGCTATGTACATGCACACAGAAAGGGAAATGGACATTTTCTGTCCACAACAGAGAAGCTATGGATTTTATTTTTAATCTACCAAAGAGGACTCACTGCAGAGAGGCCTCCAGAGCTAGCATGCAGATCTCCCTAAAACACATACGAAAGTAAAGGTATGATCATTAATATCATTGCAGAGAGCCAAACAGTTTTTTTTAAAAATAAAAGGTTTGTTCCCTTGTGAAAAACTTAAGCTATTCAAATAAAACATGATGAAAGTAAATTTTTATATTCTTTTTTCTTTAAAAAAGGACAATTCCTATTGCAAATTGATTAAAAGTTTACTGATCACTAGTAGCTCACATATTAACATTATTATTACCTCAATTTCATGAAATAACAGTATTTCATAGATTCTGCACATATAGTTTTAAAGACACATTTAGATTTTGAAAGCTTCAGTTAGAATATGATGGGGTCAAACACCTCTGGCAAAATGACTGGGAAATAGGACCGCTTAGACTTGCACATAGTTTGCATTAGAAAACAATTTGTTACTCTGCATTGTTCCTTAAGTCATCATAATTCTGGATTGGTATTTCATAGCCAGAGGACTCTTAAGCTTAGAGATCACTTCTTATGCAGTACTTTGGCAAGCAATTGTTGCAAATGTGACAAGACAGAAGAATTATTTGCACTTCTGGAGTAGATAAATGACAAAATGCAAGGTACAGCAATACTAGAAGGGCAAACATAGCCAGGAGGCATTATAACTAAGGGTTAGAGGCTATCGAGTTTGAACAAACTTGTATCACTTGAATTATTTGTACCTCAATTTGGAACACAAACAAAGCAGTGAGTGACAGTAAGCAAGAGATGTGGGGCTTATAATGCAGAACTGAACTAAGATCACTAAATCAATTTCAGAGAACTGCATTTTGCCATATATTAAGACCTGGTAAACTGAAAGAACAAAGGAACAATTCCTTCAACTATTCCTGTTAACAATTCCTTCAACTATTTCACTTACCAACAGTAAAGATGCTGTAAAAATGTGTACTGACATTGATAGCTCATAAAAAGTTAGTTAAAGCATCAGGAAATAAAACTCCAAAATTAGTCCTGAAAAAAACTGCAGGTGTCAAACTGCTATTCACAGACTGAGAGGATGGAATATTTTAGAATTAAAGATTGACATATATCATCTATGAAGAGATAAGAGGAGAAATATGCAGTTAACTCAAAAAATACTCAGCAAAATAACTGTTACATACATCTTCATAGYTTTGTTAACCTTTTCACAGCACTTCAGGTTTGGTGGTTTCTGCTAGTGTCACGTTACCTCTACTACAGAGCTAGAAGCTTTCCTAAAGCTATGAGGTTCTCTCTCTTGTTTTATTTCTTTGTTCTTTCCACAACATTATTCCTAGCTATCACTTAAAAATTTGTGCAATATTTTAGAAAAATGTCTCCACCTTTCCAGGTCACAGGAACACAAAAACATTCAGCCAAATAAACACCTGCAGCACACTTGTTTTTTTGTTTCTTTTCCCTAGCTGCACTCATCTGAAAAGTTATGGATTGCACTTCAATCAGTAGCCTCCATAAAAACTTGCTCTTCTGCAGCTGTTTTTCATCATGTACATCATACACATTTTAAAATACAATCTTGCATATGCACAACATTTTCTTAAATTTTGAGATGCTCAGGGTTTTTTTAAAACTAGGATCACAAGCTAATGCAAGAAAGACACAGCCAGCAACAGACATGTCTGCACACTTGGAGATGGAAGGCATAGATCTGCCACATCCAAGAATATTTACTACAGGTATATATTGCCATAGGTATGCAGCTGCACGAAGCAGTGTAACTGCTGGCCCATAACTAGTCAATCTGGCATTCTCTTTTGAAAAGAGTAGGTATTTTGTATCATTCCCACTATGACACCTAAAGAAAAAAGAAATCAACCCCCACAGGCAGCTACAAATGCTCTGTCCCATTCACAGCATACATTTGACAGAACAGTCACCCATAACAGAACATGAGGAAAATTAGAGATGCTCAGCAGAAGAAGAAAAATAATCTACTTCAGGAGAAGCTTACCAATGCGGAGTTCCAACCAAGAGCATCAAAATCATCACTACCCGCACATTAGAAAAAGTGGCCTCCACATGCCAAATGCTATATAACATTTCTTTTGTTCAGATTAGTCCCGCACCTTAAATGACCACACCGTTTTGCATTCTCCATCCTCTACACAAGTAAAAAGACAGTCCTTACTCAGTTAAGAGGCTAATTCTTCTACTTCATTACCTCCCTTAACTTCCATCTTCTAACACAAGAAGCTTTGAGCAGCTGTATCTCAGTTCTCTATGAGTATCCACTTTATTTCATTGGAAACTGCTGTTCAAAAGAGAGCATGTGAGAGAGCTCAAAATCATCAGCTGTCAGTTACCTCAGAAAGCTCACAAGCAATGCAAAGCTTTGTCCTCTTCAGAGCTAGAATTCTAGTACTTTACCAAGCAGTAAATAATACCCCTGGGATCTGATTTGGATTGGTTTGATAAGTCTTTTAAGAAGTAGTTGGCAAGATATCTTACTAAATCTCTACTGTTTTCAGAGCTTCAATGAAAAATCTTTATGTTTGCATCACCCAGAAACTAAACAAGCTACATGGTATTAGATTAAGGCCAGGTAGCCACAAGGCAGAGAGGAAAATCAGACAAACTTTAAAAAACAAACACACCCACAAACTCACAAACATAACACATACAATCACTAGAACAGACGTGACACACCCAGTGTCATATGTAAGCACACTTCACATGCTCAGGTGCAATATTTAGAGTGGAAATTTTTATAGCAGAAATAGATAAAGAAACTTAGCATGATACATACCCCACAACAGCAATTTTTTGAATGACCTCAGGAGATGCAAAATAGCTCAGGAATTTTCAAGTAAAATCCTTAAATCATCACTAATTCAAGTTTCGCCCAAGTTCTAACTTTAAAATACCACCTGACAAGCAAACTAATAACTTGTGAGTATAAATATGAGTTATTCTTAAAGGGAATATTCAGGTTTATCTTGCCCTAAATGAGCCATTAGGATGCACAGTCTGACCTACCACTTAAAATTACTGAGAAAATAAGAAAGTAATATCCTTCCACTGTTATTTAATATTTTCTCCACCTCAGAAAAAACTAAAGAACTGTGCTACTAGATAATTCAGACAACACCAGATTCCCCCTGTCCCATTTATGTATCCTTACTTTGCCTTTATGATTAGCTTTATTGACAAGGGAAAGTATAATTTTCACCATTACTATTTCCAATTGCAATTTCACTGATGAAGGAACTGATCAGCGAAGTGTGATCTTCCTCCTCCTTCTCATGTGAAAACAAAGGTTTGATGAAAGTGAACACACTGTATTCAGAAACATAGATAGCTCTATGCTTTCAAAAATTTAAATCTAAAGCTGGTTCTCTACCAGGTTACAAATTCTCTCTTTCACTCTCCCTGTTGCAATCACTCACCACTTCTCAGTCTCTCTGTAGTCTCAAGTTAAAGAGCAAGCTGATGTCTTTTCAAGTTGTTACTCACCAGACAGTAAGAGGTTACATAGAAGTCTGCAGCTCTTGTCAGTAAACTACTTATAATACTGCACAGGCCACTCCACAGGCATGGTGATACCAGCCTACTTTGACTTTGTTCAAAATAAGGATCAGAAGTCCTTAGTTGTTACTAGCAGATGAACAACTAGGCACGCTGGCTGTATAAAGACTGATTAATACTCTGATTAATCATTAAGAAAAAACATATTCTTGAAGATAGGAACACTTATTTTTGCTTTCACATTATGAAGCAAAGTTTTCATCCTTAATTTCACTCAACTGTATTTGCTTTAATGGAATTGTGTGCTCAGACCTCATGACCTGACATTTGTCCTTATATTTAGGGGTAGTTTCTATAAAAATGAAAAGAAATGCAAAAGATTGAAATTTATCTGCTTTAGATTAAAACTGACATCTATAAACTGACGCAGTAGCTTTTATAAATCATTGAGACAAAAAAGTAAAACAACAGCTTTAGATTTCCTGAAATGATCATTTATGCATGCAAGCAACAAAAGTTTAAAAAGCTTGTTTCTGGACATCTCTGTTATAGCAGAAAGGTAACATTCCTTAAACAAAATTTAATGGCGCCCTTCCAGATGTATAACAACTTTGTCCACCCCACTATCCTCCTCAGAAGAAACTCATTTCCTCTAAATGATACAATATTTCTGTTAATACTGTAATATTTATTACGCAGTACTTCTACTAATTTAGTTCCTGAAATATGACAATCTGTATTATTTACATTCTGAAAGTTTCAACTACCTAGAGTCAAGTATTCAAAACCTGCTATGCAAAATATGAAAAAGAATCTCATTGCTGAAACAAAAATCATTTCTGGCAGTCTTGTCTTCTGAAATTCCAATTAAAAATTCAAAAGGAATACCTTGTGATAACTATCAGTACCATTTTCCTGCCAGCACTTACCAAAACAAAAAAAAACTAACACTCCCAGGAACTATGGACACAGCATGGCAGTAATATTGTTTTAGAAATAAGAAGGTATTGCCTGTCATGGAGAAACAGGCAGTTGTGGAGGATCACTGAATCCAAACCACCTAGCTTCATACAGAAGTCAAATGAATAATACTTCATCCTTGGAAGAGGTAGGCAGGTGAACAATTAACTCTGATGTTCTCCCTTCCTTTGATGAGGCATCAACGGTTTCTCACAGGTCTGTAAAAAACATTTACTCTCCCAACATAAATGGCAGCAATGATGTTTCAAACAAGGTAGACCCATTTGTAAGCTCCCAATTCTGTATCAGAAAGACTGATTCAAGTTATCTCATTATCATCATATTGCAGGAATAGTTCAATTAAATTAAAACAAGTATCCTTGCTTCAGAGCAATCTGAATCATCAAACATGAAAAATGAGATTTTAAAATTCATCTGAGGAGGACTTTTTTTTTTTTTTTTTTTTAATCATCTATACAAATTCTGCGACTGAATATAAGATGCCACTGCTTTCTTCCAATAAGAACGGCCAGGGCTTCTGTGCGTGGCCATTGGCATGCCTTCAGTATACTTCTACCATGCTTACTGATCATGTATATTATATTCAGGTAGATAAATAGCTATAGTTAAGTATGCTTATCAGTATTAGGAGTGACACAAGCACCAAAAGGTCCTCCATGCTGAAAGCAGCTCTAGACAGGACAGAAGCAGTGCTTTGAGTTGTATATCAAACTTCACTGAATGCAGTCTTAAGCTTAGGTATTTATATGTTGTCTAAAGCTCATTTTCCACCTGCATCTCTTATCTCTTCTTTGTGACTCTCAGTCAAAGCACTTACAACTACAGTTGTAAAAAAACAATGCTGGTTGTAAACACCAACAGAAACACCAAAAATAACAATGGATTTAGGAAAAATGAAATAATTGTTCTGCCTCACAGAAAGAACAAAATATTCCAGGAAAAATGGAACAAGCACTGTGATTTAACTTTTAACCCTTTATCAGCTTGCTATGTTCTAAATAAAGGTATAGCCATTACAGCACTTTTTGGAAGTCCATTTTCTTATTTTGCATCTGTGTTATATATTTGCACTGTTTATACAATCTGCATTGTCAACAGTTCTGTTTAATGTATGTATAAAAAAATTCTAGCTGTCAAGAATTCAAGGATGGGTAGACCTGGAGGGTGTAATCAATTATGAATGTAAGACTCTTTGGGGTATTAGCAATTGCTGTCACTCTTATTTGTTTAGAACAAAATCCATACACTGGAGACAAAGTGTTATTACTTTCTTTTCAGGTCACACTGAATTTCCATACCTAATTCCTACAGCCAAATCAGCTACTCTATTAAGATAGCTCAAGTGGAAAAAAAAAATTGTTTACAAGTAAGCAAAAGAAAATCATACTTTAGTTAGCTCATAGAAGCATTTCTGGAGTATTGCTTTACATACTCAAACTGTTCATTAGAACACTTACCTCATTCCCTCTTTTTATTTTCTAGAGAATGCTAACATTTTTCCTTAAAAATCTCAGCTACAACTCCTACATTCGTTTGCATATCATCTGACTACCAAACATAAAATCTCTTCTTTAGTTAAAAAAGAAAAGCCAAATATCATGATCTCTTCAACACACCATTTCAAAATTTTATACAGATGAGAAGAAATTCCTCCTAGTCTATTTAATGAGCTCTTTCAAACAATACTAAATGATTTTTGCCTTCACAAATACTCAGTGTGAAAATTTTATGGACTCTATAGTCTGAAATAACTTTCTCAACTTTGAATTACTAATTACTTAAATGCAATTTGTCTGGAACAGGTTGGTTTCATTATCTTAAGTTGAGACATGCATCACAGGCTGTGAGTGGTACGTCTTGAATTTAAAACCTCTTTCCCAATTGAAGAGTTCCTCCATTGTAATCTAAAGCACAGCAGGCATACTTTATATCCAAATAACTTGAATCACCCTGGGAAAATGTAATGTGGGCTTCATCACATGAATTAGAGATCTGAAGTCTAGCAAATTCAGAACAAGCATTTTGGCATGTTCTACGCAAGACTGCCAGTAGCACCTTCCTGTACTACAACTGCTCACCTAAGCAAAAAACAAATTTACAACCCACTCTCTGGAACTCATTTAGTTCCCTTCTGTGTAAAATCATTCATCCAAGAACTGTCAGAAAAAGCTTTATGTCTGTTAAAATCCAAGATTTCACAAAAAGAACAGTACAGAAGATAAGGAATGAGTACGGAATTGGGTAAGAATAAAACAAATTGCAAATAGAAAGTAAAACCTTTAAAAAGAAAAAAAAAGAAAGATTTTTTTTTCCACTGAAATTATGCCGACCAAAGAAATAATTACTAATACTGAAGACAGAAAAGCTATTTACTTTGCAGGACACTCTTCTAATATTTGCATCTTATCAACAATTAACCAAAACACCTGTTTAAAACAGATGTTTTTATTCTAGATAATCTGACTTTAAAATCCTTGCTTGCACCAAATGTTACCATAATCCCCATTTATTTCTCCTAAATTTAAGAGATTAGCTGTGAAGCAAGGTATTACTCATAGGCAAGGGTATTAGAATCTCTGTTGAATCTTTGTTAAAGAATTAACAGTCAATAGTTCCAAATACTTTTAATAGGACGGGCTCTTCTCCCACTCCAGCTGATTTGGGAAGAAATTGCACTAGCTACTTACCTGATGTGCTTAAAAATAGCTACCACTGATCTTTCCATGATTGTAACTTCTTTGCATCTCATGACTACTAGTCACACTATTTTTGAGTAAAGTTTCAGTCCTCTCTGCTTTTTCTCCCCAAAGGTCATCTCCTGCCTCCTTCAGACTCTCAGTGAGTTTTCCCTTCTGCTCACCCCAGACAGCTGTACTTCTCATCTTTTTTTTGGTTGGCAGTGTATTACTGCATAAGGCTTTTCAGATTTGCAGGCAAGATTTGACTGGAATTCATAAGTGAACACACACAAAATGACAGATTTGCAGTCATATAGCTCTTGCAATAACTAGCTTTTACATGCTTAGAATGGCCAGATTCCCTATGTACAACACAGAAGGAGCCAGCAATCTAAGAGCAGTACTTTCAGAAGCCATGAAGTTCAGCAGGTGTCTCTTGGACTTGACAGTACTGCTAGTGTAGTCAATACAGTTGTTTGCATAGTTAGAGACAATTACACTATTATGCAGTACATTCCATTCTACTTAACAGTTGCTTGTGCATCAGTATGCCAGCAACACCGAGCACACGCAGCACTGATCTCCCATAATGACTTTTTCCTACAAGTCCGTTAGAAGGAATAATTTGAGAAATGAGAGGATATTCAAAGCCAAGTCAGTTTGCTATAGCCTAGAGGGGACCCTATTTAGTGATACTATAGGGCTGTGAGGTGTATATGAATACATTGCTTCAAAGCAATTGAATGAAAGTACATTCACAAAGTTTTGATGTGAATCAACATAAAAATAAACAGTACATTTAAATATTAGTATTATGTTACATTTTGTCTATATTTTTGATTTTGTCAGCACAGAACTTGTGCTTAACTTACAAAAAGGGGAGAAAAGCCAAGATTTTTAACTATTTAGGTCACACATTGAGTTAAGTGAGACTATAGCTACTAATATGCAAAAAAAAAAAAAAAAAAAAAGAAAAAAGAAAAAAGAAAAAAGMAAGCCCCCTTCCTTCTACTAGCAAAATTAATTTTCATTTCGTTGCAATTAAAATATTGCTACCAGTTTCTACAGCTTTCTATACATCTTGTACAAACAGTCTAGTGAAGTTTACATATTTATACATTAAGAAAACAGCTTCTCATCAGGACAAGTTAAAGAGCATGTCTGTATACGGTAATAACAGTATCAGAACCATAGCTAGGCAATCCCAGCAGCTCAGGCAGATGCTAGGCTCTCACTGGGCTTAGGGAAGAGGAAGGCACTTCAAGGTTCACATATTAATTAGCTCAGGCAAAACTGATGAGCCTGGCTGTGTGTAGGCCTGTTTGCCTGGGCAGGTACCAGGAGACTGAAAGGGCTAGGACAAGTAAAGATGGGGCCTGCACATCTGAGAAACTGGAAAGCAACTCCCTGCAGAGTGTTTTCTGCCCCATGCTCAGAATCAGGCTACGATGCAGCTGGCTACAGGTAAGCAGGGCTTGGCAGCCCTGTTAAAATTTGTTTGGATTTATTCAAGAGGTTCAAACCTGTGTTTCTGCTACATCAGTTTTTGGCTCTTTTTCATCCCTAACTGTTCCAGTGTGCAATCAAATACTCCACTTGCACATACACCTTAGTTAATTAAAATGCAAAGAGCCCCCTAAATACATAATTGGTCATTTCTGTATTCAACTATCTGACTGCCATTAGGCATGCAACAGGACATTACTCTTAAATGCGCACATCCTAAAAAATTTTAGTAGTATTCCCATGAGGTATTTCTAAACTCAGTGCAATTGCTTCAAGTGGGGTAAGTGGTAACCTCCCCCCTTCCACTCTACTCATACCATGGAGGACAGTGACCCCCCAAAGCACTGTAATTCCTATTCCTCTTCTTGAGCAAGGGCAGAACCCAACTAGGGTATGATAGAGACCCCACCAGGCCTATCACTTTGCTTGTTTTTAGAGAAAGGCCATGGTAAGACAGGTTCTTTTGAAGGAAGGGCAGAACTAGCAGGGTACGAGGAACCCTAATGAGCTGGGTGGGAAGACGTGAGGTGCAGCTGTGCTCCCGCTGGGAAGCCACCGGGTCACCCTCCATTTTGGAAGGTGCAACTTCGGACTGCGGCGAGCCCAAGAACAGTACCTTGGAAGGAAGGAAGGAAGGAAGGAAGGAAGGGAGAGAGGGAGTCCTCTTGCAGCACCTGCCGCTGTAGTCCTCCTCGCCAGGGAGCCGCATGCCCCCGACCGCAAGTAGAGGGAGAGCGCTCCGCTCCCGCCTCAGGAGAGGGAGCGGGAGAGCAGCTGCGCAACGGCCGTTCCCGCCTCCGCGGGGGTGGGGGAGGGGCGGCCGCTCCCGCCTGACGGGCGAGGGCGGTGGTCGCTCACCCGTGAAAAGCGGCGAGGGGCTGCGATTCCTGCTCGTCCCTCGGGGCTGTGAGGTGCCCAGGCTGCGCTGAGGCAGCGGTATAAAAAGTCCCTGTCTTCTTGCTGGCACTTCTTGGCTTCAGTAGCTGTCTGTTCTCCCTTTTTCTGGGCTGTGGTGCGTTGTTGGGCTGCCTCTGAAGAAGGTCTAGGGGTGATGAAATGGGAGCAACCTTGTTGTTTGAGGCGGTTTTACTTCAGTGTTGTCACCCCACACCACTTTTTTTTTTTTTTTTCCTTTCCTTTAAAGCTCTGGTCTCTAAGAGCCTATGGAGGTCTCCTGTGGTTGTCCTATGGAAGAGGAAAAAGAGGTTCTGCCTCCTTTGTCTGCTGCCCTGAGGAGGAGCACAGTGAAGAGAGGGAAGGAAAAGATGGAGGTGGGTGCTGAGCTGGTGAAGAAGAGGGGCAGCCAGAGGCACAGTCAGCTGTGGGCTGAGGGCACTGCTTTTGCTGGGGGGTCAGGGAGGGGAAGCAAGCTCTGCAGGCTCACAGGGCCCCAAATCACCCTCCTCTGGAACTGCAGGGGATGGGGCCCATGATAGGCACATGTGATGTGCCTTGGGGAGAGTAGCAGTTTATATGTATATATATATATATATATACACATATACACACAAACACGTATGTACGCATATATACCTAAAAAGAAAATGTAGGAACGCTAATGCTGTACAACAGATACAATCTCCAGTATGCTCCAATTCAACAAAAAGGAGTTAAATGTTTGCATTTACCACTTTGTAGGCTTCAGGAAAGGGCTTAACATGCTTCATCTGAATGATATAAGCATCCTGTTGAAAGGAGTTTTGTGTTATTTAAATAAAACATGAATTTTAGTGATTTGCTCCATCAAAGTAACATTTTTTTGAAATTAATTATTATACATTTGGCTAGCTTGTTACTAGGCACTGATTGCCAGAACTCTTCATCAATTCCTACAGTAAATGTTTCTTAGCCAAAAGTATCCGTATGGTTCTTTAAAGTCAGCTGTCATGTATATGACATTATTTACTTCACGATTGGACGTTACAAAGCTGCAAAGCAGCAGAAGAGAGCAAACTGGAAACAAGTATGTCATGTTATTGAGGACTGAATTTAAACCATAGTACAGGTGATTCTAATATGTTGTAATTTTGGACCAAGAATGGGCTACCTCTAACACTGTAATAGTTTTAAATGGTCTGTAAAAGCCTGTAATTTAAACTATTTGAACTTACTTGTGCAGGTTATCATTCAAAAGCAAGGAAGTTATGTTAATTAGATTATTGTTGTATTAAATAGTGCTAATTTGAGGCTTCTAACAATACAAATGTACAGCTCATAAATGTTATATTCTCATTAGTCACACAGTAGAACATGACACACAGTATTATGTCTCTATTAGAAACAAAACAGCTTGAGAGAAAAATAGATTGCACATCTCTTCACTGGGGGAGGAGATGTAATTGTCAGCAAAAAGAAGTGTATCATGTGAAAACATAAGTGACTAAAAGTCACTAAAAGCTAAAAGGAAAGCTGTTGCTCATGGAAAAGGAAAAGAAATGTGACTCTCGGCTACACTTGTTTCCAGCAAATAACAATATAATGTTCTCTACTAATAAAGAAAAGCCTATTTTTAATATGAATTAAATCCACTAGTGTGGAAATAATGCAAGCACATGCTTTGTAATTTCAAAGAGGAATTAACTGATTTCCAACTCAAAAATTACATGACTGCATTATTTGAAAGAATAAAAAAAGGAACTACAGCTATGAAGCCATAGTGAAAACATTTTTAGGAAATTTGTTTCTGTTTATCAAAGAATGATTTTAAAAACTAAAATTCATTTTTAATTTCTTTCATTTCCTAGACCTGCTTTCTATGCTTATATTATGGTACAAACTGTTTAAAATCTTATTTCAGTAGCTACTATTTTTACCTTAAAAGAAGATTAGAGTTTTGTATATCTCTAATAGCTCTTTTATTTCTTTCTAAATATGGTGGAAAAAGAAGGATTGCTTAAGAACGTTTTTAAGGTCCATATATTACGAGAAGGACATGCCAAACAAGACAGGATAGGTTTTCTTTTATTTTTCACTAGCAAGGGACATATCCCTCTTAATTGCAGTCATTGCAAAATAAGAGACAGTTCTAAAAGGGAAAAACATTTTGTTAAACAAAAGTTGTTATGCAAATGACATCGCTCAAAGATTGAATGCCTCCTGGAGACTCGGTATGAGGCTACGCAATGCTTCTGCTATGATTGAGAAAAAGGATCAGATCCCAACAGCAAAAAGTAATTTTCAGTTGAACTCAAAATAGCTCAGATATTTTTCTGTAATGCTGTATGTCTGTTAACAAATATATGCTAAGTGTTTTCATAAAATTGTAACTAAGATGAGCAGAGTTTGTTTTTGTTCTGGCCCAGGCTACTTGTAGTAAGTGTCCATCCTCACAGAATAGACCAAAGTTAGCATTACCTTTCAAGAAAGGGTTGCCATGTGTGCTCGTATGGCCATGACATCCTCACCTGATTTGTCATTAGGCAGGTATCCATATCCAGGTATTAAAGTGTCTGTAGGTTGAATTGGAAAGTGTCAGTTTATGCATCTTAAAGTATTACTTCTAATTCAGGAGTTCTGTGCTGAGACTTCAGGTGGTTTATCTTTGAGAAAATCTAAGTAAAGGAAGAGAAGGTACAAATGTCCTTTATAGATGAATTGTCTATATAATTTTCATTACTACTTGATAGGGAAGATTCTCTGAAATATTTTTCCTTTTTTTTTTTAGAAGTCTCATGAACAAATGTAATTAGGAATATTTGATGATTTGAAAAAGGATACTGTAATTAATGTTTCTTATTCTGATTTAGCTGTGCATAAATTTGTAATGGTTCTACAATAAGACACCTTAAGAAAATGCATTATATAATTAAAGGGTGCAAAACTGCTTTTGAACATTTGAAAAAGAATGGGAGTATGCTTTATTTTGTATTTAAAACTGATCTCCTGTGTGGGCACAGTAAAAGCTCATATAAACATAGCATTTAATATTCTGAAAGCAAATCAGTGATGGCATACACTTTGAAAATGTTTGATGCATCTGCTGTGCCAAATGAAGGATTTCTGCTGTGTGGATACAGCTGTTTTAACTTGTTTCTTGATACCCTTTGTTTTGGTAGAATGCTGTTTTCTGTTAATCCTTGAGCTGCAATTTTTCCTCAGACATTCATTCCTATCAGATGTTACCCATTCTCACCTCACAGTGACATCAAGTGGGAGAAATCAAGCACACTGCAGGAACTGAGTTTGTAATGCAAGTAATCCCGGTTAACAAATCAAAGGTTGTTCTCAACAAAAGGTTCAATGCAAGTGTTAAAAACTGTTAAAAATGCCCTCAGTAAAGGAATTTTCCCAATATGGGGATATTCATATATTGCTAGATTATATGCACTTTATGCAGATTATTCATTCAGAGACTAATAAAATCAGAAGGAAAGCAATCAAAGACTTGACATTATATGTACTATATGAAATTAAAATATAACATGGCAGCTGCTTATTTTATTCTGTGGCTTGACAACAGTATTATGAAGTTCCATTTGGCCTCTACTAAAGAGAAGTTTTCTGCTCTGTCATTCCAATTTAGGAATTTAGATGTAATGTTTCTGGCTCCAGGAAAGCTTGGATTACAGCATGCTTGTCAAACTAGTGTTTTATTTCACAAAAACATTGTATACATTATATACATTAGATCTGGGCATCCAATTTGGACATAAGATCTGGAATAATTATTCAAACAATTGCTGCATTGTACAACACTAGTGACTGGGCTGTCTTTCAATTCTTACTGTTCTGATTGTTTTCTTTCAGGCTCCTTGCTGCAGTTCAGGGAACTCTAAGGATGCTGGCTTATCTGGATTTTTTTTTTTTTTTTGCATGAAACTTCCATTAAACAGTGAATGAATGTCCTGACTCCTTTTAGCTATCTATTTAATGAAGTAGTAGTCTTGTTAAATACAAGATTATATAAGCTGTTTAATAAGTTCTAGCAAATTTGAAAAACAATCTAACCATTAAACTCATGCAGTACTTTCATGCCAGTGAAAAGAACTCATTATTGAAAGGGATTTTTTTCCCATGTTTTAACAGATAAAAAAATTATATTGCTTTCCTATTTATATAGGCCACTCTTCTCTCTCAATTTCTTCTGCTTCAGGTAGTCAGCTGCTAAAACAGACATTTGGGACAGTAAAACTGAGGTCCAGGCCTACAGTTTCTAGCCTTGTTTGTTTTGCTTGCCTTACTCACTTGCTTTCATTTAAGCAGAGTTCTGTCAATAATCCAGCCCTGATCTGTGTTTTATTTTATAGCTCATAGAAATCAATATGATTGAACAGTGTGAACAAGCCAAGCAAGCCACAATGATGAGTTCAGTACTTCTTTTTTTAATATTGGAATACTTTTTCTATCTAAACATTTATTATTATATAGAAATGAGGATTTTATTTTTCATGTTTTCCAGTTTCCCAAATAATCTTATTAGTTCTAAATAGTCTTACTTGTATTTTGTAAATAAATACTATGAAATAGTACATCTTAGCCAAAACTGATCACTTCAGTACTCAGTAATTTCAAATATATTTGAAGAAATTCGGGTGTGATCAAGCTGTGTTTAAAATTTAGTTCTCCATGGGAAAAAGAAAGGTGATTGTAATCAGATTCTCTGAAAAGATTTTAACTCAAATTAACAATGTTTGCCCTTGCAGAATTCTTAGAACACTGCTCAGTGCTCAGATAACATGAGTGGGGTACCCTGTACTGCCTATACCAGATAATAAGGTGGGATCAGTGCATGTGACACACTGGGTTTTAACTATGAAATCACAAGTAACATCTGTGAAACCAGAATTTAAAGCTGTTATTTGTGCAGAGGACTCTTTTGGATACTGTAAATGGGAAAACAGTTCAAGGAAAAAGCAGTCTTACTGTGTCATGTGTAACTACTATTGATATCATTTCAACTACAGTGCAGAGAATAAGGAATCCAATCTGAGATTGTTCTATGTCTCTGTTTAATCCTGTGGTACAGTTTGAATCTTCAGACAGTGGGTAACTTGACAAGCTCTGTAAATTGTAGTGTCTAGGGATGATGAAATGAATAGAAAGTGGCTGCCTTAATTATGAATTTTCTTGCTTTTGTGAATATAATTTTTGTAGTCTAATGTGATCACTGCTACTCTTATATCTGTAATGAAAACTATATACATTAGATAAAGAGACATAAGTACTGTGGAAAAGGGCACTTACAATTTATAATTGTCTCATTCAAGTTCTTTGTTTGAAGGTGTTTTGTCAAAACGGCTGGAAAGCTGTAGAAAGAGTGTATCTGAGCTGAATTGATGTACTATGCGTGTTGAGTACACTTAACAAAGTTTGTGGCTAGCGTATATTAAATGGAACCAATTGCTGAAAATGATTTAATATGAACCATTTTTGTCAGTAATTGTGTATTTGGAATTCTATTGAGCTGTTTCTTTGATGCCTGATGAATAGCATTTTTAGTGTTTTACCATATGGAACACATTATCCTGAGAGGATAAAGTGCTTTAGAATTGAAGGGTTTTTTGGGGTTTTGTTTTTGTGGAAGAAGACCTTCTAATCACTGTGTTGCAACTACTGCTTTCTCATTTATAGCCTATGTTGTAAATTCACACAGGGAGCTAATGGAATAATGTATTTAGTGCTTTTATTAGGTCCTAAATACTTTACATATTTAGGCAGTAAAGCTGAAGTCTGAATTGTTAGAGATGAAGCTTTTAATGTCAGAGTGACTGCCAAAATAGATTTACTGAGAAGCTGGCTGGTCTGGCCAGGTCCAAAACAAGCTTCTACAGATACAGCTATGACAGCTGAGTGTAATTTGTGACTGACACTGTTGTGCTAACAAAAGCTGCTTGCCATACACTCATACTGCAAAAAATATAGTTGTGGTGATGTGGCTAATTACAGCTCTCTTGTATCTGTGTTGATTGATACTGAGATGAAGATACGATATTATAGTGTGAGCAAGGCCCGAGAGTTTGAATGCTGGAAGCTATATTGTTAACCAGTCTATGTTAATATTTTTGAAATATATCTTGATTTTTTTTCTATATGGAGATGTGTTTTAGGTGTTACTGCAATCCTATTTGCAACAGAATTGCGAAGAGGAAGATTATCTTGTTTCTGTGAGTGGGGCCAGATTTCCTCCTCTTTGGCTTGATACTCATGATTGATATCGATGCAAGTTCTGTGTAACTCCAGTAGTGCTAAGTTAAGATGAAAATGTGGTTGTCACTTGGCCTTGAGCTTTCATTAATGAATTATTAAATTTTTAAAAAAAGTATTTTAAATCCATTATTAGAATTTATGAATCCAAGCAAATGTTACCATTCCAACCAAACAAACAGTCAAGCTAGAATTTTAACCATACAAATTGCAGGTTTATTTGTACTCTGCTGCTGAGATCAGTGAGCATGCTTAAAATAGTATGGCAATGCTCTGCCAGCTGTCTTTGGCATGTTTTCAGTCTGGAGTAAGGAATCTTGTGGATAAGCATTCTTGGATACACTGGGAGAGGACACATGGTACTGGTGCAAAATACCTTGTGTGTTGTCTAGGCATGCAGTAGTTCACACCACTAACTGTTCCATGTTAGACACATCCTTACTAAATAACAACGGCATTATCAATACAAAATCCTGACTTACCTTACTGAGTTAGCATTATCTTTCAAAATTGTCTTTACTATAATATTACAGAAGAATACACTGTTCCCTAAAAAACAAACAAACAAAAAAGCACATAGGCCTTTTTGTGGTTTTGATAGTCCTAATCATTTTGTTTTCTGTTCCATTAGTTATTCTAATGTGGCTAGAAATGCAGTTGGAAAGAAATGCCCCAAATGGTATTGAAAATAAGTATCTGGAAGTTAGAATCTGTATTTTCAAACACAAACTGCATGCAAAATAGGATAACTCAAGGAAGTAATCTCTACTTTTAACATGTGCTCAAATTAAAAATACGTCTGAACATATGCAGTCTTTTAAGAGTTTCTACAAAATAATTTGCATGCATCATATATATATAATTATTAGCAAATAGTACATAAGCCTTAAGTCTTTGAGAAATAATTTTCTGAGCCTGCTTCCAGGAAAAATCATAATATGAAGATGATACGTAATAGAATTCTGTCAATTCCAATGATAAATGATAATTTAAGGCACAGCTCCTTGTGCTTTTAGTATGCAGAAAAGTATTTACTCTTTTTTTGTTAAATGATCAGCATCTCAACAAGCAAAGTCTAGAATAGTTAGCGGTTTCCTTTAAGCAAATTTCTGTGTACATATAAATTCTCCAGAACTTGTGTACAGCTGCAGTGCTGATGTGCTTTTCCCAGGAGAAAAATGTGTTTGTGTCTTCAAGTTGCTGCTTCTACCATATTAAACTAAGCCTGATTATAATTGCAGAATGCATTAGATTAACAAATGCATTTGTTTTATCTTCATGGCAGTATAAAACCAATAAAGGTTAATTCAGTGCCTGAGCGTACTATAAGGGTTTGAGTCAGTTTCCAAGTTGAGTCTTGTCACTGCTCTCTTTATTCCAGTTGCATTATTCTGGGTGTGATTTTTGGTGCATTAGATATTATAACTGCAATTTTCTTACGTAAAATATACCTTTGACCTACAACTTTGCAGAATTCCAGCATTACTGATTTTGTAAAGAAGATAAAAAGGCCAATAGTGTCATATTTTTAAAGAACATACTTAAAAGCTGCCTTTTAAGTTATACGGATCAGAATAATAACTTGTTAGGGCAGTTTTGTGCTGTGTGATGGCAGTTTCTTTATTTCACTGTTTCTGGCCACTGCTTGCCACGTGGCTGGGGCATGAACGAATTATTCCAGAAATCCTATCAACACTGGATAGAAATTTGGTAATTTTTCCCCGTCCATAGTACAAACAAAGAGGGAAAAAGCATAAAGGTTGGATAACTGAGCAAGTCACCTGTGGCTTACCTAGTTTTTCTGTACACCATGTAAAATACCATTTTAAGAAACTTATTGGAAAGCTATAATGTTGACTGGTAGATATCTATGGGACATGCTCCCAAGTGGGAAGGTTAAACAGAACAGTGATGCAGCTTCAAAAGGACAGCTGTTGGCTTTT